>NC_069124.1:47003642-47375517 GCF_026914265.1 Mya arenaria | reverse complement strand
AGAAAAATGCATAAAACATCAATTTTTGAAAATAAATATAAAAATCTGCGAACTTATTTTTGTCAGCAGTCTTATATAACTCGTTTCCATGGATTTTCGCAAAAAAAATTGCTCGTTCAAAGACAAACAATAAAAAAGTTGCAGCTATAAAACACACTGACGAGTAAAATATCAGTCTGTTGCCATTTGTGACGAATATACGCATTTAAGTTAATTCAAGTTAAGACTAAAATCCTTAATTAAAACGGCTTCATACAAGGAACATAGGTAGTCAGAATCATTCTTATATGTAATACTATGGAACGTACAATAATGGGATAGTTAAACCCCGTAACATTCACAACTTCAAGACTGCTGATGTGTCTGTAAAATTTGTCAACCGATACCGAACAGAAAGATGATATAACTAGTATTGTTAGATAAGTAACCAAGCGCCAGTTTCAAATAACAAAATAAGGAGACCAACACAAAGGGAACAATATGCAGAAATTCCGTTGTTTAAAGATAGTTGTAGTAAACTAAGATAAACATGTGCATTCTCTGAAGATATATTTCTTTTTTACTAAACCGCGACAGCACATTATGCTCTCGTGCATCGATTTGTTATGATCTTACGTTATAATACATGTAGTAGTTGACGCGAATGGTTTCTCCGGACAGCGCGGTCAGCGTCTTTTCGTTGACCTTGAGGTCATTAAGCATGAGTTTTCCGGACACCACGTGGAGCTTGAGCAGCTGGGCCAAGGCCGCGGGGTCACTCTTGAGTGACGTCAGACTGACGTGAGAACGCAAGAACGCGGTGTTCGAGGGAGCAAACACCGTGAATGGTCCTAACGTTGAAACAAATTACCATTTTTAAAGAGGGTCACTCAGGTATGTAGAAATTATAGGTGAAGAACAAAAATAAACATTCATGCATAAACAAATAATTCATTTTCCAAAGTTATTTACATGTTGTTCATTATTGTTTATCCCTTTACATCAATATATAATAACAATAACAATAATAATAATAATAATAATAATAATAATAATAATAATAATAATAATAACAATAACAATAATAATAATAATAATAATAACAATAATTATATCAACAATAATAATAATGATAATAATAATAAATAATACTAATAATACTAATAATAATAATAATAATAATGATAATGATGATGATGATGATGATGATGATGATGATGATGGTGATATATGTTTTATAACTGGTGCAAATGAAAACACTTATTTAAAGTAACACTCTCATTCAAAATCGATACATACATATATATAATAAACATACATTTTAAGTGATTAACCTTTAACTACTTATATTAATAAATAATGCATTTATGGAAAATATTAATTACTGATAACAAGATTATAACCGTGTATTTATTAGCAGAAAGCGCAAAAATATTAAATGATTGGTGAATGCTAAAAGATTTACTGTGGTTTACTATAGTCTCATAAGGTAGAAAAACTGTGTTTTATGCACATTTCTTTCAAATTTAACTCGGTATCCTTCATTAGGAACATTGTTTTCGACATTTATTTATCCTTTTTGGAATATTAAAACAATAGTATTAATTGAAGTAAGTCTTATCTAGGAGTAAGAGTGCATCTTTAACATGAGCTTAAAAGTTGCCAAACATTAAACCATAACTGACCAGTGCCTGAGAGAGCGGTGTCCAGTCCGGCTGTTTGGATGAGGCTGTATAGAGTGGTGTCATGGTAACGCCTCAAAACGTCCAGCACCGTCGTCTGTCCGTACGCGCTGACGACAAATCCGAGGAGAAGAAATAAACACTCCATGGTGACAATCATCTGACTGATCCACTTGACAGAGGGAACTGGTTCCTTATCTGTGCACTAATTTGAATTTAGAGACCTATTACGACCAGTTGTAAGCGGTCTCATGATATGGAACACATATCACCCATTTATAGCTTACTTCAAAGGGGCCAAATTTAAGGGAACTTGTTTAAAAGTTGTTTGTTTATTATTCGGTTTATTTACAAAGCTTTTTGTTGGAGTACAAGTTTGCAGAGGCCAATGCATAGATTCACTTATGTTAAAGTCATAATGGCCGCTTTTATGAGATAAATTGAAAAAATAACGGTATTACTGACTTCTATAAGAACCCCTTTGTATCCCTCAAAGTCACGAAAGTCTATTTTTGTCAAAATCGTCTTTAAGAAAGTCAACTCCTTATCAAACGCTCTCACGAAGAACCTTTCCCCAATATTTTGAACTACATTGTAAGCAGTTGAAAAAGTCACCTTCTAGTAGTTGATTATTGGTTTGCACAATTCAGGACAAGCATGCTGCGTGTGGTATCCCTTCTCGCGCTGGTGGCCGCCTGCCGGGCCGCACAGTTGGACGTGGTGGACACCCTGAGGGACCTCCATAACGTCACCAGCCTGCTCAGCCTCCTTGACCAGGCCGGACTGATCAACACTCTAAAATCAGGCGGTAAGTCGGGGTGGGATGTGTGTGTGTGGGGGGGGGGGGGGGTAGGACAAGTGGTAAAGCCACTAGTTGTTCAACGTTTTATGAACACAGTTAATATTCTTAAGAGTGTAGAAAGTATATTATTGTATACCTGTAAGGGTAAGAGGTACCGAATATTTAACAACGCTGTTAAGAATACAATTTCTATTTCCAGCGAAAGAAATTGAAGATAGGCAATCATTAATTAATACGTTTAATCGTTAAGAATTTCAACTTTCGCGGATGTTTAAATGGACTCGCTCATGTTTTTGGACCAACATTTTAAAAAAAATATCGATAATGCATCCACACTGACACTTATCATATAATTATTTGAATCTTTGGTACCGCAATTGCAGAAAAAAATAGAATTAAAGTATAATAAACTTTGTACTTGAAGTGTGGAGCGAACCTAAGCCGTTACAACCAAGAATTGGTTAGAAAACTGACACCCAAACCGCTCGCCCACAAGGACTCATACACAGACTGATGGATAATTAAACCTTTAAGATTTTTTTTGTATCGCGTTACTACAAGTTTTCAAAATCGCGGACTTCAAAGACACCAGTGAGCATTAATCAACATATGTTGAAGGGTTCCAGCCGTCAGTATCATAGTTTTAGCACTCCTAATGATTTGCCACACTTTCATTTCGTCATAAAAAGTGCATTTTACAAAAAAATGAGCAAGTCCCTTTAAATGTCCGCCTACTGCCACCTATCCGATACACACGCCCTGTGTCAGATTGGGCGTTGACAATGTGCCAGACAATGAGGCTGTATTCTAAGTCACCTAGATGACCTGAAGTACAATTTTTATGATTAAGAAGGGCTCGTTTGCTACTGTCATTCCGCCAATTCTTAATCATTAAGATTTTATTTCATGGCATCTACGTTTTACCAAGAACTCTCAGAGAACTACGATAGTTTCAATTGGCGCATTTCAGACAGGAAAATCAGCAGTAAGTGTTTTCAGCTTTTTTTATAGTCAAGAGAACCTCATATCGTAATACAAAGTTTTTATGTTGTCGACCATCAGGTCCATTCACAATTTTGGCTCCAACGGATGCGGCGTTTGCAAAAATACCCTCAGCGGACCTCCAAGCGCTGACCGGCGACTCCAACATGCTGCAGAACGCGCTGAAATACCACGTTCTTAACGGCATGATTTATGACTTCGACCTCAGGACGGGTGAACACATCGCCTCCATAAACGGCCATCAAGTTCGCGTTTATACTTCCAGTCAGGTATATATGTATTTAGTTTATACAGATCCATGTGCATTGAATTACAACAATATTTTGTTGATGTACATTTTTGTGTAATATGATAACAAGACAATGTGAATGACAAACAAAATAGTTATCTGGGAAGTAATGTTAGTATAGTTGTTTACTTTTTGGCTTTTATGCTTTTTATCATCCTCGGCACCCTAGCGTATTCAAAACATATAAACTATGCTGTTAAGAATACGCTGGTGTGTCGCGGACATAGTTTGTTGACATTCAGATTTTCTATTATTTACAAGAATTGTTTAAGCTAAAAATCCTCGCACATATGAATATGTATCAACCATTCTCGAAATTGGCGGTAATACTCTCTGAACATACATAATCTGCTTCAATCTGTTAATTTGCGACGTAACGTCATATGTCGATTTTTGCAATGCACTTGTCATGTAATGTCCAAGGATGTACAATTGTTACTTTGTAAGTATTTTGAAAAAGCGTCATGAAAGTGCATTTTACAAAACATGAGTAAGTCCATAGTTTAAGCCTTCTATCAGTGACCCCCCCCCCCCCTCCAAATCTGTGTACAGTACACAACAACTGTGTTGCCTTGTGCCATCTTGTCAGATCTCCGATCTGAGTATCCTGCTGTGCAGGTTTGGAGGTTTATTATAGAAATGGACCCTAAATGGCCATGCGCCAGTAAACAAATACACAGAAAATTGGCTCCTCTTGTGACACCAGTGCAAGTAGCAGGAGGTGCACAGCAGGAGATCATGCCAAACATTCCTTAAACTAGACTTTTAAGGCCGACACGTCAATAAAGACGGTATAAGGAATTAAGCTTGAATCGTTTATGCTCATAACAACGCATCCCTCCAATCATTCTAGGGCAAATACTTCTTTAACCAAGCGGAGGTTGTGGGTACGGAGATCCAGGCCAGTAACGGCGTTATCTTCCTCATCGACGAGGTGCTCAACGTCCCGGAAGGGACAATCCTCGATATCCTGAAGAACCCAGACTACAACCTCACACAGTTTGCCAATCTTGTCCATAGAGTGGGCTATGACAGGCTCTTCGACTCTGTCGGTACGTGGGGGGATATCATAGTTCACGGGCCGTATATTATATACAGTCGAAATCCGTTGGATCGATATCGCTTGGCTCGATGTCCGCGTTGGCTTGAACTGGATGTAAAGGGCCGATTTTGTTTTATTTACTTCTTGTAAGCATTCCCGCTTTGCTCGATATTCGCAAGGCTCGAAGTTATTTATCAGATCCCTGGGATATCGAGTCAACCGGTTTCGACTGTAGTTATTATCGTTATCCTTGGACATGCCTTAGTAGCTTCCAGTGTATAAGCTGGCAATTTTTATCGAAAACAAGCTCGGATGTATGCCGGTACATCAGAAGAATTACTTCGTAAACATTTTAATAATATTATTAATTAAATGTAGATTTTTAGCTTGTATTTGTAGATTGTTTAAATTGATAGCCAGTGAAGTGTATTATTGCAAACATGATAAAGATTCCCAAGAGTTAAGTCATTAAGTTTAACTGCTAAATTGAAACTACTACGCGATCTACTTGCAGCGTAGTTGAAGTGTATCGATTTCTGACATTGTAAACTGTCCATATTCATCCGAGGTTGTTTTCTCTAAAAATGACCGAGGAGATCCGAATGCGCTTATTGAATACGTTCCCAGATTTGTCCCTAACCATTGTTTCTGTTTTGTGATGCATGAATTAACTAACTTTTTGTTTAATTCAAACATAAACCTTTCGTGGTCTTGTCTCGGTCAAATGTATATATAGATTCATGTCAAAACCACAAACAATATCAAATTATTAAAAATGGTTCCTTTCCATGTACGCATTCCACTCCCCATATTTAAGCGTTCATACACCATGTATATTTACAGCTTCAAGCGGGAGATACACCTTATTTGTTCCGTCGGACGCAGCGTTCGCCGCCTTGCCCGCCAGCTTCGTTTCCAGATTAACCAGTTCTATCACGTATGCCAGATGTAGGTAGATGAAATGCACATTTCCTGGGACTGGCACTTACAGTTTTAATTGCATTTTACAGAATTTCAATTTAAGCGATCATTATATTAGGAAATATGTTATCAAGGTACATTTATTACTTTGCAACATAATATGATATATTTTGTATAGATAAAACTTGACGCTCATATTGTACAACACGCAAGGAGTTATGACGTCATTGTTGATTTCAATATTGCGCTCTAATTGGAAAAGCGTGACGTCATTTTACCAATGATATGCGACGTTTCAAATATCAGATATTGTTTTATACAAACGTATGTTGTCGGTTACATTTCTTTAAAAACAAAAACCCAAATGTAGAAGATACTGTTAAGTTTTAATCGTAATGAAAAATTATTTTAAATGTAAATATAAGTGTTGATCGCATTTTTATTCTTCTTTTTTTGTGCTGTATGTACGCAGTAGGGCTGTCAAAAACACACAAAGAAGCGCTAGCGCGCTTCATGGAGTTTGCTTTTCATACAGCTTAAACGCAAGAAGACATGCATATAATCCTTAAGTAAACGGGGAACCTATGAAGTAACACTAAGAGTAAAACAAATCGTTATTCGTTCAGAACTTCTTTAAAGTTAAAAAAAAGTTGTTATCAGGATTTTTGTTAACTCTTAAAGGTAAAAAATATGATGTGATCATATTTTGAAATATGTATTGATCGCATTTTTCTTGCGTTATGCTGTATGAACAAAGAACTAGTACTTAGTTCAAGCGGGCAAATGACTAAGAAGCGCTCGCTTGTTTCATAGAATTTGCTCGCGTGTCCTACTGCGTTCATACAGCAAAAACGCAAACCAAAATGCGATCAATCCTATAAATGATGCAATTGTCTGAATACGTGGAAGAAGTACTGCAGATCATAAATGTGCCAATGAAAATTTCCGATTATTAATGACTTGAAGGTTAACAACGATCACGTAAATGTTTATGTTTTCTACAAAACCAGATCTTACGGATTACCACACGCACGTAGGGACGATGCACGCCTCTAGCCTGGCAAAGGACGGCCATATTGTGACAAAGTACCGGGGCCATCTTATCGCCCTTACTCATGATCAAGGTAACCTTTCTGAAGCTCTTGGTCGTATATACAACTATTTAACTATACGCGTTGGTGAAGGGTGTTGTAAATCGCCAATTCATATACACATGTACACATTTTGCAATTGATGTACACTTATTAAGTATGTGTTGTGTTGTGATGTATTTTCGTTCAGTTATTTAAGACAGAAAAAGGTTATGGATATTTACTTACTGTTGCAAAAAGCTATATCATCACACGTACTGATTCCAGATTAAACCATTAAAATGATCTTGATTATACTATGTATATGAAATGTATTCCTAAATGATATTATGAACTTTCGATTATTGTCCGATAGTAAATCGAATGACTTGATCCGATTCGATTGATTATCGATAGCAAACGGAGTCCGATTTTCAAACACTATTAGGGACAATACTTGGAAATGCTAATGGTGACGATTGACGATGTTGTTTCAGACACTGGTGAAGCCTTGCTGAATTCCGTTGGTCACGTGACGTTGGCCGACATCGAGGCTGAAAATGGCATCGTACACGTGATTAGTCACGTGTTGATACCGTCCACCCTGGCTCCCATAGTCGGTTAATTTTCATGTGAAATGAAAATTGGGTTTACCCGAAAATGTAAACAGTGACAAATAAATATATAACTTTTTAAATGTATCCGGTCTTTATTTCCGCTATT
The DNA here is from genome assembly GCF_026914265.1 of Mya arenaria. Lineage (NCBI taxonomy): Eukaryota > Metazoa > Mollusca > Bivalvia > Myida > Myidae > Mya > Mya arenaria. The sequence goes on along the minus strand of NC_069124.1, from coordinate 47,368,007 downwards.
TTAAATGTTAAAATAAGTAGGTTGAATGAAAACAACATTCAGGACATACATGTACTCAAAATTAACGACATTCGCAATATTTACAACATTCATGGCATTCACAATATTCATGACATTCACAAAATCCACGACATTCACGACATTGTCGACATGCACACCGATTGCTACATTCAAAACATTCCAAATTATCGCAACATTCACATCATTCACAACATTCGTCATGATTTTCACAAAATTTGCAACATTTAAGACATCCACGAAATTCACAAAAACGCAATAGTTACGACATTGAAAACTTTCGCGACTTTTAAGACATCCAATAATTCTGCTAAAACCAAAGTTGTAGTGTTTCCAAGAGGAAAAATAAGAATTAAACCTACTGTTTTTATGATAATGTTAAACTTGAAGTTGTGGATGATTTAAGTTATCTTGGTGTCAAATTTAGTTATAATGGTAAGTTCAATGTAACCAAAAACATCTTTTAATCTAGCAAGAAAAGCAATGTCATCAGTAATGATTAAAATTAGAAATCTTTTGCTTCCTATAGATATTCAAATACAGCTATTTGATACATTGCTAACTCCTATTTTGTTATATGGTAGTGAGGTATAGGGCTTTGAAAATAATTCTAATATTACTCAATTTCAACTCAAATTCTATAAAATGATACTTAAATTAAACAAATCAACTCCAACTGTTGTGGTTCTTCTGTTTATCCATCTGTAGGAACGTGTACAATCGGCCTGTTTAAGGTGTTTACTCTGTCTCTCCATATGTAGAAACATTACACTAGGCCTGCTTAAGCAGTTAAATATGTATCTCCATCTGTAAGAGTAGGTACTAGAAGTCTGCGTTAACAGTTTCCTCTGTTTATTCATCCGTGGGAGCATGTTCACTCGGCCTATTTAATATGTTTACTCTGTCTCTCTATCTGTAGGAACAAATACACAAGGCCTGCTTTAACAGTAGACTCTGTCTCTCCATTTGTAGACACAATTAAGTACACTAGGCCTGCTTAAACAATTGAATAGGTCCCTAGTAAATACTAGAGGTCTGCTTAAACAGTTTCCTCTGTTTCTCCACCTGTAGGAACGAGTACGCTAGGCCTGTTTAAAATGTTTATCCTGTCTGTCTGTATGTAGGAACAAGTACACTAGGCTTGCTTAAATGGTTAACTCTGTCTCTATTCTGTATAAACATGTGCGCTCAGCCTATTTAAGGTGTTTATTCTGTCTCTTCATACATAGGAACAAGTACACTAGACCTGTTCAAAGTGTTAACTATGTCGGTCTGTAGATACAAGTTATCTAGGCCTGCTAAAACAATTAACTCTGTCTCTCCATCTGTAGGAATGGAAGGAATTAAATCCATAGTTGGTAGTTCTTACATTGGAAAAAGCTGCCGTCATTTTATATCTAAAATTGTAGTAGTGATCGTATTAATTAACTACAAAGTCAGGTCCTTGCTTGTGGACACGTAAATGGTTTCAATAGTAATAGACTTTAACCTTTTTAATTTCAGAGTTGGCATCATTGATCTAGAGAGTAGTGTTGGGTAATTAGACTTGAAGTCACCATACATATATTTAAGGGGAATATTCTTGTTAAACAAAAAAGTGTCTCGGTCTTCACCTCTCCACAAAAATGCCAAGTTAACGGGCAAAATTCAAAAAGTTCGAAAGAACAACTGTTAGGATATGTTTATGTTGCCTAGTATACACAAGTTATGCCCAATTCGCTTTGAAACATTTACCTGTCTTGGGGATTTTTTATATGTGTACATCAGATAACAGTTTAAAATACATTTTATATTTAAATCATTTAGGTTAAAAATGTTATATTAGGTCCTTCGGTTTCTTTCCAATAGCAGTGTCTTGGAACTTTTTAGGGTTCAACTTCATTTGGTTATTTGAAAACCATTGTATTAATGTGTTATTATTGGACTCAAGTATGAACCACTATATAAATGTATCGCTTCCATGGTGCCAGGGTATTGTTGTCTGAATAATTATACAAATTACTTTTATGTTAAAAATGAAAGATGTCATTTATAAATATGTTAAATAGGACGGGGCCCATGATAAATCCCTGTGGTACTCCTTTTAATATAACGGACTTACAATTGTACCAAGTTTCACACATTGTTTATGATTCCTTAAGTAATCAGCAATGAGTGCCAGTTAACTTTCCGTCAAACCATATCTACCAAGATTCAATATAAAGAGGTCGTGAAGCAGACAACCAAATGCCTTAGAAAAGTCCACTAGGATGGCTGCAGTCTTTTTGTAGTTCTGTACTCTCGAAATGTTATAGCTATTTGTGGTCTGCTGTTGTTTTCGACATGTATTCGTCCTTTATGGTATATCGAAACAATTGTAATAATTGTGGTCAATTTTAGTTGGGAGTAAAGAGTGCATAGATTTTTAAGCAAACCAAATTGAATAAACATTATCATATACTCCATATAACCACTCTCGATATATTATAGCATTTCGACATCGGTGGTTATCTCCCTTTACTTCTTTCTCGTAAATTAAATACGCAACCGCCCCCCCCCCCCGAGTTTTCAAAAGAAGTAACACACTCAATACTAATTTGTGAACCATATACACGTTGTGGTAGTCTCCAATGTTAAAAATAATAGTTTAATGTTAAAATGTTGACAATAAAAAGTATTTGTAAGAATCGCACAAAACTTCAATGCTACCAAAAGCGCATATATTCGGTTCATGTGTATGGTTACATGCAACTAACTACATTTGAATAAAACATAAATGCGCCAGGATGACATAAAATGACATGCACAAGTTCGCGCTGAACAATTTATGAGTTATAATCATCACTATTTTTTTTCCTTATGAAATGAACGATAGAGAACACATAACAAATATCTAGTTTGTCAACGTATGTTTTCGTTTATGCTCCATAGATTAAAAGGAATACTTTTTGCCACGAGGTTTATTTGAACTGAAATTATATCGACGCTAATTGTTTTAATAATTGCTTTCATCGGAAAAGTCAATTAGTATGTAGCCAGTAGGTAGATATTACCATTATTTCAAATGCTTGCTTTATTAGAAAAATCGTTGTAACGAAAAGAACCTTATAGATATATAACTTTTTTATATGAAAATGGTTTCATATGTGTGATGTCGCTGTCATTCAAACAACTGTAATATATCATTGACAGTTCTCTTCTGTTGTGTTAAAAGATAGTTCGAGTAAGATGAAACACTGTTCTCATATGTTTACATATGTTTGTGATTTCTTTTGCTGAACTATTTAAATCTGATTTATCACAAAATCTGATAAGGTAGGCATTAATAAATAGTATTATTATTTTTTAGCTTTAGCAAAAAATAATATATTCTGGATTGAAGTTCAAATAAAATGATTTTTAAAGGATTAATAAAACTTGTATGTATCAGTTATAAAAACATATACCATTTTTAAAGTGATACTTTTATTCAAAATTAATACATACACATGTATAAAAATCATAAATTTTGAGAGATAAACTTTAAACTACTAACTATATAATGCATTTAATATGAAAAATATTAATTACTGATGACACGATTGCAACAGTGTATTATTAACTAAACACCTAAAAATATTATGTTCGCTACAGATTTACTCTGACCTACTATCTTCTCATAAGGTAGAAATACCATGGTTTCTGCACCTTTATTTCAAATTAAACTCGGTATCCTTCATAAGAACCATTGTTTTCGACATTTATTCATCCTTTGGTATAATTAAACATTTGTATTAATTGTGGGAAATCTTATTTGGGAGTAAAAGTGCATTTTTAAGTTGAGATGGAACGTCCTAAGTTTAAACAAATATTACTTTTATGGTTAATGCGTTTACGTTTAGCCGTTCTTAGAATTACACAAAGCATATGACGGAAAGAAATTAAGATTTTGATTAAACGTTCAGACTCTACTGCAGTAAGGAGACTAATGTGTTAGAAGCTTTTTTTATTTTTCTTAATATATGGAGAAAAGTCAATAATGAGCCATATATTCAGTTTCTTACTCTGTTTTCGTTTCAGTCGCGTTTCTTGTCCTTTTACATTTTTTCTGCAACAACACTTTTATTATGTTTAATTGTGCTTAATTTTGTTAACTCACCTTTGCAACCTTTTATGTACATTGTTCACTTTCATTGTTTGTTTTTTTAATCATCAAATCAACTCACCTTTTAAATAACGACAAAAGTGTCAATGGATGGTGTCTTCGACTCCTTATAAAGCAAATGCTGGCAAGGCCTGTGTAATAACAATAAAATGGTTGTTCATTGATCGAAGTAATGTATAGACTTAGATCTAAAAAAAATACTGAAATATACTTTTTTGCAAATTACCTCTTTCTCTTTTTTTAACCATGCTCTCTCACACATGTTACTCCAACACCTTCCGGTGACAGGGTAATGAAATTGAAGAATACTTAAATCTTAAATAGATCTCATTAACATTAAAGTCCTCGATGTTAGAGAAGAGATAAAAGTACTAATCCTAGAGAAACACATTTATTTTCCATAATCTTCTGGCTTCATCAGAATATGAGCACATCGTGTCAACTTTATGCTTCTCTTTCAACATTGATACCATCAGAAAAAATATATTTCAAACTTGCTAAATGCAATAAAACATTCATTATGGGACATCTTCAAAACCCTAGTATTGAAAAAAGTGTCATTAATTTTGTAAACTCACCAATCTTTTAAGCAAAGTGTTCACTTTCTTTAGTTAATACGTTTGCTCATCAAATCATCTCATCTTTTAAATAATGACAATAGTATCAAGGGATGGTGAACTCGACTCTTTATCAAATATTAATGTTAAACTTTCTCCGCAGCCGGTCATTTAGGACTGATGGGGTATTGATGTGTTCTAGAGGAGACAGGGGTATTACATGGAGCGAGTTTTATGCGCAGATTTGAACATCAGCTGCTCTCTGGTGACAATAACCTGTGTTTGTTTGTGGAGAATTAGCCATGAATAATTCATTTAGTTTTAAATTAGGTTGAATCCAAATAGATAATATTAAAATCAGTTCAATATGTATTTATGGCAATAAAATTTTTTAGCTTGTCAAAGTAACACATCATGGTATTGTGATAGCATTGGAGTCGTCGCTGTAGTTGTCATTGCCTGCTGCATGCAAAAACATTTAAACATGTGATTCTAACATAAATAGCACTAAAAATATAAACATAAAACTTGGCACATATGTTTATATTGACTATGGGCAAATGTGGAGCAGTCCAGAATCAATTTTGGTAACGTGATACCCATGATTGACTGGAAAAAACAGACCAGAATTGACAGCTGATATATGTGGTTTTGTTTTCTGCATCTAATATTTAAACAAGAGCTGTCACAGTATGTGACGAATGCCCCCGAATGTGACATTGACCTATGAACAAGGTCAGTACATGAAAAGTTAAAGATCAAATAAATACATATGGCAAGTTTTTTTTAAATTGTCTCTGAACATAAAAAATACCACCCGTACTTGACAACCTACATTCTTATGTCCTTATATGCAGCATTCCATTGTGAATAAACACTAAGTGTGACTTTGACCTAAGAGGTAGGGACACGGGTCTTGCACGCGACACGTCGTCTTGGTATGCCGAACACATGTGGCAAGTTATTTTAAAATCTGGCCATACAAGGGAAAGTTACAGCCCGGACACGACAACCTATACTCTATGTCCTTATATGCAGCATTCCATTGTGAATAAACACTAAGTGTGACCTTGACCTAAGGGGTAGGGACACGGGTCTTGCACGCGACACGTCGTCTTGGAATGCCGAACACATGTGGCAAGTTATTTTCAAATCTGTCCATACAAGGGGAAGTTACAGTCTGGACATGACAACCATACTATATGTCCTCATATGCAGCATTTAATTGTGAATAAACACCTAAGTGTGACCTTGACCTTAGAGGTAGGGACACGGTTCTTGCACGCGACACGTCGTCTTGGTATGCCGAACACATGTGGCAAGTTATTTTAAAATCTGTCAATACAAGGGAAAGCTACAGCCCGGACACGACAACCTATACTCTATGTCTTTATATGCAGCACTCCATTGTTAATAAACACCTAAGTGTAACCTTGACCTTAGAGGTAGGGACACGGTGCTTGCACGCGACAGGTGGTCTTGGAATGCCGAACACATGTGGCAAGTTATTTTCAAATCTGTCCATACAAGGGAAAGTTACAGCCCGGGCACGACAACCAATACTCTATGTCCTTATATGCAGCAATCCATTGTGAATAAACACTAAGTGTGACCTTGACCTAAGGGGTAGGGACACGGGTCTTGCACGCGACACGTCGTCTTGGAATGCCGAACACATGTGGCAAGTTATTTTCAAATCTGTCCATACAAGGGGAAGTTACAGTCTGGACATGACAACCATACTTTATGTCCTTATATGCAGCATTTAATTGTGAATAAACACCTAAGTGTGACCTTGACCTTAGAGGTAGGGACACGGTTCTTGCACGCGACACGTCGTCTTGTATGCCGAACACATGTGGCAAGTTATTTTAAAATCTGTCCATACAAAGGAAAGTTACAGCCCGGACACGACAACCTATACTCTATGTCCTTATATGCAGCATTCCATTGTGAATAAACACCTAAGTGTGACCTTGACCTAAGAGGTAGGGACACGGTTCTTGCACGCGACACGTCGTCTTGGTATGCCGAACACATGTGGCAAGTTATTTTAAAATCTGTCCATACAAGGGAAAGTTGCAGCCCGGACACGAGTTATTGAGCCGGACGCACGGACGGACGGAAGGACGGACGGACGGACGGTGCGATTTTAATATGCCCACCTTCGGGGGCATAAAAAAACTGCTGTAAAGGCTATATAAAAAAACAAGTTATTCCAGTATGCTATTGTTCGCATCAGCATAGCTAAGTTGTTAGGTATTTATATACAAATAACTCTTTCAATTGTGTAAATGGTAATTTCAAGCACGATCAGGCGGCCACTACCTTGTGTGACATCCCTAATAAAGACATCGCCTGTAAGCGAACGCAGGTCTTAGTGTTAATCTGATACCGTCTTTATGATCAGAACGCATGCAGAGACTAAGGGTTATTTGTGCAAATTTAATTCAATTTTCAACTCATTAAACGCAGCAGCCTTTCAGTTTCTCTAGATTTCTCTTTATGATAAATCCTGAAAATGTATCTAAATCGTCCATAATGATCATGTATCGAGGTGTCTTACAGTGTGCTTATTTGAATGTCTTTTGTTGTTGTTTTAACGATGATAAGACATAGTGAGTTTTAATGTTGATTGTGTTGAGGCAAGATGAAAGTTTGATGAGGTAGGTTTGTTATCTGTGAGACCAACATTGGGTACCATCTGTTGAGAAAAGTACTTCTAAATCTATAATCATACCTCAGTAAATATCGGCAGGGGGACATATAAGGGATAGCTAAATATCTTAAGTTAAACTGTATATTTTCCTTCAAATTCACCAATTTCTTGTTTTATTTTACTGGTATGACTTTGTTTAAAAAATGAAGTGAACAAATCATTTTGAACCAATTGTATTTTTTTCAAGACATACCATAACTCTAAACTTTACGCCTGAAATAGTTAAAATATTGAGATTGTTTTGTTGAAGATGCCTGTGTAACACGGCTCCTGGTTGTAAAAGATATAGCTTTGTATTGGTTTATTCTTTTGCTGTCAACCTCGCATCCAAAATGTTCAAGACCCAGGTTAGTGATTAGCACACAATCACATAAACCTCTTGGGCTTCAAACTTGGATTTGTGAGTTTGGTTGACCTATCGGGGGTCATCAAACCTAACAAAGCTATCCATTTCCTCAAACTACTTTGGTTTCCCTGAAAACACAAACAAATCATCTGGAGTTTGCCTCGTGCCAAAGTTTGGAAGATATAAAAAGAATAGAGCTTAATGATGGTTTCAAAATAAAAATGGAACAAATTATCTTGCTTCACCGAGATAATTGTTTAAACTTGTCAACCCAAAGTACAAGGACAAGAAGTCTTGTGTGAAAGACGAGAAGTCACTCTAAAGCCTTCTACTGACCATTCCTGGTGTCCAGTTGTGGTTTAGTTGTGGTTTAATGATTTCACAATTACCTAACGAAGAGGGACTTGAAATGTAAAATGGCCATTCCTATGATAGGTAGTGGAAATAGCATAGTACTGATGGCACCTTTAGTATCATGTTTATGCATCAACATTACATTAAGATCCTTGTTCCTTGTCTGCTTTCTTACCAAATAATGAGAAATTTCTCACAATATTTCATGCATAATGGATGTTGATCATTTATGTGAATCTTTGCAAGTGGTATATGAACATTATTTGAAGTACTTTATTTACTTTCAGGAAGTCGTAACTTTTATTTGGTAGTAGATGCATTACGTAATGAATTCTTAAATGAAATTTCAATGATAGGGGTTGATGTTTTATATATAAATATATATTTTTGTTTCTGTTTTGTTATAAAGTAATTTTCATAACAACATTTATTATAACATATACGATCATATTTTGGAGGTTAATTCTCTCTTTTTTCAGTGTTGCATTGTCAGTCACATGTTATTTCGGGGGGATGGTTAGGATTTTAAATTCCACAGTGATTCTGAACCATAAAAACATCGTAATTGAAACATTTTCTGTTCATAAGAAAGGTTAACAAATTTAATTCACATTAAACCATTTAAATTATTCTGTGTTTACTTTTTGGTCAAATAATCACACTAATTTAATATCACTAACTCCTTTTAAGTCAAATATCTGAAAATTTATTTGCTATAATTGTTGATAACCATCTTGCGGGAGTGAGTCTGGCTCGATCATTTGGGGAGATAACCTTAGGGTGACCTACTAGATGTGGTTAAGGGGACTGTAGGGGCCAACAGGACCCGGTACCAAAATGTGGCCTGGATTTAATGACGGACCTTTGGGGAGATGTTGTATTTGGTAAATGGTCAAACTAGTTAATTGAGTGTGTTAGTACTTGGATGGTCACGTACTAGTTTATGAAATAATGTGGCAAACATAGAGTAAACACTTGAATAGATTCCATATGTTTGTGTGTTTAATAGAGTTCTATTAAAGCAAATGTCCGGACTCCTGAGTCATTGTATAATTTTAGCAAATGTTTAAGGAAGCCTTTGCATAAGCTTTGATTTATTGTATGGTACTTAGTTTATTGCTCAGTTAAGCAATATTTACTCATTGTAGTCCTCTTGTCTTTGCAATTTAGGGTAAGAGGCACTTGTAAAGGCAAACATACCAGTAACTGATATTTATATAATCTATTCAGAATATATACAATTGGGCTATTACATGCTTTGCTGGCCAAATAAATAGTGCTCCATATTTTATTGATAGCAATTGTTAAATTACTTTAAAGGCTGTAAATTTGAGAATATAACAAGCAGCCGTTTGGCGGGGCTGCTGTAAAGGTTGTATAGTCAGCTGTCGACCAACTGGTCAAGTATCATCACCATTGCTACAAGTGGACGCAAGTATTCCTCGGCTCACGTGCCAGATGACACCAAATTTACCTTGAGACACGCTCCTTCACCTTAATGATATGTGGGTAACATTGTTCTGTGAGGGTTGTCAGGTAATGATTGGTGTTATGCCATTAGTAATATGAAATCACCACTTTCACCTAATGGCAGTTAATTGGCCTTTCCATGTACGGTGTGGACCCAGTGGTCATTTGCAGTTTAAATTTCCGATGCGAGCCATTTCTCTAGTGACTGCCATGAACCACTGCTGAGGATTGACGCCATTCGATGCTGGTCGCTTTTCAGCAAGAAATGAATAATTTAATGACTCCTTTGCTCATAAATGGAAACACATTGACATTCAGATGTAGAAATTAATGACTTTCCCTTTCATCCCTTGTATGGTATAGCCAATGTTTGATTTCTGGGGCAGATCGGACATGGAGTGGACAATGGTCAAGGGGTCATGCTACACTTTGTTGACAACAGACAATCTAATTAAATTCTGCAAAAGACAACCTGCACCGCCCATATGTTTTTTTCTAGGATTAGCCAGACTGTTGTTTAATTACCATGAGTGTTGCCATGGATATTGAAAAAGAAGTTGTTGACTTCCTACTTATGGAAAAGGCTGATGCACAGAAAGTACAAGTGTTTTTAATAAAGGATTAAGGGATTTTGATTAAGATTCTTGTTTGATGACCCCTTGTGCCACAAAAACCAATTATTCATCAAAAGATTGGAAGGAAATGAAAGACAAATAATATGCTCTTCTGAAATGACTAAAGTCGTATCACAAACTTAACCCTATAACATGAAATTGTCCATTTAAATGCGTTCAGTGCTTCACAAACATTGTTTCCTATACACGAAGATGTTTTAGAGTTTTAACTTGTTATTTCAATGTTCATTTGGAAAAATCAAACCCCAAGAAAGATTGCGCAATGTTATGTCTTTAGATTAAAATGTCAAAACGTTAAGTAGGCAAGAGACGCGAACCTTTCATCAATTATTGCTTTGATAAATGGTATTAGATTTTATATTGACACTTCGAACACAATATCTTAATATAAAAATTCTGATTTGTCCGAAATACCCGCAAATTAACTACCTAGCAAGTATCATTACAAATACTGCCTTCTATACTTTAATAGCTGTTTCACATGCGTAGACTCCTTGATTTTATGTATCAAAGTCAGGTAATCGAAATATTAGTCAGTTTCCGCAAAGCTGATTTTATGGTTAATGCGTTTAGTCAAGATGTGAATGTTCACAAAGCTCTCCGTGCAAAACACCAGAATATAAGTCAGACTCCAAATTGTTCTTTTTTTAAAGATTTAGCATTAAATGACATTAACTTAACGTGAGTCATAGAAGAGTTAGGTCGTTTTTGCATTAATCCTAATGGTAGTTGGCAAAAGATGTCAAGGATTTGTGACAGCAGTTGGATAATTGTCGAAACCGAAGATGGTCCTTATCTCTATTCGGTTTGATATCAAAACCCTAACATCAATGCTTTTGTGACAGTCCTGCTTACCTATTAAGTCGATCTGATCAGTTACACATTTTCGGCCACTGTTTCATTTTATCGTGATGTTTTGTTCTGCCATGGTCGTGTAGGTTTGCACTAACGGTGTCCGTTTTCTGCGGTGGTTTTGTGCGGGATCGGTAGTGGATCAATGACTGGTTCAGAGGTCCACATTTTTGGCGACTGGAACAAATTGAGAGAAATTTTAAGGATTTTATACAAAACCTATACTTAAGAAACAAGATCTGCATATAAAAAGAAATACATCCAACCTTGTTTGAATCAGAATGTAAAAGATACATTGATTGAGGTGAGCAGAAACCGCTGTTGATTAAGTTTTTGCTTAAAGCAATTATAATGTACATGTAGTATTTATTACACCAGTGGAATTAGACAGGGGTGCGCACTGGGCTCTTTAATGTTCAAGTTTACTTTTTTTTACATTTATCCAAGAAACAATATGTATGCACTTGAACATTGTTCGTATTATTTGGGAAGTTTGAATACTTTCTTTAAGAATATGTGCTCCCAAAGTGTCCATCATCTAACGCCAATTCCTGAACCTATCCAGGTACATGTATAAAAATAATAATGTTGTCTTTCTTTTATTTCATATACGGAGGTATTTTAAATAATTTTGCAATGACTCGATCTAGTTTCAAAATTCTAGCAATGTGAGCTAAAATAAGACATCAACATGAATCAGAATCTTGTTTGAATGACACAGATTTATCATAGCTGTCCTCTTAAGTCAATACATCGCGGGTACCATGATTAAAAAAGTAACGATTAAAACAAAGGCTGCATGACCAAGCCTCCTGTTCAACGCTGACACTGATAAATGCTTTACCCCATAAGGACACTAACCTGTCTTATTGTATTGATTGATTCCTATTGTGTTCTTTATCTGTTGCGGATAATAACGACACAACAATTAAACTGTGATGATTTTTATTAGAGTTCCTTTTATAGAAATTTCTCTTCATTTAAATTGTTTGATCTATTATAGATCAAAATGTCGCCTGTAATATATATGGATTGGCCAAAAAAGAGAGCAAAACTTCTGTTTAGCAAAACGAAATCGAATATTTCTTAACCTCAGCTGTTGTTTTATTTCCTATACCTGAAGTTTTGATACACCTTTTAAGTAAGGGAACTTGGGCGTTGACACAAGAAACACCTGTATAGAACCAGATTTTAAACTGTTGCTTATTTGAACTTTTTTAAATGCAGAACCTGAGAGTTACCATCAAGCATTCGGGGATTCGGAGGCTGTATAAGAGAGGGCCAGTAATAACAGGTTTGTGCCATTCATGTTCATTCTCTTTGTTTCCCTATTAATTAAGCAAAACAAATATTACAAAATGGCAAACCATCTATGTGCATACTCTTTGTTTTCCTGTGTATTAACCAAAACATATGATAAAGAGGGCAAACCATTTATGTGCATACTCTTTGTTTTCCTGTGAATTAAGCAGAACACATAGTAAAAAGGGCAAACCATTTATGTGCATACTCTTTGTTTCCCTGTGAATTAAGCAGAACACATAGTAAAAAGGGCAAACCATTTATGTGCATACTCTTTGTTTTCCTGTGAATTAAGCAGAACACATAGTAAAAAGGGCAAACCATTTATGTGCATACTCTTTGTTTTCCTGTGAATTAAGCTGAACACATAGTAAAGAGGGCAAACCATTTATATGCATACTCCTTGTTTTCCTGTGAATTAAAACAAATACTAAAAAGGTCAACACACCTTGTCATACTCCTTTTTTTCTCTGTGACTTAAGCAAAAAAATATAAAAAATGGCACACCATTTATGTGCATACTCCTTGTTCCCTGCAAATTAAGCAAAACAAACATTAAAAGGGCAAAGCATTTATGTGCATACTCTTTGTTTCCCTGTAAAATATCCAAAACAATTTATCAAAATGGTCAAACCATCTATGTGCATACTCCTTGTTTCTCGGTGAATTAGGACAATCCATTTGTGGTAATACTCTGTATTAGGCAAAACAAAACTCAAAAAGGGCAAAAAACAAAAGTCATATTCCTATTGTTTCTGCTGTCCTATGTTGGCTGTGATAGGTTAGAAATGTAAATTTAATGTATTTATAAGTACAAAAAGGGTTTTTAAAGTGTAATAAGCAAATGGTTTGTATTTAGTTTAACTGTTTTCATAGCATCTCTGTGGATTTGTAACATCTCTTTGTGTCCGAAGTGCAGTACCACCATTTTAACATATTGAAAGCCCAGAAATCCCATATGAACAGAAAAAATGTATTTGATTTCAAGCCCTCTTCGCCCTGACTTGTACCATAGGGGCTGGTAATGTCAGTGAAGATAGATGAACCAAATTAGTTAAAACACTCCAGCGTGACACCAGGGTTCAAAAGACAATGTTCGGAACACAGTGTCAAGTACCCAAGTGTTTTAATACATCAATCTTTCCCTAAATTTACTCGTAATTGACAATGTGCAGTTAAATGGTTTTGATTTTAGTCAGTGGTTTTCACAACCTTACATCTTTTAATTTCATCAATGTCAATTACTGGAAGAGCATTTCTGATGTTTTGATAAGGGTTATTTTAATCTGTTTTAAATCCTTTAATTTGGACGTGATGTATAACATATTTATATGATAAATTATGTCGTCCAAGAAAATGAGTGCCGTTGAGGATTTTACACTGTTACAACAAATAAATATTTTAACCAACAGAAAGGATAACAAAACAAACTTATAATAATGTGTTAAATTCAAGTAAATATATAATATTTTCGATAATATGAATAGATAGCTATAATTTGCCTGCTTTATGATGCATTTTAACCTCACAAAAATGTTACATAATAATTTAATTCACTTCACAGGACGAGTTTTCGTTGCTGACGTCACTTATACATACTTCAAGCATATAGGAAGGCAAAACTTGATTGGGCAAACAAAGAGCTGAAGAGGAATTGAAGGGAACCGCCAGCCACCAACTACATCTCACAGTGCAGTTACCCTTTTTGATCGCACTGAAAAGCTATCTGCAGGAGGAAACAAAGAAATAACAGGTATTTAGAATGCATCCCCATACTTCAAGTCTGCAAATACTTGTAATATGTATAAGTTTCCTGCTCACAGTTATCCTTCTTCAGAAGACAGAAGTTAAGGGACCAAGGAGGTGATTGACTTTGTACTAGTAAAGTTATTTTTTTGTTTCTTAAATATTTGATCCTAGTTTTTAAGTGATTTGTAGGTTTTAAAACAAGTCAAGTGTGTATAGTTATATATAAATATTATTATACATTAAGTATCATCTTGTTAAATCTGTTTTATTAGCAACATAAGTACACTCGATCAATCACGAGGGAGGTTGGCTTATTCAAAGATCTTCAACAAATGAGATTTGAAGGACCTCTTGATAAACGCTGCTTCATTTTCAACAACCTCGAATCTGAAAATGAAGTACGTTTGAAAACCGAACATTAACACTTTATTCCTTTGTACAATTATAGGAGGGAAGAGTTATTTGAATACAATTCACATTATTCAATGTAGTTTTTATCAGTTCCTATTCTGTAAATACGTCCCGCTCAAATCTGTTTAAATTGGAATTCTTTGACTTGAATCTGAGCACTGTGCGATTATATTTCAAGGTTTTGTTTGTTGTACCACTAAATATCAGGTGTGTTTGAATTATGATTATTTGCAGTATTTGCTTTGAAAACTGGAACATATAATTACATTAGCTCTTGAATGTGTTTAGCTTTCCTCTTAGTCTTTGGAACTCTTGCTTCCTGACATAGGTGCCTGAAATTAAACTATGACTTGTTACTTTTTAATGGGGCTCAATTTAGGTTGATTCAATAAAATAAATTGTTAGATCTTAAAGCTGCACTCTCACAGATTGAACTTTTTGAAAACTTTTTATTTTTTGTCTTGAAACAAGCCATTTTTTTCGAAAATCCATGGAAACCAGTGATATAAGACTGTTGACAAAATTAGATCGCAGATTTTTATATTTATGTTCAAAAATTGATGTTTTATGCATTTTTATTAAACTGTTGGTAACGGTTTAAGTCATAAAACATTAATTTTCAAACAGAAATATGAAAATCTGGGATCTGATCTTTTGTCAGCAGTCTTATATCAGTGGTTTGCAGATATTTCCACAAAAATTTGCTCATTCCAAGACAAAAAATAAAAAAGTTTAAAGATGGTATATCTGTGAGAGTGCAGCTTTAATGCACTAGCATTTATTACGGTGTATCAAATTATCAAAATAAAAAAAGCATATGATTTGCATACAGATAAACGGTATTAGCAATATTTTGGCAGTTTTTTAACTGGCATATACAGCTATTATGTATTTAACCCTATTTGTAAGGCTTTAATATATTTTTTATACTGAGCACAAATCATATGGGTTTTTTTCTTTTGACCATCAAAGTTGAATCATGAAATGAGTTAAACATAATATTAAATGCACTTATATTCAAATAAAGATGTATTGCAATAACCTATTGTGTGCCCCTTTTAAGCAATACATTAGAAAGTTTTAACCTTCAAATGTTAGCTGCTACCCCCACAAAAAAAATCAGATATTAAACTTAAGATTCTCTTATTAAGAAATTAAATTCAAAATTATGTTCATGTCTGATATTTATGAAACAACAAAATCATTTCTTTCTCTATTTTTTGCTGTCATCACTGGTTTATTTATAATAAAATGACATGTACATAAATCTTCAAAGTTTAATTAAAAGAGGGATATGATATATTCTGATGAATAATAAAAAAGAGGGGCAATAGTTGCAAACCTTAACAATAATTCTGTTAAATATAAGTTGGCATTACTAAATTGGTATAATTAATGGTAACTGAATTACATTCTTATTTCTGCATTGTTCTTTTTAATTGGCTTCAGAGAGCTACAGTTGCCAAAAAATAATTCTGTCATAAAATTAGCTTTTTGACATTAATCTTGGATGTTGATGCTGGTGAATTGTGTCAGTTTTATTCAAGTTGTCAACACGTCACAGTGCAATGTTATATCACGTTAGGTAACAATATATTGTCCCCGTCAAACTTTGACGAGTTGCTCGTTTATTTTCTTCATGCCCTGGCAAAAAACTAAAACGTAAATTTTTAGGTAAAAATGGAAAAAAAACTGGTGAAGGTACAAAAACCAAAATGAAAAATAGATCTCCACATTAACTGCCGGGAGGAGGGTTGAACAGTAGGGTTAACATTTGTATGTAGGTGATAGTAATGATGTTCTGTTGTCAGCTCTCAGCTTTCTTTGACAAACACTGATATTTGTTTAGACATTTATTGACCCTGTATGTATGGGTTTAACAGTGGCATGATTGTCTCTTTAGTGACCTTAGATATGAAATTGTTTGCTGTAATTAATAAGATTTGAGCTTTAATATTTCCTGAAATCTGTGTGACTTCTTGTGCTGTTCTTCAGTAATTTCCTTTAAAGGGACACCTTCATGGTTTTTAACATACACCTTTTTTATTATAAAATAAAGTGATGCAAATCATTAGGAGTGTTAAAACTAAGATACTGACAGCTGGAACCCTTCAACAAATGTTGATATATGCTCAAATTTTGTCTTTGAAGTCCACGCTTTTGAAAAGCATTAGTAAAACGATTGGACAAATTACTTAAAAGTTAAGTAATAATCCTTATGTGTGTGTATTAGTCTTTGTGGGGTAAGGTTTCGTGTCAAATTTCCATGACTGTACTGGTGTGTGTTCGCATGCCGCTAAAACCTGAATAGTTTAGAGTGTTTACTGCCGTTTTTTTATATTAGTTTTAATATAAGTGTTTTAAGATGCATTTCCGGGGAAAAAAATTGGTGCCAAAACATGAGCGAGTCGCTGTAACACACTGGGAAACTCTTGAAAATCTTCCCAACAAACTTATTACATAAAGACTTTTAATCAGCAATGATTTGGAAATCAATTAAGACCAATGATTTTATGATAATTATATTTTTTTGTTGGTACGTTATAATTGTAATATGTCCTTCGTATTATCATAATGATCATTATGGATGGAAAAACAACATTATGTTACAAAATGTATATACAGCTTGGAGCTAGATATCATCATTGTCATCGTCAGTGACACAGATACATTGCCAATATTACCAGCTGTTACACAGCAATTTACTATGATAGTCTACAATTACTCTCAGTTGGACTTCGCTCTTATTACAGAGGTGCAGAGCCCGGGCGCAGGGATTTATTCCATCCCAATAGGTCCCTGTTGAAGAATTAGGAAGAAAAAGCTTTGTCATTTCAAGTTCTGAAAACTGTTTCGTCAGGTTGTGGTTTAATTGGGGTCATCTGTCCGGGCACCCTTTCTGAGTCATCAGTATGTCTATGGCGTTGTCTGGTAGAAGTTTGTTATTTCGATTGCAAAGATTGTAACAAACAACTCAATTACCCATTTTGGTGCCCCCTGCATCATATTATTTAAATACCGGCATGCATTTTGTTGCCATGTTGAAAGTAAATGTAATGGAATTGTATCCCTATAATATAGAATATGTTTAAACTTTGAATTTCCCAACAGGTTACATCATTTCCACAAGCTGTTACCATCACAAATCTACTGTTTGACTAATTTTATGCTTTTTACATACATGTATAAAATAAAAGTACAGTTCAGCCTCTCCCCGAGTATAAGTAATTATATACAAGATCTAAAACATGAATTTCAATCACGAGGATATGATATTTGGTCAAGTAACTGTTTTGTACCATGATGTTAAGGACAGCGTTCAATAAATAGCATGTGTTTAAATGAATATGGTTGAAAATTATCATCATGCAACTTATTGCACGGTAAAAGCTCTGTCGATTGTTTACCGTTCTTTTATGAGAATTATAGAATAATGAAAAAGAAGAAAATCCTTTATTAAATGCTTTTACTCTCACTTTCAAATCAAACGTCAGCGCGCAACGGGCTGGAACACAATTTCAGTATTCTCAGCTACGCCACTCATAAAATATAGCTTTTGGTGCTCTCTTAGTGAAATATATCATTAATTATCTTACTAAGAAACAAACTATTATACTCAATTACCAATATGGAAACGTAAAATGACTATAACTTTATCTATTGCAATATATTCCCCAGTTACTTTTTAGCTAGCAAACTAATTTTGGCATACTTCTGTGTTTGTCAACAGTTAAAAAGCATCATTCATCATGGATATTTGGTGAGTTAATGGTTTTGATATGATGCTTGCTTTGGTAGGGCTAATGTGTCAAAAAGCTTTTACGTTGATTTACAAACTAGCAAATAATTTACTTGGCAGTAGATAAGAAAAATTGTAAATAGTATAATATATGGTGGCAGATTTAAAATTTGGTAAAATGTAAAATTATTCTTTACTGGTTTAACAGGCTCCATTTTTAGCTCATTCTGCTTTTCAGGGAAAAAATATTATCATATATTGTCATAGCCTTTATATTGTCAGCATCGTCTTCATATAGCAAACCTTTAACCCAGGCCATTCAATGTGACTCAAAAACTTTTTGGAGATATTCATATGAAACTAAAAACACTTGTTGCAAAATACACAGACTGTAGCAAGGCGCATAACTCTGGCTTTAATTATTGTTGAGTCACGGCTCTTATTTGGCTAAAAACACAGATGAGTATTGGTGTTTAATCTGCTGCTCTCTCAGTTTTAATAAGATTGATTTTATTTCAAGCAAGTTAACTGTTTTGTTTTTAAAGACTTCATACATGTTTATATGGCAATGTTAAGGATCACAATGTCTATGTTAAATTAGAGGGTCTAAACACATGATGGTACCTCAAAAGGAGCCAAGAATGATCAAGGCTTGTTAGTATGAGGCCGATGATACTTGTTTTTACATGATTAAAATAATGTTTTGTCGCTGTCTCAGCTGAGTTTACCCAATTAAAAATAGTGCATAGTGGTTTCCCAGTTTATAGTGTGTATATCACAAAAGTCACATGATAAGTAAAGATACATATACCGAAGGTTTATTTAAATTTACAGGAAATTACGTTGTAGACAAACCCTGGCAGTAAAGTTCAAATCGGAAAAAAATACGCTAAAACTACGAAAAATACATGTGTAATAAGTGTTTTGGTTCATCAGTAAGTAAGATTAAATGCGTTGAAAACAACAATATCAATTTTATGTAAGTTTTTGACAATATTTTCTTGCAATGGTATCATCTGGTGTCTATAGCATATATAATAGAGAGAATTAATTCAAACCAAATGGAAGATTTGTCTGCCCCTGCATTACTCTTTCTTTAGTTTGATTTTGTAGTTAACATTTAGTGAGAGTTTTGAACTAGGTTTTCATCAACCAAAATGTTTGATTGTATAAAAGTATAGATCTATACTTCTTCATGTTTTGGTCATCTTCTCTCATCCGGGTTTAAAAGCCTCTGTGTGATGCGGAGCACATTAGCGGGAGTTAAGTGCAGGACTATCCGGTGACAGGCCGTGACTCCTCGGTGTTTACTTAGCGGGTGATATATCGCCACAGTAATGAGATTCGCTCAAGGGGTAGATGGGTATCAAAGACATAAAATTTGAGCTAATATTTAGAATGTTACATTTGATTTGATAAGTCTTACAGTGTGTTAAGATTATTTCAGTTTGATTGGCAGTGTTGGGGTTTAGATGTAATTTGGTCCCTGACAGTTTTATTTACTTTCCCTAATTTACCTTCCATCCACTGGCTTTATGACTTTTGTATATACTGATATCTTCAGCTGCTCTTTAATTTATGTCCTAAATGTCCAAAAAATATACAGAAAAATGGTGAAAAAAATCACAATTACCTTTACTTTGATGGCCAGGCCTCTCAATGTATTATGAAAATACTCAAATAAGTCATTTCTTAAGCTCAACTCAAGTTTACCACATAACAGCCAAACAGGATTCAAAATTTTATGCTTCTATGATTTCCTCCTTCTGAAGTGCACTTTATCATAAATGGCGTTGCAATAATGATATAACGTCATTATATGTTTTTTATATAAAACTTATTTACTTAAGGGTTATAACTTACCAAAAAGTGTGATGTTACGTCATTGATAAATAGCGTTGAAAATGGCTGAGTTATATAGCGACATTTTATGTATTTATCGGTGTAAATTGGCATATAAAATAAGAAATTATAATATAAATAGATTTTCACATTCATGGTCACTCAATATGAAATTAATTCAACGTATTTACCAAATTTGCAAAAAAACTCTTGGCTTGGTTTTTATTAATCTGAGAAAACTTCTTTATTAAATTACATATTAAATGTCAGACCTCACATGTGAGATTCTCCGTTTCTTTCATAGAATATGAAAATACATGATGTGTGAGTTAAAAAAAAACGTTATTAATTCTGCATAAAAACAGAATTATATTTTTTAAGAAAATTGATGAAATATTTTTATAATCATATTTAATGAAAGAATGCATTTTCGAAAACAGTTAAACTTATATCATATGAGTTTGTATCATGATATTATTCTTATAGTAAAATGAGATTGAGATTTGGCTTAAGGTAAGCCATCCATCATTAGAATGAAAAGATGTGACAGTGCATTTCAGATATTATCATCAAGATTACTGCTATGTTTACTTTATATTGATTAGCCATTATATTATTTTTGCATGTATTACATTTTTGAATGACACCATAATGACGCTACTCTTATGATAAGATATATGAATAGCAGTCAAGTAATAAATCAAATTTTTACTATGATTATATGGCAGTTCTATTAATTTGTTTCTAAAATAACAAAATGCCTATACAAAAAAAATTATTGCTAAAAAAACTATTGGATAATATTCAAACTTAACTATTTGTAACATTAAAATGAAACCTTAATCCAGTATAAATGATGGATGGTTTACCTTAGTGACACTCCTATTCAAATTCAATACATAAACATGTATAACAAACATAAATTTTGAGTGATAAACCTTTCACTACTTACTAAATAATGCATTTATGGAAAATATTAATTACTGATAAAAAGATTGTAACCACCTGTATTTAATAGCTGTAAACACAAACATATTAAGTAATTGGCGAGTGCTAAAAGATTTACTCAGCGGCTTTCTATTATCGTCTAATAAGGTAGAAATACCATGTTTTCTGCATCTTTCTTTCAACTTCAACTCTTAATAAGAGCCATTTTTTTCAAATTAATTCATCCTTTTTGGAATATTAAGAGTTTAAGACAATTGTATTAATTGTGGAATATCTTATTTGGCAGTAAGAGTGCCGATGATCTTTAAGTATTTAGGTCTGTGATTATGCAGCTAGGGCCGGGGAACTGGAGAAGCAGTTTACTTCTTGTTTCATAAAGATTCAGAGCACAGTAAGGAGAACATCAGGATGGTCGTTGAAATCAAGATAAAACTAATGAACTAAAGGAGACCTAATTAACACCTCTTGTTGCACAGCAAATCAATTCACCAGTATTCTTCATCAATGGTAGCCCAATCAGGTCCATTCCTTGGAATTATGTCCATTTCGGGCAGATTGATGATCTGATAGTCATCTTAAAGACCTGGATAGAGTTTCTTAGGAACTTAATAGAGGTGCTAAAGATCTAAGATTGGGCAAATCAGTCTCTTGTCAGAATGGGCAGGAAAAGTTTCTGTTACCCTATAAAGATGAAATTTCATTAATTAGAAGGATGCTAATTCTTAATATTGTCTGTACATCCATGATCCATCCATCGGTTCTTCTGTGTGTTCTTTTTTCTTGAAGAACTCTATATTTTCTTTACCTCATATCAATGAAACATAGGTCTCATTGTGTACTAATCAAGGCAATGAGCATATTAAGCGATGTTAGAACAGTGCCACCCCAAGGTCAAGGTAACACAGCTTGATCAAGAGCCTGTCAGTCTTCCTAATAAAATCTTTGTACTTGCTATGATAGAAATCCTTAAATTGCTCGATCGACAAATAAATTAAATCTCAGACAATTTTTTTTTGAGATGTTATTCCTTGCCATGATATGAGAAATATATAAACCAGTGATTGGAAATTATGTATTGTCTTTAGGTGACTTCATTGAAGATATCTGGGTACTAGAGCAAATGAACGTGTTCAATTAGAGGCTTGGCATCAAATATGTAGGTATTTCATGCAAAAGTGTTATTTCATTAACTTTGTTGGTTTCGGGAGCCTGGTGAATAAGAATCCCATTATACGGCCATCCCCTGGTTAAGAAAGGTAGTATTAAAATATCTGTTGTCACATGACATGACGTGACCTGTCACCGTTATATATGTATATTGGTGTGTTTTTCATGACAGGGGCATGTATTGTACATTACTGGGTGCGATTAAACATGTACATCTTACAGTTTTTGAAGGCTGTCAGGATTTTTCAATGAAATAAATGTCAAGGTAATGTAATAGCCATGGTTATGGCATCATGCAAGAACAAATCTCAGCGCTAGTGTTGTAAAGGTATTCCCCTCCAAACCAGAGGTTTTGAGTTTGATGCCTGCCAGCGGATTGTTGTTATGGCCGCTTAAAAAGGAAATAATATGGGTTTTCTGTCCAGGAAATTCACTAAAGAGTGATTCATATCAGCTGTACTCTATTTTCAAAAACGAGTTAAAATAAATGAGAATACAAAACCAAAGTCTTGCAAAAATATGAGCCAATGACTCAAAAACTTTTGAAGACATTCACATGAAACTTGTTAAGCTGTTGATTAAAAAAGTGTAGCAAAACTAGTTAGAGACATCAACTAAAAGAATGGCCTGCATTGCATTGGCTTTTATTTGAGAGGATGACCCTTCTCATTCTTTTTTGGGAATATTTTTTAAGGATGTTAATTATTTACATATTTATATACTAGTAATTATGTTTTATGAATAAATGCTGAAATTTTAGATCACATGAGCATGTAGAACTCAGGGTGAGCTTTTCCCATCGCCCACCATCCAGTGTCCATTCAGTATCTATCCAGCTTCCGTCCGGCACCTGTCCGGCTTAGTTAACAATTGCATCAAACGACATCTCCTCATTAACCGCCCGGCCAATTTAGATGTAACTTCACTAGGATGTTCCTTGGATCACAGGTGCCGTATCAAAATTGAAAATAAATGAATTATATGCAGAACTCTGGCTTCCATGACAACCAAAATGTAAAACTTAAAAAAAAAACTATGAGGCCTTAAGCTTAGATAGTTGTCTAAGTTACATTGTCTAGTGGTCCTTTACCAAGATGGTTCAAATAAGGCCACTAGGGTCAAAATTAACCCCATCCCAAAGTCACATTATTGCAATGGCAACCGAAAGTTAAAACTTTAAAAATCTTTTTGACCAAAAACATAAGGCCCAAATCTTAGATATTTGGTCTGTAATACTGTCTACTGGTCCTCTACAAAATTGTTAAAATTATAATAGAGCAATTAAATTAGGACCAGAAACACTTTCTCATGCCAGGGTCCATAAAGGGCCATCACGGACCTCTTGTTTAGTCTTAATATGAATGTACTTTATATACATAATTCAAATGATTGTTACATTTTTAAACTAAAAAAAATGATGACTGGACACTTCTTCTTCTTTTCAAAAGCTAATTTAAAACACAGACGGAAACTAATAAAGATAAAAATTTATAAACAAAGATGTCACATTACGATTATCAATCATTTTTTTCGAAGCCTTCAGACAGTGGATATGAGCTGTAAATGCAAAGTCGATACCTTGATTGGCATCAAGAGCCGACTGATAACGCGTAGTCGACTCCGTAGTCAAAATATTTGTCAAGACAGAAGATTACTTTTTATTAATGACCCGCAATGATTGTCAACACCTCGGACATTATATTTAAATCCACAGCATTGTGATAAAACAATATTTTGACAGTTGACGTTCAAACTTAATTAATCATGCTGTAAGCAAAACTGGTGGTCATTAATGTCCCCAGTCGCTGTCACCAATGTATTGTTTTATTTTTTGGTCCAGCATTATCTTTTTTTAATCTACATGTACATTGGGGTCATTGTAAGTTTTCTGTCTATGTTTCTATGTCCAAAAATGACATTAATTGTTTAGTTTCTTCGAAACTATAAGAAAAAAAAAATACTAAAATTATACCATGGAAATATAAGCATTTAGACAGTATTACTCAATTAATGTTAATAAAATTAAAAATTGTAAAAAAATATATTAAAATACCGTCGTTTTATAAGCATCTCACAGTATTTGTCATAGAATGTTGATAAATTTAAAATAAAAAATAAATAAAAAATATATACTTAAATTATACAATGTTTCACTGTATCCCTCATTAAATGCATACACATTCAATTGCAGAAAGTTCTTTTGAAAAAAGTCTAATTAAAGGGAATATTTTCAGCATGGCCATTATAAAAAAGTGGGGTTTTTTGTTAGAGAAATTTTATTACTTGTTCTAAAAATTGAATTGTATTGTTTCACAAAGTAAATTAAATACAATGTATTGGTTAATTTTATTAATTTTAAGTGAACAGTCATGCATACAGGCAAAAGTCAGTTAGTACAGTCCACGTTAACCCGAGCACATGTGACGACCATAGATTTATTATCTTGGTTAAGACCGCTCGAAGCAAACATAGTGGACAATTATTTTCACGCAAAAAGAACATGTTGACAGCTTCTGGCTGATTATGATCAGATAGTGGCTTGATGTGAGGGTGATTGTGGGTTGTAGTCTACCATATTTGGCGTAATTAGATAGTAAGACACTGGACAGTTACAGTACACGGGGAAAACAGTTTTTTGAAGGATTACAACAAAGATTGAACTGATACCGATTCTGCAAATGACAGAACAAGATAAGATGAAAAAATTGACAGTTGTTTTGGTTATTATGATATAAGAAGCTGTAAATTTGTGAACATAATCATTTTAGTTTACTTGTGTTCTATCGCTTAAGTGCAGTTTCAAGGACTATTATTTAGAGATATTTGTGCTTATTATTGTGGAAAAAATTAGTGAATGAAAGAACTGTAAACCAAAATTTGTGAAACATTGTCAGAATAATTGGATACAAAATCAAAGGTAAACAATTTAAATTATACAATTTATACAATTCTTAATGGTTTTAAAAGATATATTAATTGATTGTATGTTGTTGTTTTTTTAAATTATATGTTTTTAAAGGCCCATATCTCTAAAAATTGCATTTACATTGTTAAACTTTTTAAACCCATTTTTTTTTCAAAACAGAAGTCAAGAACAAGTCAAGAACAACAGTTACTGCTCGTTGTGCATTGTTTGATTTGCAACAGCCTCAAAGACTTGTGAACCAAGATCTGATGCAGAATTTTTGCTGCATGGTCACAGGAACTGGGCATCCTTGTTGCATAGAATCTTATCATTTTATAAAAAAAAAAACAACAAATAACAGCATTAATCACCTTCATTGGCGATTTTGTTTTTAAATCTCCAATTTTGAGTATACCGATATATGTCTTGAGAATTTCAGTTATATGGGCCTTGAGTTATTATTTACTATTTAAAGACCCTCTGTTTTGCATTGATAAAATGAAAGTGTAGGTAGTGTCATAGGCTTGGTGTCGTTGTCGGCGGTGGTTGCAATGTCTGTGTGCAACAACTTTAACATAAGATCACACTCTAGCGTAACATTGAACCAACGAGCATAATTAGGAAGATTTATAATTTCGAAATCCCAAGTTGCTGTAATAAAATCATAGTAATGCAGTTAATTAGAATGGATTAGTTTTGATTGCTACACTGCTTTTTCTTCCTCGGAAATTTTAGACATATTGGATAATTTAGATCTTGAAAATATGTTATTAATTTAGAACATGAAAATATGTTATCATTTTAATACAATTAAATTGAATCACTCTTTTTCGTTTAAAGCAAACGACATATAAATGTAAAAAAAAATATCACAACGCCTGAAATACAATACCAATTATGATGTACGTCGACGAAACATATTTGACTTTTGATGACTTTTAAGATAATAGGCAGAGCCCGCGCTTACTCATTTACTGCGTTAAAACAATCCCTTGTTTAACAAGTGACAGTGTTTGAAGACATAAAATGGCTGTAAAGATTTTATCATCGTGATGAAAATCATCATATTTTACCGGCGGGAAATTTCACTGTGATATTTTAATATTGGAAAATGTCTGACCAGGGCCTTGTATAATGTCTCAGTAGTGCTGACCAACCATTAAAATTGTCTGCAGTTTGAATTAGAAAATTTGATTTGAATTTCATGGTTTTTTGACACAATAATGTGTTGATTTGTCCGAAAAATTGGAAAGACCATAAAACTAATGTAGCAACTATTTTTATTGAATCTTTTTGATGCATGATTGATATTTGTTGTTACTATTATGGGTTCTGATTTCAATTTAATGGACTCCCCCATTCTTTTGTTTCAAGTGTTGAATTTAAGGTATTTCTGAAACAATACTTTACCTGATGAACATTGTATTTAATGTGAATGAAAATCATACCTTCGAGTGAATTCAAACATGAACAAATGAATTCAAATATGAACACTGCAATTTAGTAGCATACTTTATTAAAATGCAAAACGAACGAAAGCAAAAAATATGGGCAATCTTTAAAGTGCATACAAACTTAATACTTGCTTAAAAAATAGGGTTAAATGTGTACAAAAAGGTTGTCATATACATCGTACATGTGCTTTAAAAGGACTGTCACTTCATTAGCTGGTATTGTCATGGAAACGTTTCTGATTTTATTGTTTCGTTACATGAGTAATTACCTAGTATTACAGTGATTTACGCAAGAAGGATATAAGACTTGATGTGTCATTGTTATATTAGCTGGACTGTGTATTGGCTATGGCTGTCCGCCCGGACACCTACAGGATATCACAACTGACCACCCCAGACATGGGACGCAATAACTCAGTAATAAAATTGTCTCTTATTGACATTTGTATTATCAAATCAACAATGACTGGGAAAATGTTGTAATATACTGTATAAACTGTAGGTTAATTTAAAGCAATATAGTGTTTTATGTCTATAATATGATTATAAAGTGAATACCAGTCAATTTTCTGTTCTCAGATGACAGTGACGTGTAAATTTAAGATGACAGAGTTTCTGTTGAGTGTGACACCAAACTGTTCAGTGTTTCATCAAGGATTCCACTAATTTTATTGTGCAAGTGTTACATCAGGGATTAAACATTAAAATTTTTATAAATTCCTGGAATATGTGCATCAGGTCACATCCTGGCATACGACTTTGAGTTCTAAATTTTAATTCCTGAAATGGACATTGCACTCGGACATCGGACATTGCCTTAACATATCTGAATAGTAAATCTGAAGGGAATATTTGAACATTGAATGTTTTGTAACATTAATATAATAAGGCCATATTGAAGATTGTAGGATAAGCTAGCGCACAATAGGATGTGATGTGAATTTTTCATAGATTTTCTAAAAGCCGTATTGTGAGTTTCTCTGATAGACTTTAATATTGGCCGTTATTTTAATTGAATTATTTCAAGAGGGACATTGTTGAATTATTGATAGACGGATGGAATTGTGTGGATGAACTACTTGATTCTGCGGAGTGTAAGGAACTTTGACCCTGGTTTTCACTTAACAGACACGTGTAGGTATTTGTTTAGTTTACAAGATTCAATAAGTAAAATGTAGGTATTAAAGGGGCACAATGAAGGTTGATGCCAAATTTTTGTTTTAATTTTAAAGCTTTATTATGTTCAACTCATTTGATTGTAATGATCAAAACAAAAAAGCTTATGATATAATTGTGTACAGATAAAAATTATTAGGGATATTTTGGCGCTCTTTTATTTACTAGGGGGAATCGCAGTGTTCATATTTTATGTCTGAAAATTGACGTTTTACGGCTGAAAGCATTTCTAACTGACTTTCAGAAAAAAAAGATTTTATTGGCAGTTTCTGCAAATAGTGAGATCTGTTTCATTGTGAGTTATTTTACATGACTGAGTTTAAGGCATTGATGCCAAAATAAGCTGATTCTGACAGATTTTTTAAAAACATGTCAAAACTGTCAATCTGTGAGTGTGCAGCTTTAAAGTCAAATGAGGAAAACATAATAATGCATTGAAATAAAAAAAAAGGTTTTTGTATTGTGCCCTTTGAAAGACATTAATTGATTTAGCTTGCAGTAGTGATAGACAAATGACATAAACATTCATTTTGGACGAGGTGTGTTTTTTTCCTGATGCTTTCAAATTGAATTATTTCGGAAGATATTAAATTTTCTATGATGTCACATGTCATTTTGGGCTTTTGTATGCTTCCAGCTGAGCAAATCTTCCTTAAAAGTATCAAAATCAGCGTCTTGTTTGATCTGTATTCTTTTTAATAATTATTAAAGGAAATCTTGACATTTCCATCATTTCTTTACCCTAATAATGTATCTTTACAGTGATATAGCCATGGTAAATATTGTTTCTATTAAATTTCATAATATTCTGTTGACTTTGTCTGGTTACAACTTCTTGACATGAAATACATGTTTGCTGGAATGATATTTTGAAGGTTTTCTGTTTAGTAAGGAGATCTTGAAAAACAATAACTTGTTACTCTAATATTTGCCAAAGCTGGTCATGGTCCTTCCTGGCTGACCATTAAGAGTGTCCAGTATTTGGTCAAGGATTATATGACCAGTGAAACCGCACTGATGTAACTTTTCAAGATTTTGTTTTCCCATTCACCAACAAGTTCTGTCCAAATATTGACAGGAGACTGAAATGCGGTCTCGCAAACAGTAGGCCTTAAATCATCGGCATGTCCCCTCTTGACATGGGGGTTGGGGCTTTATACTGTAATGAGAAGGGAGTGAGGGTTCATTAAATCTCTATATCTTATTATATAACAAGGCAGGAAGTAGCTTTTAATGGATGGTAAAATGGACATCTTCACTTAAGTAACAATTCTATAATCCGCAAAATAGATATTACTGCAGTTGAACTGCTCAACTAACGGTTTGTTTTTTATTTATTTTATTGCATGATGTTTTTGTACACATTCTTCTGCATTATCAGTTTGCTTTTGCTGATTTGTTGATGTTCTTCTGTAATTCAGCTGCAATGGGGTCGCCAGTATCCGAAGTATTTGCATCTTCCATTTACCTGGGAAGATTTATTTCAAACTACCAGTTGACTTCTCTTAGTAATATAAAGTGTTAAATTTTGGTCATCCAAACAATTTATTAATTATTTAAATAATTATTTGATTTAGAAGACCCCCCCCCCCCCCCCCAAAAAAAAAAAGGTATCTTTCTTAGTGTTGAGCGCAAAACGCCTCTATACATGCCAGTTCAGGTGTGCAAGCTCCTTTTTAATAGCCAATGTAATAATTGATTATATAATCATTTAATGACTAACTGGAAATTTGGTGATTGTTTTTGTCAGAGACTTTTCAAATGGTTAAATGTGAATCCTATTGTCATGATCCCATATGCAGAGACATGAAGAAACTAAAATATGTATTTCATCTTTCAGGTTCAGAATTAGCAAAGCAGCTGCATGACATTTGGAAAACCAAGAGCATTTATTGAAAAGAAAGATAATTAGCGGGTAAGTCCTGTTTTTTAGGATCTTTTTGCTATTATACATTGCCCACAGAATTAATGTGAGGTGTTTTTTTGCCATGTGGCCATCTTGAATCAGTTTGAAGCAAATAAATAATAGAAATAAATAAGTGACCATTTACTTTGACTAAATGTTTAAATATTAGGGAAAATGTCTCAAAATATAATACAATAATAGGAACATTAATAGATGGCAGCTACATTTAGTGAAAGACAGACCCCGTAAATGGTCTGTAGTAAAAGATATCTGCATGTGATGAGGTCGTACATCATCTTTTTATAAGGGCATAGTAGATTTCAGAAGAATGAAGTTTACCATTTGTATGTTAATCTGGACATTGATGCTTCTTCGGTTTAATAACTAACAACACCTTCTCTTTACAATTTCTGTTAAAAAGCTTGCTTTCTTAGCCTCAAGATGGTTATCTGCTAGAATTACCACCATTTATACACTTAATATTCAAATCAGTGGCCATAGTTGTCAAATACATCAGCAGAATTGGTTGCAATTTGAATATAAAATAACCCTTATGGTGTATCATTAAGACCTGCATCTCAGTTTATATTGTGAATATATTGTATCAGAAGGGGCTATTATATTTCCAGTTATTTTGATCAACGATTTGTGGTCATACAAGCTATTATAGGGAAGGCAGTGGTCCAGTCTGGTAACATTTGGCCCTGTTTCTAATAAATCCCAATTAATTTCCATAAATCCTCACCATGATACTGTTTGCTATCACACAATCTTTAGAAAGGGCTGTTTTGCATTGCTTGACCCTTTGACTGTTGTAAAATTTTGTCCACCTCCTTGGCTACTTTTTGCATTCTTTCTGCGTTAACTTCAGGGAAATGCTAATAAAGGCTTTATGTCTAAATTAATATTAGCAGCGGGTCTTTGTAAATATTGGGCGCAGGAGGCTGCATGCAAACAATACATGCATCAGCGTTTGACCAGCTTCAACATTGTTAGCGGGGCTGTCGGGACTGCAGAGTCTTTTGGTAAGGAAAGGATTAGGTGGACAAGGGGTCAGTTTCATTACTGGAAGATCGTTGGTGAGGTGGGGGTCCTTTTGTGGGCTCTGTGATGTTTAATTTGTGGAGGACAAGTGAAGGAGCCAAAAGTTACAGCTGGTTAACAATTTGAGTGGTCATCCTATAAATTAGAAATTGATGCTGCAATTGTTGTTCAAGTGAAGGAGAAATTGCGTAAAAGGTTTTCTTTAGACATGATGATATTTTATCAGTCTTTTCATTTTTATAGCTCCTTACTTAAACTTTCAATAAATATATCTGTATGTGAATATTTGGATGTACAATAGTTAAAAAAAATACTATTCTGTGGTTGTAGTTTCTTTAGCTTATATCATTGATTGGTATGAAATAGCTATAAAATTTCAAGGTTGATGCTGTAAATCAAGTTATTGCCTTAAATACATGCATAGGAGGAATTATTCTATCATAAAGCACAGTATTTCTGCTAAACAACTCCATACATGAACACTATCAGCTCCAGCCATCAGCCATTAGGTGTTATTATCTTCATTAAAAATGACCCAGGGGCAGCAGAGCTAACTGCAATTAACTGAACAACATTGTAATACTTATTTAACACAATTCTATAATAGATACTTGCCTTTTGCATTGACTTTACCACAAATTAATGAGAAACAAACAAAGATCAATAGGTATTTGTTATATGTAGGTGTTTCTACCCTTTGATGTACATCTTTTTGTCAACTTTTGTCCAATACCAGCTGTAATGGTCAGTCCCTATAGCCTATGGTTAAGAGATGGACATCTTGCATTGTCCATTGACTTTTTGCGCCCAAACTGTTACTAATGTATTTATGTAGTACATTCAATCTGTACAAATATTTAGATAGTTTATTTGTGGTTTCTTTAAACAATGACGAAAATCTGTAATTTGCTGTTTATTTTGTTTGTCAGGAAAAAATAACATTTGTTTAGCTTATCTGATTGAGAGGAAAATATAGACAGATAATAATAAGTAGGGTTGATTGTTAAATTAGTGTTGGTCATTAAGTTCATGTAAATAAAATTAGGGAGCTAAATACCAAAAAGTTCTGAACAGTAAAATGGGTCGATTTGGTTGCTCTACTGTGTTTTTGTGATTCGTTGTTTGAGTGATTGATTATAATCTAATATTGATCGATAAGGTCAACAATTAAGCAACTGTTATAGCAATTAAATGATTTTTTCATAATCAGTCATTAAAACTATAATATATAGTCTAAAGATCAGTTGGTACAATTTTTTTTAAAACCATTTTGGTTTAATTTCTTGTTTATCATAACAGATAAACTCTTCTCAACTTCTCACCAAAATAAATTTTCCCTTTCACAGGATTTAATTTGTGATTTAAAAAGGATAGATATACAAATAACATAGCATGCAAGTCAATCACATAAGAAATAATTACATAGTGAATATAAAATAATGAAGCAAATATGCAAATTAGAAGTGTGATTTGCAAGATAATTTATAATTGATTATCAATCGGTTTCAGTCTCAGATAATCATTAGTAAAAATTTGATCTTATTCTGAACACTTCATTGTATTATGTGTATGGTTCCCAACTTCCCATTCAATTTTCAGACAATGCTCTGTAGCAAGATTTTACTGATAACAACAACAACAACAACAGTTTGTTTACTTTGATACTGTTCCAATGTGAAAATCCAATAATAATGTGGGAATTTGTCACATGACAATACCAGCGAGGACTGTGTGATAGGTCTTTGTGCTGAGGTGTAAATTGTCGAAGAGATACTGATCTCCTGTAACGCCCCTCTTTTGTACAAATGTATATGCCTTAATTAGAGACTGTTAGAAGATTGACCATTTTACGTCCAGTTATGCAATTTTGTTTAAAATTGTAAAATAAAGAAGAGCAATTTGCTGAAAAAATGTAGATTTTTCACTGATTTCAATTACTGATTTTCATTTATTCATTTATTACAGGGAACTTATTTGATGTAGTGTCAGGTCTTTAACTTTAGAATTCTGATTATAAAAAACAACTATAGATTAAAAATAAATGCATATTTTGTATAAAAAGTCAGCCATAATTCTCTTATTAACTGTGAATGTTAGTTAACAAATGAATGACAAAGTGAAAAAAGAACAGTAAAACTTGTATACATTTGTAGCAATGTATCTTGTTAAAAACAAGTTGGATTATTATTTTTTACAAACATGACAAGACACTCAACATTCTGAAGGTCCATTGTTGTATAATCTGATCAGGAAAAAGTCAAGGGGTGCTGCTATTGTATGGGTAAGCTTGACAATTTTCACCTTCCACGATTTGCCCAGTAGGAGCTGGGGAAGCGGACAATAGCTCGGTTGGGGCCGCATCTCTTTGGCGGTAATCCTTGCAAATTGTCAATATTTTACA
This sequence comes from Mya arenaria, assembly GCF_026914265.1. NCBI lineage: Eukaryota > Metazoa > Mollusca > Bivalvia > Myida > Myidae > Mya > Mya arenaria. The sequence goes on along the minus strand of NC_069124.1, from coordinate 47,334,889 downwards.
TACAGTAGTTCAAACACTTCGTAGGACACCTGAACTAGAAGCTAGTAGTTTGGTGGAACGGAGATCTGAAATGCAGATAGTGTTTGGTAGAAAAAGGGAGAGAGCTAGTCTTTTGGTCTGTAGCTGACCAAGTTGATAACAAGGTGCCAGAAGTGTGAATGGTCAAGCATTCCTTTGGTCTGACCAATCTGCTGACCACTGCATGCTGTTTATGGCACCACTTGATTGTGTGTGAGAATAATTGACATTGGTTCTTCATTTTAATATTTGGTTGGTGATGATCTTCAAAAAGACGATTGACAGTTTCTGATTGTGTTAATCATAATGGTGCTTTGCTGTTGTTAAATCTGTATTTTGGAATGTGCATGAAATTAGCATTCATTTGATATATCAGTGATATTGGAAAAAGAAATAGTGCTTGGACTGTGAGAATATTCTTGTTATTATTTGCTTTTGTGGATATGGTGTATTTTGTAGCAGTTACATGTAAGTATTATCATTCTTCGTTTCTTAATTGCTTATGAGAATCTGCAGTGATATTTCCAAACCAGGTCTAAATTCTGGCTGTTACATGCAAGTACTTCCATATTACTTTGTTTCTTTATTACTTCTCCCTGTAGTAATATTTCCAAACCAGGTCAAAATTTTGGCAGTTACATGTAAGTTTGAATCCATATACTTTGTTTCTTAATGGTTTCTCTCTATAATGATATTTCTAAACCAGGTCGAAATTTATCAATGCCTTAATTAATTGTGACATCTGTGTATAGTATTTCTTGATGCATTGTTTAAACATTTTTCATCAAAATGTGATTACAATGCCTTGTATATTTACATCCAAATGGACTTTCATTCCATGCAATCAGTTACTGATAGTATGATGACAGGGGACACAATCCTGGTTTATCTCCCTTTATCACTGCAGAGGATTGACAGTAATCTCCCTGTTTACAAGCTTTAATTGTTTAACTACTTATCCTAACATGGATCTGAAGAATGATACACCATTACAGGATTTGTCCGCATTAAAGTCTATTTGTCTTTAATGGCTTTCCTGATAATATGGACTAAAAGGTGTTGGCTTTTCCTGATAAGGGGAGATAAAGGGAGCTTTCAATGACTTCCTAGATTGTGTCATAATGGGAGGCTGCTGGCTGTGTGATAAATGGGATTTTGATGGGCCACAATATTTCAAAGTTAGATAGATCTTTACCACAAGGTCCATGACCTCTGAAACTAGTTTTTGTTTCTATTATGGAATAACTCTTTGACAAGCTCTTTTACAAGGTAATTAATTGGCTTTCTATTTTGGTAGTTATATATATGTATGCAACTTTTTTGTAAGCACTAATGTGACTGAAAACAATTTTTGATGATGTGTTTTACAAAGTAATTGGGTTTCTATTTTGGTAGTTTTATATGTGACGTTTTTGTAAACACTTAGATGTCAACAGAAAACAATTTTCAATGATGTGGGACAAAGGTTTAGAATTATAATGCAGTTTTTGCAGGGCAAGAGTCAATGACTTTGTGCATATTTTTGTCCCACCTGTCTCCATGCTCGTAGACAGCAATATCGTGACAATGGGTGACTGGGGATATGTTTTTACCTTCTTAAGTTCCTGCACAAATCGTATCAACTTCATCTGATAGTATCTTTTTTAAAGTAGCATCAGTTTCAAAGGGTTTTGCCATGGAGATCACAGATAATGTTTTAGATCAAGCTTCAATCTAAATATTTACGGCCAGGATACAGGCAAAGAGTTCTGAATTTATATGATTATATATTATAATTTGATACTAAAGATTAGTTATTAAGATGCTAAGTACTGATGTATGATGCGGCTTTGCCATACTTTGATGTACAAGTGTTCTGATTAAAGTCAAACTCCTCATCCACCTGCCGTTGCTGACAAGACAGGAAGCAATATAAGAAATATCGTGTAGTATTTATGTACTATTATGTATTTTTGAAGATGTTATTCTAAGCAGTACAATAGTTTAATGAATAAATTTACAAAATTGACTATTCCATACAAATTTTTATGATGGTTTCTGTATACAACGCGTAAAAGCAATTTGTGAAAGATATGTATCAATTTTGATGGGAAAATAACATTAATTTTCTTTTGCTAGGAGGTCTGATGCAACAAGACAGAAACGAACTAGTCAGGATAGAAAATAATGCGAGATTTTTTCATTATTTTCAACAGTTGAAAAATGTAGAAATATCTGAAATCTTGTTTTTTCATATTTTCTGGTTGACATTGAAAATATTTTATCAAAATTTTTACAAAATCAGCAGTAAATCGCTCTAATATCATTGATCTATTTGGAATTATATGTCATCTTATCATCAGTGTTTATGCATAGCGAGTCAATCATTTGAAATGATTCAATTAATTATTTCTAAACATATGCAAAACAGTCCTGTCACACTTATCTCTATAACTTTATTTGGCCCAATTTTTATTTATATCTAATATTTTTTTTTGAACGAAGATTTATATATTTATTTCCATTTCATCCTCTATTTTTTTATAAAAATATAGTATTATTTAGCTAATTTCTTTGGCTTGAAAACGTTTTTTTAGAGAAAGAATATTATATTTGCTCTAAAAATGTAGCTTTCTGTGATATATAACAATGAATAAAAAATATTCAATTTGGATGAATCTCGCATAATGATAATCTGAATACTATTGAAATTAAACCAAATTTGGCGCAACTTCTTTAAACTTTATTGATGATGTCCCAGGAGACTTAATCTTTTATTTGGGGAGCTCATTTTAAGCTTAAGTTCATTATAAAATTAGTTTAAATTGGGGATTAATCATTTGATCGATTTCAAAAGATGTTGATCGTCTTTTAAACATCAAGGTATCAAAGTGCTAAATTAATGGAAACATCGAGGATAGTAAGAGTTTATCAGATATGACAACTGAGAGCGCGATTGGAAAACGGCTACTTCAGTAGCGAGTTCGGCCCAATCACAGCTCAGTACATAGTCAGGATATCTCTATACTAACAAGTGGGGGTTGAAAGTTTTTAACCTTGTTTACAGAATTGTGGTTAAAGTTTACCTTTCCAAACCGTATACAAGCGATAATTGATGTAAATTGGATTATGGGAGCAGTGTCGCTGATATTCTAGTAATGGATTTGAATGGAATTATGATGTGGCTGTTGTTCGGATTCTCCTCTTAAGATAATTCCTGTGTCACTTTGCGGGTGAAAAATTCAACTTTTGGACTTTTTAAGGTAAATAATGCTTGTGATTCACTTGTGTTTTGTAAACAGATTGTTATAAAAAAAAATATTGCAAAAATTGGTTTGTTTGTATTCCTGTTCTTAATTATTATGAATGACAATTTAATTGTTGTGTTTATAGGCCAGTATTTATAAAACTTCTTAAGTATTTTCCTAATTTGAGCATCTTAATGATCTTGGATATAATTATTTAATAATTTCTGAAATAGTTTATATTGATTAATTCATTGACTTTATAGATAATACATAAATTTGTTTTAAAAACACTTATACTTTTCTTTTAATTTGACAATGGCCCTTTTCGAAAATCAACTTAAATTTGGAAATGTTTTATAAAAACTGACCCTGAGTCCTCTTACCTCCAAGAGTCAAACTGATCAAACAGATATAAATTTGCTTAAAAATGTTTTTATAAAAAATCTTGTATTAAAATAATGGCTTCATAAATTGATGAAGAATATATATATCTGGAAATTAAAGCAACAAAAGTTAAATAGAATGTACTTTTTGACATTGTGTTATATGTACTGATTTGGTTAAAGTTACTTAAGTACGTTGAACTGTCTAAGTTTCATAAAAAATCAGATTATAAATTTATTGCATTCTTAAGTTCTTGAACAATATATGCTGAGTACAAAAGTGAGTAGACTTTAGTAGCTTTTTTAATTTAACCGCCCAAAGGGGTGCACCAGATTAACGCTATGATGATTGTATTGCACCTGATTTTATTCTAATCCAAGCAGGTGGGTTTAAATGTTTCATAAAATCACGCTTATTTTTTGTCCTCAGTTTTTCTATGATCGGGTCTATTTTTGTCCTAAAAGGCATTAAGGTTTGAAAGATGACATTTCCCGTCTTTATGTTCACTCGTATTGTGTTTTTATCAGTTAAGCTCTTATTGTGTTGGTTTTTTCAAAATCTTAGAATTGCGATTCACATTTCCCTCATGTTTTCAAAATTTATCTTTACGTAGCGAGCCATAATTCTCCAGTTTTGGCTATAAACATTTTCTCTTTTGTTAATTTCAATCTCCGTAAATGGACGGGATGTCAGTTCCATGGACAGGCAAGTTTTAATTGTTTCTGCTTGTCTAAGTTTTATAGTAATTTATGCTGAAAATATTAATTGTATGCCGCTCAAAATGTATATAATTGTCATTTATTAAAAATGAAACATTATTTTAAGGTGGGTCTCAATTGTTAATGCTTTTTTTGTTAAATCATTATTCACGCCATATTTAAATTTGATTATTTTGGAAAGAAGAATTAAGAAGCATACATGTATGTCCGTAATTTTATAAAAATAGGGAAATTATTTATACAAATTTATTTATGCCTTTAGTTTTGGCATGTTTTGAAAATATGTATTTGTAGATTAATATTATAATTCTTTGCTTTAAAATCCTTTTGCAATAAAATAATAAAATTTTCATAAAATGTGCATCTAACAAAAATATTATCCTACTTTTATGATTAAAGAAACCTAACAGTAATGAAAAGTAATGTTTTATTTTCAATAATAGTTGTAACATTGTTTGCACATCTTCTCCAATCTCCAAACTTCATTAACCTTTTCGACATTTATTCGAATGTCATTTAAATTCAGGTTCATGGTGTCCTGTTGTGCGTCTTCGCAATTCGCTCACTCAAGTAACGGACATCGCGCCACATGATGGCTTTGTTGATGTAAAATATTGCTTCCTTTTTCGCGAACATTTTGCATAATCCTCTCAAACTCAAAGTGTCTTAGGTAAACAGGCAACAGAATACATTAACCTCGAAAGGGAATTTTAACGTCAAAGGTCGAATAAAAAAACAACAACCTTTAATACTTCTTAAATAAGAAAATAAATAGAAATTAGAAGATGTACAATCATATTCTTCAAAGTAATATGTATGTATATACCGAAAAAACTTACAAATATAAAGCACATTTAGATTTGTCATGCTTTTTAAAACGTTTATTGTTTAATGGGCATTCAAGTTTAGTGAGTGAAACTGACTTCTTCGTATTGGTGTGCATTTAGTGATATAAATTATGATAAATTTGAAAGTAATGATGAATTTGTCACAGTTGGAAAAAGAACTACTTATTTAGTAGATTTGTTTTCAGAACTGCGACTTTATGGGGACTGTTTAAAGCATGGTTGGATGGGTTTTAAAAACAAATTATGGCTGTAAAATATAACAATATTGTGACAGAGAGCTAAGTTGCAACTCTTTAACGATGCAAAACGAAGATTACTCTAACAGCGCATTTTATGATGATGGATTTTGAAAATTTATCACTCTTAACCTGCGAAATGACAATATTTTATGACAGAATTCAAACTTGTGTAACAGATCTGAGGGTTTATGTTCACAACAACGTAAGATTTGGTCGATGATCATGGATTAATTCGGTGAGTTTTCTGACTGTAAAATATTTAAGAAACATTAATAATAATCGTACGTGTATATTTTAGATAATTCAAATGTTTTGTATAAATTTAAATATTATCATTCTCTGTAACAAAGTGTTAACGATTATTCAGGGCTGTTTTTAGTTCATCAAAAACAAGGAGATTAAGTGTTCATTTTTGATGAACTGAAATTATTTTTATAAGCAACGGGCCTGAGGATCAGATTTTCCTACATATACATGAAATATTATAAGAATATTTTGCGAAAATCATTGCCGTGAATGGACAAAATTATGTTCTGACGTTTTAACTTCATCAAAATTCAATTACTACACGCGGGTCACTGTTTAAAAGACAGGATGGCGTACATGCGCCATTAACACCTGTCAAAATCATGACTAATTAATTCAAATTATCATCAAGAAAACAATAACAACTTGTCTTGTAGTTAAATTTATGGCAAAGATATTTTCAACACATCCGATAGTATCATATGAAGCCCTTTCGTGGTTATTCGTATGTATAAACACCGGATGGACTATCAGAATGATCTTAGATTAGATTAAGGTAACTAATCTTTTTAAAAACACAATTTGGTTTGTGTCTTAAGATTAGTAATAATTGTATCAGTTACTGGAAACAATTGACGATTTGGAAACAGATATCCATCCAGCTTCTAATGTGGCTTGCCCAAAGTATTAATTTTTGGATTAAAATGTTTTGGAATACTATGTGTTTACCCGCAGTTTTGTGATATGACTTTTCGGGTTTAGTTGTAGAAAATTTGGATATTTACCAAATCTACTGTGAGTATTATTGTGTAAAAAAAGGATGGTGAGAAAATTATAAAAATATATTAAATAAAAAATTATATTCGCGTCTTTATAAGCAAATATCATGTTTCGTGAAAACGTCGATATGAACATCATATCATTTGCAATTTTTTTCATAATTAATATATAATTACCTTTTTCTTTGAAAGGGGATCATTTCTTAGATTCTGAGAAATTACCTGAATGTGCAGAATATGAAAGATATTACAGGTGCTCATCTTATAAATAATAATATTGATCACAGTCGGTAAATGTTTGCTGCCTCGCATTACACCATCGTCATCAGTGCTCGTTGACTTCATCTCGGAAATCATCGATTGTCTCTATAACTCTGGAATATCATTTTATGCATTTACTAGTTGCTGTTTTAATTAAACGGTATATTTACTTGCTTGGATTTTCTCTGATGGATATAAAAGGTTTGCGAAACCATGGTAACAGTTTTGTTGTTTTAAATTGAAGTCTTATGATGGTTTATAGGTTTTGGTTTTCTTTTAACATTCAAACACAAAAGGCATATTTGATAAGAAGTGACATTTTTGTGCTTGAAATATTGTAGCATGCAATCTTAGGAATGCTTTAAGTTATAAAAAAAAGTTTAATCAGTCGAGAGTAAATAATTAATTACTTAAATCACTATTATCTTTATTGTAAGGGCGCAATCTAGATTGATGGAAAAAGCGATTTTTTAATTTTAACGCATTAATGTTAAACTTATTTAATCAAAACAAAATAAGCGTATAATTTGTGTCTAGATAAGGAAATATTAGCTATATATTTTAACTGGGGAATTTACTTGTTGTTATATATGTATACATATATAGCTATTAATTAAAAAAAAACATTAATAAAGGCTAATATTTTTATATCTGTTTTTGTTTTAGTTTCATTCATTAAATTCAAATGAAGTAAACATAATAATTATTGCGTTTGATTATATTATGCCCCTTTATAGACTTACTTAAAATTATTTAATTAATTAATCTGTTGATTGCTTGGAAATGCTTGTACATGATACCCCAATATATCTGCCATTCCCATATTTTACAGTATTTACTAAATTGTCACCTGGTTGTGTGCCACAGTGGCATCAGAGTTTTGTATTATGGCATATTTATTTGTCAGTCATTATAATCTCCAGAAAATTGAAAGATACTGCAGCCACATTTGTGATGGGATATTTACAAACAAGTAAGATAATAATGTTAATGAAGAGATAGGAAAAGTTTGGTTACAACAACAAAATGTTCTAGGGTTCGTTGTTCTTTTTGATATACCAAAGAATTTATTGAATTCACAATTTATATACATAATTTAATACAATAATTATTTAAAAAATATACATTATTATAATTATTCAAAACATAAGGAAGTTCAAAAAAACAACATTGAAGAAGGAAGGAAACTAGTATTAAAAAGCATTTCTAATTTATTTTTAGTCATCTACATTTTAAATAGTAACCTACATAATTAAAAAAAATGTTTTAAAATGATTAATTTGTATTCTGGTTTGAAACTAATGAGAACAAATAATAAATTAAACGCACATACTTCATATTTAAAATGATACTTTTATTGACATATTGTCACCAAATTAGATTTAAATCCTTTTCCCCTGGATTACAAGTTTTACACAAGGTGTCATGAAATGTCAATCAGTCTTCTGTGAGGTGTCACCTGGACCCCTAGTGACCCCTGATGACCCTGAATGACCAGGGGTCACCAGCCCTGGTCCCACCTAGTGAGAAAATGGCACATATATGGTTATAGGGTCTTATGGCTGACCAGTGTTGTTTTAGCAATAAGGGGGCGTCCATAAACCACTCAAGATATTTCGGGTTCTGGTAATAAACCTGTGGACTTTGTCAAAGAGCCATAAGGTGTTTCTTTGAAGCAAGTGTAAACAGTGATCATTTCCCTCTCTGGAGTATTTGGTATAAAGTTTTTATGTTTCTTTCTACCTTTGTAGTTTGTTTGTAATGTTTTATTACAGTTTATTTCTATGTATCAAAGTAAAACTTAACAGTAAAGTATCTTTGATAGAAATTTAAACTCTGATTTTTTAAGTCAGTGTAAAAATTATAATTTGCAAGAAGATAAAAAGTGAGGGTATCTTATATACCTGAGTCAAGTGAAATGCGTAAAAATTAAACTTCTGTCTATCATGATATTGAAACTTAAGTATCTAAAGTCTGAATTTTTAAGTTTGCGTACTGAGTGTAATAATAATAATTGGCAAGAAAAAGAGTAATGATATCTTATGTACCACTCCTAGGTGAGATGCGAAATGCAAAAAAAAGATATTAATTTATAGTGAACAGTCACATTGCATTGTGGTTTTTTCCTTCAGTAAATTTTCAAGGAAAAACCACCATGTTCTCACTTATAATTTTTGTTATGTTTTGCATTTAACTTTCAAGCTGCATTCTCACGAATGACAACTTTAATTTTTGTCTTGGAACGAAAATGCATGGAAACCAGTTATATATAAGATCGCAGATTTATATATTTAAGTTCATAAATTGATGTTTTATGCATTTTTCTTAAACTGTTAGTAACGGTTTGAGCCATGAAACATTAATTTTCGAATGGAAATAAGAAAATCTGCGATCTGATCTTTTGTCATTGGTTTACAGATATTTACACTCTTTCCAAGACAAAAAATAAAAAAGTTGTAATAACAGTATATCTGTGAGAGTGCAGCTTTAAATAGAAGTGGTGTATTCTCAAAAGAAAAGAAAAATTAATAAAATTGTCGCAAATGTGCTACCTTCTCTTGGTGTTATTGCGTAGATGAAAATGTGTCTACTGCATAGAATGTCGTTCATGCCTGAAGATATGGAATCAATTTCATATATAACTCCATAAAACATTTCTGATTGAGTATTACTGTATATTGATTTCTAGAAGATAAATAGCCAGGGGGTCTTTTGATGCCCCACAATTTATTTGAAAGATGGCCGCAATAGGATTAAACTCGGTATTATTGCTGTCTTACTTGAAGATCTCTCGAAGGTGTTAAATTTGGCCTGTAATTAGACATATTTGAGTTGTCGACAATTGTCCCTTGTAAACGGGGTGGCACTATAAGCCCAAGTTCAATATAAGAGATGTTTGCGAAACTCTCGATACTAATAAACTACGAGTATCAAAGTGGTAGACGCTAACTTCTAGATCCTCAGCAAACAATGTAAAGTCCGCAAGTGCTGATTCAAATTTGACCAATCTATGTACGCTGAACTTCGCAACTTTCTTTTAATAGTTATTATTTGTACACTACCATAGGGAAGGATTTCCCTTACTTCAAGTGGTTACTGTTTAAATAAATTGATGGTAGTAATAAGTTGCCTTCCATAAATTCTAAATCAAACAATAATCCTAAATGAGGGCTATCTGAATTTTAATACAAATATCAAAAGTGAAAGTATGATTCCCGCTTGGCAGCTTTCTTGACTTCCATCAGCTGTAAACATTTTATGTCCTACCATAAATTTCTTCTGTTTAATTATTTGTATATTCATCCAGTGATCTGAATATTTGATAGATATCTGCACTTAATTTTGCATGTGTATGGATGCTGTTGATTTATCACAGAACATTTGATAAAATTATGATCTATTAAGTGCATATGAATTTGATCTAATGTGATGTTTTCTCTTGTTTCAGGAAAAAAATGATGAGATAGATACAAATACTTTGGTAACATCATCAACTCAGTAAACATGGCAACTATTGTTGCTGTAACCATCCTACTGGCCTCAACTCTCGTTGCCATGACGAGGGGACAGGGGACCATGCTGACCTTCAGAATCAATGAGGAAGAACCAGCGGGAACTTTCGTGGGTAGCGTAGCAGATGCCAATCTTGAAGGGACGTCATTTCGGTACACAATTATCGGCACTCAAACTGACTTTAGTCTACAGGATCAGACTGGCAACTTGTATACAATGACTAAAATCGACCGTGATTCCAAATGTAAAGATGCTCAGTCCAGCACTAATGGTGAATGTGTCATTGAATTGTTAGTAGGTGCAGAGTCAGGGACTTTTTACGCAACAGTAACTGTGAAAGTGGTTATCAATGATGTTAACGACAATGCGCCTCTATTTCCTAGTTACACACATGAGTTAAGAATTGTAGAAGGAACTCCAAGATTGACAGAATTTAGTATACCCCGAGCTGTGGATACTGACTACGGAAGTAATGGAATAACCAAGTATGAAATCAGTCCCTCTCATCCAAGTTTCGGAATTCGTGCTACCAAAAATCTTGCTGGAAAGTTTGATGTGTTCATTGTAGTATTAGATACCATTGACAGGGAAACAGAAGACACTTACCAGTTGGAAGTGTTTGCTATAGATGGTGGGGGTAGGCGTGGAGGGATGACTGTAAATGTTATAGTTACTGACATCAACGACAACGAACCTGTCTTTGATAGGTCAAACTACACCACAACTGTGGAGGAAGGCACTGCACGAGGAACTGTCATCTTAACCATACAAGCCACTGACAAGGACATTGGCGACAATGGTAAAGTGTCGTACAAAATTGCTGATGGATTTACACTAACAGATTTTGTCTTGAATTCTACAAGTGGAGAAATCTATGTGGACACTGATGACTTGGTTTATTATCCTGGTGTGAGCTATGAATTTGTTGTTGATGCTTATGACCATGGAGAAAATTTTAAGCAAAAACAAGTGTATGTGTACATTAACATCTTGGACACTGGGAATAATCATCCACAGATCACTCTGAATGTCGGTAACAGTGGTTTCGTAAATATTTCTGAGAATAAGGGCCTGAAGCAAATGGTTGCCGCGGTAACAGTGGAAGACCCTGACACTGGTCTCAATGGCGAGGTTACATGCTCCACACAGGAAAGCTACTTCTCTGTGCAGAAAGTCGACAATAGCCAGTTTATAGTGGTAGTGAACAGCCAACTGAACCGAGAAATCATTGATATGCATACAGTGAATGTCACATGTACAGATAACGGTGATCCTCCTCTGAGTTCCTCCAAAACGTTTCTGGTCCGAGTCACTGATGAAAATGACAACATGCCTATATTTGAAAGTAAAAGTTACTCTGCCAAAATTGATGAAAATAGACAGGAGGAACAAATGATTTTGAAAGTTTCGGCTACAGATAATGATATTGGGGACAACAGTAAAATTCACTATAAAATTGTTGACAATGATAAAATTACTGTGCATTCAGTGACTGGCGTCATATCTGCCAAACCTTTCTTTGATCGTGAAAGTACGCCAGTGATAGTGTTTGAAGTTCTTGCTATAGACTCGGGCGCCAAACCTCTGACTGGGACAGCCACCGTTACCCTCACAATTGAAGATGTAAATGACAATGCCCCCAAGTTCCGACAACCATCTTACTCTCTAGAAGTTCTAGAAAATCTGCCCTCGGGAACGTACGTAGATCAAATTTCGGCGACAGACCTTGACATTGGTGTGAATGGGATGTTTACTTTTTCGCTTTCTTCAGAATATCTGGAAAGTAGGCTTCCATTCATAGTGTTTGAAAATGGTGAGATTCAGACCAACAAGGCATTGGATCGTGAGACCAGGAGTAGCTACATGTTTGACGTAGTAGTTCAAGACCAGGGATCCCCTCCACTGGACAACTCAGTGAAAGTTACTGTCATTGTGAAAGATGTTAATGATAATAAGCCTAATATTACTTTCCCAATTGAAAATAATAAGACTGTGTCAATTTATTATCCAAACAATGACCTTGATGTTGTCGCACAAGTTGAGGCCTATGATATTGATGATGGTGAAAATAAGTTGTTGAACTACAACATATTGAAGGGCAATGATTTAGGAATGTTCAAGATTGATCAGAATACTGGAACAATATCCATAGCAAAGCATGACATTAAAATAGATTCTGATATGGATGTGACATTACAGGTTGAAGTGAATGACAAAGGAGATCCAGTTCTAAAATCACATGCAGACTTGGTAGTGAGTGTTATCTACTCCAATGCCACATACCAGGACTTGAGTGGTGAAAAAGACCAACTGGTTGTAATTGTTGTTGTAGTGGTGGTTGTCACGGCAGTGTTCTCTGCTATTATCATCGGTGTCATAGTCCTTCTACGGAACTGGGACAGGAAGAAGTCACTTCCAGACTCAACTGATAAGCCAGAGACAACTGAACAGGGTTACTCGAGCGTGGACAAGCCCTCCCTGTTTATCCTGAACAACGCGGGTGAATCCTCCACTGACTACCCGAGCCCGTACGCTGAGGTGACCAGGAAAAAGAAGGAAGTCAGCTTCTCCCTAGATGAGATGGACTCTGGCTTCCAGAACATGCAGCTACATGTAAATTTGAGCCCCGAGCCCAGCAAATATGCTCCAGAAAAGGTGAAAACAAAAAAAAACAATGTGGATATTATAAATAACATTAATTTGTATACTGTTTTTTTACAAAAAGAAAGACACCACAAGTAAAGTAAATATGTTAAAATGTGCAGCTTTAAACAAACGATGTTTAGCTATGAGAGTAGTGTGATATTGAAATTGAAAAAAATAGAAAATCATTTAACAAATTATAGCCTAACTATTTTTTTGTTTTAAAATGTAATGTAACCCCTGTGCCTTTTCAGCCTCCCCGCCAAGAGAGTCCTGACAGCACAAAGGACCTATACGACAAGGTGACCACACGTCTTGAGACCCTCCGTTTGCAGCAGATGTTGATGGGGACTCGTGCCCGTCAACACCATCCTGCCCCTCACCCTGACGACAGTCGCTCGGAGTCATCTGGGGAGACAAGTAGCGGGGACAGTGGACGTGGTGCCAGTGAGGAGGAGGTGACAAGTGCCTCACCTTCCACAGGTGTGTACACTAGAGGTTGTTGTTTATACTGTGCTCCAGCTAGGCCTAAATAGCAGGATGGGGCATCCCGCTGCCCTTTTTCAGCACCCTGCTGCCTTTTTACAATACTCTGCTGTGCCCTTTTGTTTGACAGAGTCATTTTTTTTTAAATAAGATTACAAATAATTAAACCTATATATTTTGACATTAAAGATAGCAGCTATTAGGTATCATAACAAACTATTAGTATTGAAAGTAATTACAACACATCTGAATTAAACATTGGCCCTTGCCAATATATATATATATAAATATATTATAAGTTCCCCAATATGGCTCATTAAATGCGCACCAAAAGTGCCCTTTCTGACCTAACACCCTGCCCTTTTCAAATTCTGGCTGAAGCACTATAATAGAAACATGGTCAAATAGAGTTTTAAAATTTCTTTTTGTTGTTAATATGTTGAAAATCTAGTTCAAGAGATTATTACTGATATAGATAAAAAGTTGAAATGGATGGGAAAATATATGTTTTATGATGTATGATAATGCATTATTATGAAATAATACTTATATGTACGTACTTGCGGTTTAATACTTGAGTCATTCTGATTGAAAATAATTAAGTGGTTTACATGTGGTAATTATTAAATTGATGCAATTGGCTCTTATAGTATACTTTTAATTAAAATTATGTAAACTATGCATGTATATTCCATTTCAGATGATCAGAAGGTATTTGACTACATTGTGCCATCCTCCAGTTTTTCAACGTCATCCCAGTCTCACCGCCCCTCCCCGTCAAAGGCCGACAGTCGTAGCGTGGCACCCCCACCCATTCCACACCGCACATATAGACCTTATTCATCATTTAACAGAAACCAGACTTACACAGGGAACCAGGATTACAGTTCAGACTATGGTTCCAACTATCAGTATTTAAATGACTCAAATAAACCATATCGCCATAGTGACATAATTGACCCCAGTGCATTGTCATGGCAACATGCACAGCCTCGTTCATATTCTACAAAATTGAACAGTGTTAATATTCAAAGTGACTTCTCCTTCTCGCCATCTCAGTATCGCTTACATCCACGAGACGATGACGACTGCTCAACGACAACGTCGGGTAGCTACACTTTACATTCAATCGAGGACTTACTGTGAGTTGCGAGGGAGCATTAGGCACAAAATGTGATAATGTCATTCTTCAGAGACAACTTAAACCTGTTGTGATGATCTCATATGACTTGGAAGGTGAAAATCTACAAAATACCATTTTTTGCTGAAAACCAATAGTGCTGTTCAAGTGGTACCAAAGATTTTACATGGCCATGAACTTACTTTACTGCTAGAAAAGGTTTCTGGAAGTAATAATGGCTGACATGCTGTTTTATAGCTTGGTCAACAAATTGACATGAATAAGCATATGTTTTGAAATGCTTCAAGTATGGGTTATGAATTGTTTTGATAGCTGCTTTTGAAAGGGTTGAATATCATACAGATGCATAATTTAGTCCCGACACAAACCATATTTCACATTAATACCAAAGATTTCAGCATTATGTTTCATAATTATAGTCAAGTTATCTTTGTTATAATAAATTACCTTTTCGGAGCTATTGATCTGCTATGAAATATCTAATCCAAGACAGTAAATCATAAATGGCATTAAGTTTATCATGTGGAATTTTTCAAGGGGCATTGTTGGCTTTTTTATGTAATCAATTAAAAAAAAATCTAAGAAATATGTGAAACATACCAAGATAAAAAGATATAGAAATATTAAATTGATTTTTGGAATATAAAATAAATAAAGAAGATAATGAGAAATAGCGATTTTTTTTAATTGTGAGCAGGACGTCTTGAACCTGTGTTCTCTAGGTTTGCCGTAGGGTACCATGTCCACTACAATGTAATAGACGGATCTTTTAAATGAGTTTTATGCAACAATTAAACACAATTTAAATAATGTTGACATTGAAATGGAAGTTTTAGCATTTTAATGTTTATTGTCATTGTTTTGAAAACGGTTGTGCGTTGTTGAAAGATCATAACAAAGTTATAAAAAAAAATTGGGCCTTTTTTGCTAATAGGTTGTTGGGTACAGAGAAGATTTCGAAAGGCCTTATTCCACTTTTTTTTTTTTGTATGCTGACATATAAACAAATGAACACACCAAAGCCGACTTAAGCCCCTTTTAAATATGTAAAAGGTGCTCACACTTCATTTGACACAAACATTCACGATTGTATTTTTTGTACATGATAAATAATTGATTGTTCTGTAGAACTGCAATAGACGGGTCTTGTTCAAATCTATTATTTTGTGTTCAGTTTCTATCATGACATGCACTTTTTATACGTTTTTTGTGATACAAACAAAATGCTCATTTCTGGTCCATAATCATAGATGTCAGAACTTTCACGCTCGATTTATTTCGAAAATGTTTGACAATACTCCTAATGCTTGTGATTGTCATGCCATTATGTTGCACAAATTTTATCAGATGAAAGTGAAATTAATAAATCACAAATTAATATTTCATAATAGGATTTCAATAAACTTGAATCCTATTCTAAAAATTTGACATCGTTGATATATCAATTGCTTTTATTTATTTGTTAAATACAATACAAATTTTATGACACAAATCTTTAATTGATAAATTTAAACTGCATGTCATTCTTGTTATGTTATATTGCTATATTTTGTACAAAATAAAGATATTCTATAACTAATTCATTGTTCATTACTTTTTTCTCCTTCATATATTATCCGAGAAAAAAGAAAAACTGTGAAACTTTCTTCCCATAATCAAGGTAAAATAGTTGTTATTAAACAGTCGTATCATATTCATGCCTGATATTAAAGTTTATAAGCTCAGTGCATTCAAAGCTGCAGACCACATGTGAGCATAAGGGCCTTTCTATTTTCCAAGCTCATGCAGATTGCACACTGCAAATTTGCTGTTGATTTTTCCACCTTCCCACCTGCCGCATCTCTGCCTGTCCAATTTACTTTATATGTCAATAGTTTGGACTTTCTTATGTGCCCAACTTTATGGGACTTTTACACATTACTTACATTATTATGTAATCATACAAGTTATGCGAACTGGGTTGCAAATGCACCAGTCCTTTTCAAAATAAATTCCGGCTGCTGCAACATGCATCAGCTCTTTTCAATCCAGTTGGGTGTTAGTATTTTCTGTCCCATAAATCAACGTCGGAAGTGAGAGCGCAAATATAATGTTTGAATTCTTAATTATTCTGCATGGACTGTATTATGATGAATTAATACTTTCATAAATTAGAACAAAATCATCGATTTACAAGTAAAAAAATCTATAATAATGGTGATGGGGTAAATGCAGAACAAATGCTACAGTGCACATATGACTAATGTAGATCAAACAGTTAATACTATTATACCTTTTATTTATTTGTCACTTGGTAACGAAACATCAGAAATGCTTACAAGAGGACTCAAAGGTATCCTAATGCCCGTCTGTTTACCTCAGCTGAACATTTGCTCTATCATTCTTATTAATACATGAAATTGATTTGAAATTTTTGACTAATATATTATGTGAATATCTTAAATGGTTTCCATCTCCAAGTTACAATCCTCATGTACATAAACCACATTACTATTTAACACTATTACCTTTATATTAAAATACAATATAACTTCTGACTTTA
The DNA here is from genome assembly GCF_026914265.1 of Mya arenaria. Taxonomy (NCBI): domain Eukaryota; kingdom Metazoa; phylum Mollusca; class Bivalvia; order Myida; family Myidae; genus Mya; species Mya arenaria. The sequence goes on along the minus strand of NC_069124.1, from coordinate 47,317,843 downwards.
ATACAGACTTTTCTTTGAAAGTCCTTAATAATGATTGCATATACCGTATCATACTGTATACAATGGATCTCAAATTATCAACCAGGGTATAAGTTCTAAGACATTTGCTTTTTATTCTGGCAATAACCAATCTCATTAAAATCATATGAAGATTCTACTACTTCAAAAGGAGCACCAATTACTTTTTACAACAAACTTGAAACCAAATGATAATCCAGGCTGATTGACGCTGTGTGCAGGAAAAAAAGCTGTAAAGTACAAAACATGCAGTAACATGGTCCATGGATGGGGAGAAATGAGATCCTCAACTTTGATTGAAATTAATTACATGACGTAAGATCTGAAGTATATAATAAGAAAAATTGACGTGGTTTATTAAGTTCTACATTGATTTGTGTGAATTTACAAAAAACAATCGGTTATTAATCAGCGCACGCAAAAATACCACAATGATTTTAAGTATATTTTGGCGTTCTGCATGTAATTTAATTTGTAAAAAGTTTGTAACAATACTAGCTGAACATGAAATATAATTAGGCACGTGAGCGCATAATATGTTTTACCGATGCACTAATTAATTTCAAATAAGGGACGCACATTAAAGCAACCTGGAGTATTTAGTTACCTGCATTTAAATGAGTCAGAGTGGAGGTACCAGAACTTGCTTCACGTCCCTGGTATCAAATTGGCAGGTCTCGGAGCACAACCTGTATTTAACCTGACAATTAAGCTGTAATCCCGCGGAGACATATATATCAAGCCTTATTAAACGTGTGGGTAGAAAGGTTTGGGTTTCAGGATGTTTGTGGGTGATTCTGGGTTATTCAGTGAAGTTTAAGATCAATATTATGATTAACTTAATATAAAAGATAGGTTTCCTTCAACCAATGGTAAGGATGCTGATGTAAAACCATGTTACATATTTAGAAAGATATACAATGGTCTTTAAAAATGTAGTAAGGTAGTAGTTTTTTTTAATGTACCGGTAAACAGATTTTGAATGATTAAAGGCGTATATCAAATTTAAAGGACTTTAGAAAGTAACAGTTACTGATAATATAATTACCTGACCGTATTATTACCATTAGTACCAGTGTTTTATTATCATGCTCTTTGTAAAAATCTCCTTAAAACAATTTTTTTTTGGTAATGTAAATCTTTATGTCCAAAATGTTGTTTTCATGAGATAACTTCACTGTCATCAATTATATTTTTGCAGCCATTTGCATGAAACTGGTTATCTCCTGCGTTTAGTCAAAGTTAGCCAAGATGTTGAGTGATTGGTCAACATTTATCCAATAATTACTGTTGACCAATCAGATTTGCTCTTACAGATTGCATGTTTTGACAACTTTTTTTTACTTTTTTGTTTTGGAACAAGCCAGTTTATGCGAAAATGCATGTAAACCATTCATGTAAGACTGCTGACAAAAATTAGTCACATATTTTTTCTATTTAAGTTCTTTTTTTCTTAAACCGATAGTAACGCTTTAAGCCATAAAACATTAGTTTTTGAACTGAAATATATGAAATTCTGCAATCTAATATTTTGTCAGCAGTCTTTTATCACTAGTTTCCAGATATTTATGCAAAAATTTGCTTATTCCAAGACAAAAAGTAAAAAAAATTGTAAAAGCGGTAAATCTGTGAGAGTGCAGCTTTAAAAAATAGTGTACAACAGGAATAAAGTCATGTCCTGATACAATATTAGTGGTTTTGAATAAATATCACTTTTTGCTGGTGTATATCACTCTCCATGATTGACCATGTGATAGCATCTTAACTAATGAAAAGGGTGGAAATGTACCAAGAATATAGTCCGGTTTTAAAAAGGGCAGGGTGCTACAGAAAAGGGACAAAAGAGCACATCGTGTCAGGCTTATAATGAAGAATTTGAACATAATAAGTTCACAGAAAATGTTTGGAATTCTGCTTAAATGAAGTTTACCGTAAATCTTACGTTTGAACTACCAAATATGTAGAATTCATTAAGTTTGTATGATTTTATAATTTTATGTTTTAATCAAAACAAAAGAAATATATCATTATCCTCAGCATTTAATTCATTGGAAGGTAGGTGGGTATGCATGTTGGACTCCAAGAGGGCAGAAGGGTGCTACCGCAAAAGGACAGAGTGCAGCAACCTCCATAACTCTTCAGCTAAAACCTTAAGTTAACCTATATTATAGTCAAGTATAAATTATCATTTTGCACCGTGTAACATAATATTACCCGAGAAAAAAGTAGGCTTTTGCCATCTGAAGCAGAAATGAAAGGTAGAAATTACAATCATCTGATTTGCCCAAATGGTATTAAATCTTAGCTTTTTGCTAAAATATCAATACTCCTATAATGATGATTTAGAAACTTCAACAGGCTTTTTTAGAAATCATTTCAAAAGTCATTTCATTTCTACTAACATCAAAATTCTTTAGGAAACATCATCCTAAATCATTGGTTGTCCTTGAAAACATAATTACGCTTAATCAAAAGCAATCAAGTACCACTCTTGGGTTTAATAATTTACCTCAGAGAGGGATTTTTTATTTCAATTTTCTGACACCCTATGAAGCCCCTCTTGAAACACTTGAACATTTTGACATGCAAAGAAATGCGGACAATTTCAATGCCTTCAAAATATCAGACTGAAAATAACTTTCTTATAAAACTATCCACTCGTGCAGAATATCAATCAAGGATCAATTAAACTATTTGAAGTGCATGTTTACAATTATTTTTTTCAATTTACATCCAATAATTTAAATGCTACCGAGGTTTGAATATGAAATGTTATGATGTACTTCACTCGGCTCCTACTTTTAACAAACAAGTGGAATCGGAGATATTTTAATCACAATACATGTAATGCTGGTATTCATATTTATCAAAATTGGACATTAATTGTTGATTAACAATGACAGCCAGCTTTAATAAGAATCATATTTCCTTAAATAAACATTTTATGCATTTAATACCAGCATACCATTTTGAATACAATTAAATATTTTGTTCCAAATGAGTAATTACAGAACTGGATCTTATACTCAAAGCTTGACGGAGTATTGAAGCTATGTGGAATAGAACAGACGCCAAAAACCAGAGCACCATGGAGCAAACGCTAATGCTCCTCAAGTCTGTGTTTCAGTCAAGTATTCTGACCAAGTTTCATAACAATTGGATAAAAACTATTGAACTTATGACATATAATAAGAACTTTAATGCAGAATTGCTAACAACATCTGCCCACCCGCAACCCGTTTTTTTTGCAATTCTATAAACTGTAATTTTTCATTGAACAAGAGCTGTCACAGTATGTGACGAATGCCCCCGATTGTGACATTGACCTATGAACAAGGTCAGTACATGAAAAGTTGATCTTGCCTTTACATGTCAAATACATATGGCAAGTTATTTTAAATTGCCTCTAAACATAAAAAAATCACCCATAGTTGACAACCGACACTGTTATGTCCTTATATATGCAGCATTCCATTGTGAATAAACACCCAAGTGTGACCTTGACCTTTGAGATAGGGACACGGGTCTGTCATGCGACACATCGTCTTGGTATGTGGAACACATGTGGCAAGTTATTTTACAATCTGTCCATACAAGGGAAAGTTACAGCCCGGACACGACAACTTATACTCTATGTCCTTATATGCAGCACTCTGTTGTGAATAAACACCTAAGTGTGACCTTGACCTTAGAGGTAGGGACATGGGTCTTGCACGCGACACGTCATCTTGGTTTGTGGAACACATGTGGCAAGTTATTTTAAAATCTGTCCATACAAGGGAAAGTTACAGCCTGGACACGACAACCTATACTCTATGTCCTTATATGCAGCACTCCATTGTGAATAAACACCTAAGTGTGACCTTGACCTTAGAGGTAGGGACACGGGTCATTCACGCGACAAGATGTCTTGGTATGTGGATCACATGTGGCAAGTTATTTTAAAATCTGTCCATACACGGGAAAGTTACAGCCCGGACACGACAACCTATACTCTATGTCCTTATATGCAGCACTCCATCGTGAATAAAGACTAAGTGTGACCTTGACCTTTGAGGTAGGGGCACGGGTCTTGCACACGGCACGTCGTCTTAGTATGTGGAACACATGTGGCAAGTTATTTTAAAATCTGTCCATACAAGGGAAAGTTACAGCCCGGACACGACAACCTATACTCTATGTCCTATATGCAGCACTCCATTGTGAATAAAGACTAAGTGTGACCTTGACCTTTGAGGTAGGGACACGGGTCTTGCACGGGACACGTTGTCTTGGTATGTGGAACACATGTGGCAAGTTATTTTAAAATCTGTCTATACAAGGGAAAGTTACAGCCCGGACACGACAACCTATACTCTATGTCCTATATGCAGCACTCCATTGTGAATAAAGACTAAGTGTGACCTTGACCTTTAAGGTAGGGGCATGGGTCTTGCACGCGACACGTCGTCTTGGTATGTGGAACACATGTGGCAAGTTATTTTAAAATCTGTCCATACAAGGGAAAGTTACAGCCCGGACACGAGTTATTGAGCCGGACACACGGACGGATGGAAGGACGGACGGACAGACGGACGGTGCGATTTTAATATGCCCACCTTCGGGGGCATAAAAATGTGGCTAAAAAGGCACATAACTTGACAATAATTATTTTAAATGTCAAAGTTATAAGCCTTGCTATTTATATATGTGCATATTGACGATGGAAACATGACATTGTGTACCAAGTTTCATTTGAATATCATTTGAATATATGTTTTTTTTAGATATAGCCAAGATTATTTTTCACATGCCCACACTCAGTGTGTGTATACCACGTGATAAATGATGTCATATATGCAACGCCAGATGGCAACATTTTGCTTAAAGTGAAGACTTAAATCAAAGATAACTTTTCTTGTTCAACAGCTTTTTAAATGAAATAAAGGGCAGTCTACTTACAGAAGGTAAAAAATTCAGTTCTCTATATGCCTCTTAAAGAGCCCCGCATTTGTTTTATCACCTAAGTTTGATAAAGTCATTAGTTTCATCAAACACTTCGGCAAACCTGTTTCCAAAATTATGTTTTGACAGTGCTCCATCAGATGGCCGTATTATGAAAAGATTTGTCAAAAGTGTTTAAAGAAACTAAACTCTCAATCAAATTCTGGTAAAAGACCGAAGGTGGGGCTCTGTAAGCGGCATAGACTGCGCTATCTTTTATTTAAATGGTGAAGAAATAGTGAAGTTATCTTTGTTTAAAGTCTTTTTTTTTCAAATCCAAATATTGCCTTCAGACATAGCATTTATGACGCAATTTATCATGTGGTATACACAAACTGACACTGTCGCCTACAAGGAAATCCAGGCGGTGACACAATACAGAAACTCTTTTTTTTTCAACATTTGTCATACTTAAAACTAAGATTTTAGTATTTGAATTACATAGTCACCTATTTTTGTATTGGCAAATTAAGTAATACTTTGAACACATTAAAAAGATATGAACCTATATATTTCATATTGGCAACTTTCCTAATCTTTTTTGAGAATAACAAAATACTATCAAATGACATTTTAACTACTTAACTAAAGATTTGTATGTATATTCAGCGTACCAATATCTCATCCTGGGTCTAGACTTTTCTGTACCATCATTATAAGGTTGAGACTATATTTCAGTGAAACAAGTGTACTATGGACTAAATGTCAATGCTTGTCTGTTAGCTTCCAGTCAAACAAGGGGCATTACTGAACTAATAGAAGTCAAGAGTTATGGGTATTGCTGTAGATGTGCATATTGTCTCTGGGAACATGTGTACCAACTTTCATTTGAAAATCTTGAAACAGTTTTTGAGTAATGGACAAGGTTAAATTTCCGGAATGCTATGACACACATTTTACCTTTTTTATTAAAAAAACAGATGAGCTTAAGATCTGTATGTTAAAACAAGACATTCACTCACTTTTTAACCCATGCATTTAACATTCTCATTATAATGAAGTACCATTTATGAAACAATACTTGTCCTCTTTGTAGGATTTTTTTTTCAGAAGCTATTGAAGCAATTCACTAGAAAACCAAAACTGGTAGAAGTTTTCATTGTATGTATTCCAGAGGCTATTTTGTGCTGTTTTAATGTAAGACACCCTATGCACAGGGTACAGAAGGTAAAAAAATCAGTTCTCTATATGCTTATCAAATAATTTGCTCTTCCTGAACCAATTTCTGACCACTCTGCGTAAGAGAATGTGTTATTACATGAACATGTAATAAATTAATTCTGATTATTCATTATTTCCATGTATTTACAAATTACCAGTTTGTATACATATTTCTTAACATAGCCTTCCATCATCATATGAATCACAATTATGTTTTTCTGTTTTAGTAAGTAAAATAAAATAAAAGACAAACTTAAGAGTAGCTGAACAAATTTATTCTCTAGTAACAAAACATCAATAATCCAAATCAACATTAAATTCAATATGTAGAATTGTTAACCACAAAAAATTTAATTGCTTCAAAAACATGTACATGGCGTTTTAAACAAAACGTTTTTGGTTCATGCATTCAATTCACATTCAGTTCAATTAATTTATCAATGAAAAAAAAGAGTTATCAATTTGATTAAAATTGTAACATTTGCTATTTGTTGAAAGAAAATTTCCACAAGATACCTTGTCCATATACATGTATAATGATGTATATACAATGATGAAAGAATTAGTGTCAAACAGACTTAATCCTTTGCAAAACAAAATACAACAAGAGATGTTTGTCAAACATTATGCCCCCTGAGTGCCAAGTTGCCAGAAATATTTGGACAATTGAATGAAATATGCATGGACTGAAATGACAGCTGATTTGTCATTGGATGCATATGAGGCAGGTCATCTACTGGTCATACCTAATCTTCATGTCAAGTTTGATGACCATAGGTCCGGGAATTGTTGAGTTATCACTCGGACAAGCTTTGGTCTTCCAACAGACCGACCGACATGTGCAAAGCAATTATATAACCCCTCTGCTTCGAAGGGGGGCATAATTAAACTAGATGTTCACTGAAAACTGATACTTCAACTCATGCATTTAGTGACATATAAATTTCTACTGTCTACTATATAAGAAAATAAAATATGGACAATCAGAAAACCTTTTTTCAGCTTACAGTCACACTGACCTTGACCTTTGACCCACTGACCTCAAAATCAATAGGGTTCATCTGCTGGTCATGACCAATAAGCCTACCTAGTATGAGGTCCCTGGGTCAAAGCGTTCTCAAGTTATTGATCGGAAACCGTTTTTCATGTTAAGGTCACACTGACCTTGACCTTTGACCTCAAAATCAATAGGGTTCATCTGCTGGTCATGACCAATACACCTACCAAGTATGAGGTTCCTGGGTCAAAGCGTTCTCAAGTTATTGATCGGAAACCGTTTTTCATGTAAAGGTCACACTGACCTTGACCTTTGACCCACTGACCTCAAAATCAATAGGGTTCATCTGCTGGTCATGACCAATAAGCCTACCTAGTATGAGGTCCCTGGGTCAAAGCGTTCTCAAGTTATTGATCGGAAACCGTTTTTCATGTTAAGGTCACACTGACCTTGACCTTTGACCCACTGACCTCAAAATCAATAGGGTTCATCTGCTGGTCATGACCAATACACCTACCAAGTATGAGGTTCCTGGGTCAAAGCGTTCTCAAGTTATTGATCGGAAACCGTTTTTCATGTAAAGGTCACACTGACCTTGACCTTTGACCCACTGACCTCAAAATCAATAGGGTTCATCTGCTGGTGATGACCAATACACATACCAAGTATGAGGTCCCTCGGTCAAAGCGTTCTCAAGTTATTGATCGGAAACCATTTGGTATTCCGACCGACCGACCGACAGACAGACAGACAGACCGACCGACCGACCGACATGTGCAAAACAATATACCCCACTTTTTTCAAAAGGGGGCATAAATATAGCACTTCTGAACACTGCTGGCTGATCCAGTTGGTCTGATTTCCAACACAACAGAGGAATATTCACAAATGTCAGTACGGTATATGTCTCGTCAGGATTCTAACTTCTAAGTTCCGTAACCTCCTTCTTGGTCAGCTGGGAAAACCCACTGTAAAATGAGAGATTTTTTTCCTTAAATGTCTTTACCCGACAGTTTTGTGACTTGAAATTTTTAGGAATCAGTTAAAAACCTTTTTAATATGACTCAAGACTTTAATGAATATTTATTTGATAAACAAGAGCACTGCAGAACAAACTACAGCACTAAGTCTTGTCTGTGGCTTTTCATTAAAACAACGGACATAACTCAATTGTGACAGCCAGAGTTATGCCATACATGTGCATATTGTATCTAGCAACATGGGAACCAAGTTTTGTTTTTTGATATCTTAAACAGCTTTTTATTGTTATGTCTAAAGCTAAAAGCTGCACTCTCACAGATTTACAGTTTTGACCTTTTTTTATTTATTTTTGTCTCAGAATCAGCCGATTTTGGCATCAATGCCTTCAATTCAGTCATATAACATAACTCACGATAGAACAAACCTGAAATGTTTAGAAAACTACCGAACCCCCCCCCCCATTTTTCTTAAAGCGTTCATTACTCTTTTAGCCATAAAACATCTATTTGTGATCTTTAACATGAAAATTGGGATCTGCTCTTTTGTCAACAGTCTCATATCACTTGTTTCCAGATATTTACACAAAAATTTACTCATTCAAAGACGAAAAATAAAAATAAAAGTCAAATCAATCAATCTGTGAAAGTGCAGCTTTAAGTTTTAAAAATTGAATGGGTATGACAATAACTTTTTCTTTTGAAAACAGACATTCAAATAAATATTCATGTTTCATTCGAAAAGTATCTAGATTCACCATTGACTGGAACAAAATACCTCTAGCAAGTCATAAAGTTAACTCTCTCAGACATATCTTCTGTAGATACTTACTACTGGTTCTTGGCAACTTTGAAAAAGTAGTCCACATAGTCTGATCTGCCAAGTAGTTCCACAAAATCCTCGTCATGGGTGATCACGACGAGCTGGAAGTTCTTCTGGTGACGACGTCCCTTGATGATGCTTAAATATAAATATGCAATCAATAAACAACTGAAGAACTGATTTAAAACTTCCATGATAACATTCCATCAGAAACAAGATCTTTACTAGCAAGTGCTGGGGGTATGCTTCAAACCATTTATTATTTCCTAAGAATCAGGGCTGATAAAATTGTGAAATTTCAATTGGTCCGGGTCTGTCGATTTGGGTCGTGTGATGGCCAAACAAGGTTTGATATATATGGGTATCTTTTACTAACTTGGCTTATTGGACTGAAATTGTAAAAAACATTTTTTTTAGCCATTTTCAGTTACTGAAATCGGTCCGGTCTGGTCAAAATCAGTCAAAACTGGTAAATTGTCAGATTTTATCAGCCCTGATAAGAATTATTTAAACATGAGAAGGCAACAGTACTACAGGTTAAAAACATAGAGTCACAAACATCTTATTCCTTATCCTAAAAGATGTTGTTTTTTTCAGTGTCAGACTTGTTACCTGTTACCATGAATATAATTTACCAATGAAACTAGCTGCTGTATACTGGACAATTCTTGTATACATGAAATGCAAAGAGGGTACAGTTCCAAACCAGTATTTTAGTAAATCACAGAATAGTTGAAGCTTAAACAGGTAAGACCTACTCTACAAGAGCCCCAGCCAGACTCTCAATGTTTTCCCGGTCTAGGTTGGTGGTCGGCTCATCCAGCGCCAGAATGCCACAGTTCAGACAGAATGTCTCCGCCAAAGCAAGACGGATCAGCAATGAAGCCAACACCTACAGGATGAAATTTCATTGATAACATTCTCAATAGACAGCATATCAGTTATTCAAGGAATTCAATAGCACTGTCCAATCACAGAATGAACATGACACGAAGGGGGGCGTAGCTCCAGCTGGTCACTTGTCAGAGCTCTTTGGTATGAGATTGTTAAGCATTCCATTGTCATACATATTAATGTGCTGTAATTTATTGAAGACCTATAACCCATTTTATTGGTCAATTAAATGGAATACTAATATCCTAGCATTATAGTACCACATACAGTCCTTACCTTTTGTCCAGCACTGCAGCGCCCCCTCATGTCTATGACGACGCCTCCTGGTTTGATCAGCACCACGCGGTAGTTGTATGTCTTACGAGTCCTTATGGATGTAGTAGAATCATCCTCGTCTGAACGGATCTCTATAGTCTCTATGTCTGAAAAGTTAGTTTGTTTTATGATAAATATGTTGGGTTAATTGTTGGTAAAAGCTTTCAATGTTGGTGCCCTCACAAATTGTTGAGTTCCTTCAATTTGTTATTCAATTATCTCAGCAGCTACTTTGTTCAGGTACATGTAAGGTCAGAAGCAACTCAGCGCAAGTACAGATTTGGTCAGCAGGTACTATGTCATGTACATTCAGCAGGAACTATGTTATGTACATTCAGCAGCTACTATGTTATGTACATTCAGCAGCTACTATGTTATGTACATTCAGCAGCTACTATGTCATGTACATTCAGCAGCTACTATGTTATGTACATTCAGCAGGAACTACGTTCTGTACATTCACCAGCTTCTATGTTATGTACATTCAGCAGCTACTATGTTATGTACATTCAGCAGGAACTATGTCATGTACATTCAGCAGGTACTATGTTATGTACATTCAGCAGCTACTATGTTATGTACATTCAGCAGGAACTATGTTATGTACATTCAGCAGGTACTATGTTATGTACATTCAGCAGGAACTATGTTATGTACATTCAGCAGGTACTATGTTATGTACATTCAGCAGCTACTATGCTATGTACATTCAGCAGCTACTATGTTATGTACATTCACCAGCTTCTATATTATGTACATTCAGCAGCTACTATGTTATGTACATTCAGCAGCTACTATGTTATGTACATTCAGCAGGAACTATGTTATGTACATTCAGCAGGAACTATGTTATGTACATTCAGCAGCTACTATGTTATGTACATTCAGCAGCTACTATGTTATGTACATTCAGCAGGTACTATGTTATGTACATTCAGCAGCTACTATGTTATGTACATTCAACAGGTACTATGTTATGTACATTCAGCAGGTACTATGTTATGTATATTCAGCAGCTACTATGTTGTGTACATTCAGCAGGTACTATGTTATGTATATTCAGCAGGTACTATGTTATGTACATTCAGCAGGTACTATGTTATGTACATTCAACAGGTACTATGTTATGTACATTCAGCAGGTACTATGTTATGTACATTCAGCAGGTACTATGTTATGTACATTCAGCAGGTACTATGTTATGTACATTCAGCAGCTACTATGTTATGTACATTCAGCAGCTACTATGTTATGTACATTCAGCAGGTACTATGTTATGTACATTCAGCAGCTACTATGTTATGTACATTCAGCAGCTACTATGTTATGTACATTCAGCAAGAACTATGTTATGTACATTCAGCAGGAACTATGTTATGTACATTCAGCAGGTACTATGTTATGTACATTCAGCAGCTACTATGTTATGTACATTTAGCAGGTACTATGTTATGTACATTCAGCAGCTACTATGGTATGTACACTCAGCAGCTACTATGTTATCAACATTCAGCAGCTACTATGTTATGTACATTCAGCAGGAACTATGTTATGTACATCCAGCAGGAACTATGTTATGTACATTTAGCAGGTACTATGTTATGTACATCCAGCAGGTACTATGTTATGTACATTCAGCAGGAACTATGTTATGTACATTCAGCAGGTACTATGTTATGTACATTCAGCAGGAACTATGTTATGTACATTCAGCAGCTACTATGTTATGTACATTCAGCAGGTACTATGTTATGTACATTCAGCAGGCACTATGTTATGTACATTCAGCAGCTACAATGTTATGTACGTACAGCAGCTACTATGTTATGTACATTCAGCCAGTACTATGTTATGTACATTCAGCAGGTACTATGTTATGTTTATTCAGCAGCTACTATGTTATGTACATTCAACAGGTACTATGTTATGTACATTCAGCAGGTACTATGTTATGTACATTCAGCAGCTACTATGTTATGTATATTCAACAGGTACTATGTTATGTACATTCAGCAGGTACTATGTTATGTACATTCAGCAGGTACTATGTTATGTATATTCAACAGGTACTATGTTATGTACATTCAGCAGGTACTATGTTATGTACATTCAGCAGGTACTATGTTATGTACATTCAGCAGGTACTATGTTATGTATATTCAACAGGTACTATGTTATGTACATTCAGCAGGTACTATGTTATGTACATTCAGCAGGTACTATGTTATGTACATTCAGCAGGTACTATGTTATGTATATTCAACAGGTACTATGTTATGTACATTCAGCAGGAACTATGTTATGTACATTCAGCAGCTACTATGTTATGTACGTACAGCAGCTACTATGTTATGTACATTCAGCCAGTACTATGTTATGTACATTCAGCAGGTACTATGTTATGTATATTCAGCAGCTACTATGTTATGTACATTCAACAGGTACTATGTTATGTACATTCAGCAGGTACTATGTTATGTACATTCACCAGCTACTATGTTATGTACATTCAACAGGTACTATGTTATGTATATTCAGCCAGTACTATGTTATGTACATTCAGCAGGTACTATGTTATGTACATTCAGCAGGTACTATGTTATGTATATTCAACAGGTACTATGTTATGTACATTCAGCAGGAACTATGTTATGTACATTCAGCAGCTACTATGTTATGTACATTCAGCAAGTACTATGTTATGTACATTCAGCAGGTACTATGTTATGTACATTCAGCAGGTACTATGTTATGTACATTCAGCAGGTACTATGTTATGTACATTCAGCAGGTACTATGTTATGTACATTCAGCAGCTACTATGTTATGTACATTCAGCAGCTACTATGTTATGTACATTCAGCAGCTACTATGTTATGTACATTCAGCAGGTACTATGTTATGTACATTCAGCAGGAACTTTATTATGTACATTCAGCAGCTACTATGTTATGTACATTCAGCAGCTACTATGTTATGTACATTCAGCAAGAACTATGTTATGTACATTCAGCAGGAACTATGTTATGTACATTCAGCAGCTACTATGTTATGTACATTCAACAGGTACTATGTTATGTACATTCAGCAGGTACTATGGTATGTACATTCAGCAGCTACTATGTTATGTACGTACAGCAGCTACTATGTTATGTACATTCAGCCAGTACTATGTTATGTACATTCAGCAGGTACTATGTTATGTTTATTCAGCAGCTACTATGTTATGTACATTCAACAGGTACTATGTTATGTACATTCAGCAGGTACTATGTTATGTACATTCAGCAGCTACTATGTTATGTATATTCAACAGGTACTATGTTATGTACATTCAGCAGGTACTATGTTATGTACATTCAGCAGGTACTATGTTATGTATATTCAACAGGTACTATGTTATGTACATTCAGCAGGTACTATGTTATGTACATTCAGCAGGTACTATGTTATGTACATTCAGCAGGTACTATGTTATGTATATTCAACAGGTACTATGTTATGTACATTCAGCAGGTACTATGTTATGTACATTCAGCAGGTACTATGTTATGTACATTCAGCAGGTACTATGTTATGTATATTCAACAGGTACTATGTTATGTACATTCAGCAGGAACTATGTTATGTACATTCAGCAGCTACTATGTTATGTACGTACAGCAGCTACTATGTTATGTACATTCAGCCAGTACTATGTTATGTACATTCAGCAGGTACTATGTTATGTATATTCAGCAGCTACTATGTTATGTACATTCAACAGGTACTATGTTATGTACATTCAGCAGGTACTATGTTATGTACATTCACCAGCTACTATGTTATGTACATTCAACAGGTACTATGTTATGTATATTCAGCCAGTACTATGTTATGTACATTCAGCAGGAACTATGTTATGTACATTCAGCAGCTACTATGTTATGTACGTACAGCAGCTACTATGTTATGTACATTCAGCCAGTACTATGTTATGTACATTCAGCAGGTACTATGTTATGTATATTCAGCAGCTACTATGTTATGTACATTCAACAGGTACTATGTTATGTACATTCAGCAGGTACTATGTTATGTACATTCACCAGCTACTATGTTATGTACATTCAACAGGTACTATGTTATGTATATTCAGCCAGTACTATGTTATGTACATTCAGCAGGTACTATGTTATGTACATTCAGCAGGTACTATGTTATGTATATTCAACAGGTACTATGTTATGTACATTCAGCAGGAACTATGTTATGTACATTCAGCAGCTACTATGTTATGTACATTCAGCAGGTACTATGTTATGTACATTCAGCAGGTACTATGTTATGTACATTCAGCAGGTACTATGTTATGTACATTCAGCAGGTACTATGTTATGTACATTCAGCAGGTACTATGTTATGTATATTCAGCAGCTACTATGTTATGTACATTCAGCAGCTACTATGTTATGTACATTCAGCAGCTACTATGTTATGTACATTCAGCAGGTACTATGTTATGTACATTCAGCAGGAACTATATTATGTACATTCAGCAGCTACTATGTTATGTACATTCAGCAGCTACTATGTTATGTACATTCAGCAAGAACTATGTTATGTACATTCAGCAGGAACTATGTTATGTACATTCAGCAGCTACTATGTTATGTACATTCAACAGGTACTATGTTATGTACATTCAGCAGGTACTATGTTATGTACATTTAGCAGCTACTATGTTATGTACATTCAACAGGTACTATGTTATGTACATTCAGCAGGTACTATGTTATGTACATTCAGCAGGTACTATGGTATGTACATTCAGCAGCTACTATGTTATGTACATTCAGCAGCTACTATGGTATGTACATTCAGCAGCTACTATGTTATGTACATTCAGCAGCTACTATGTTATGTACATTCAGCAGGAACTATGTTATGTACATCCAGCAGGAACTATGTTATGTACATTTAGCAGGTACTATGTTATGTACATTCAGCAGGTACTATGTTATGTACATTCAGCAGGAACTATGTTATGTACATTCAGCAGGTACTATGTTATGTACATTCAGCAGGAACTATGTTATGTACATTTAGCAGGTACTATGTTATGTACATTCAGCAGGTACTATGTTATGTACATTCAGCAGGAACTATGTTATGTACATTCAGCAGCTACTATGTTATGTACGTACAGCAGCTACTATGTTATGTACATTCAGCCAGTACTATGTTATGTACATTCAGCAGGTACTATGTTATGTACATTCAGCAGGAACTATGTTATGTACATTCAGCAGCTACTATGTTATGTACATTCAGCAGCTCCTATGTTATGTACATTCAGCAGGAACTATGTTATGTACATTCAGCAGCTACTATGTTATGTACATTCAGCAGCTACTATGTTATGTACATTCAACAGGAACTATGTTATGTACATCCAGCAGCTACTATGTTATGTACATTAAGCAGGTACTATGTTATGTACGTTCAGCAGCTACTATGTTATGTACATTAAGCAGGTACTATGTTATGTATATTCAGCAGCTACTATGTTCCGATACATGTACAGTCAGAAGCAACTGAGCTCTGGTACGTATGTTATGTACATTCAGCAGGAACTATGTTATGTACATTCAGCAGGTACTATGTTATGTACATTCACCAGCTACTATGTTATGTACATTCAACAGGTACTATGTTATGTACATTCAGCAGCTACTATGTTATGTACATTCAGCAGCTACTATGTTATGTACATTCAGCAGCTACTATGTTATGTACATTCAGCAGCTACTATGTTATGTACATTCAGCAGCTACTATGTTATGTACATTCGGCAGCTACTTTGTTATGTACATTCAGCAGGAACTATGTTATGCACATTCACCAGCTTCTATGTTATGTACATTCAGCAGCTACTATGTTATGTACATTCAGCAGCTACTATGTTATGTACATTCAGCAGGAACTATGTTATGTACATCCAGCAGCTACTATGTTATGTACATTAAGCAGGTACTATGTTATGTACGTTCAGCAGCTACTATGTTCCGATACATGTACAGTCAGAAGCAACTGAGCTCTGATACACAAATGTTCAGCAACAACTATGTTCAGGTACATGTACATTCAGCAGCTACTATGTTATGTACATTCAGCAGCTACTATGTCATGTACATTCAGCAGGTACTATGTTATGTATATTCAGCAGGTACTATGTTATGTACATTCAGCAGGTACTATGTTATGTATATTCAGCAGCTACTATGTTATGTACATTCAACAGCTACTATGTTATGTACATTCAGCAGCTACTATGTTATGTACATTCGGCAGCTACTTTGTTATGTACATTCAGCAGGAACTATGTTATGTACATTCACCAGCTTCTATGTTATGTACATTCAGCAGGCACTATGTTATGTACATTCAGCAGGTACTATGTTATGTACATTTAGCAGCTACTATGTTATGTACGTACAACAGCTACCATGTTATGTACATTAAGCAGCTACTATGTTATGTACATTCAGCAGGTACTATGTTATGTATATTCAGCAGCTACTATGTTCCGATACATGTACAGTCAGAAGCAACTGAGCTCTGGTACACAAATGTTCAGCAACAACTATGTTCAGGTACATGTACATTCAGCAGCTACTATGTTATGTACATTCGGCAGCTACTTTGTTATGTACATTCAGCAGGAACTATGTTATGTACATTCACCAGCTTCTATGTTATGTACATTCAGCAGGCACTATGTTATGTACATTCAGCAGGTACTATGTTATGTACATTCAGCAGCTACTATGTTATGTACGTACAACAGCTACTATGTTATGTACATTAAGCAGCTACTATGTTATGTACATTCAGCAGGAACTATGTTATGTACATTCAGCAGCTACTATGTTATGTACATTAAGCAGCTACTATGTCATGTACATTTAGCAGGTACTATGTTATGTACATTCAGCAGGTACTATGTTATGTACATTCAGCAGCTACTATGTTATGTACATTCAGCAGCTACTATGTTATGTACATTCAACAGCTACTATGTTATGTACATTCAGCAGCTACTATGTTATGTACATTCGGCAGCTACTTTGTTATGTACATTCAGCAGGAACTATGTTATGTACATTCACCAGCTTCTATGTTATGTACATTCAGCAGGCACTATGTTATGTACATTCAGCAGGTACTATGTTATGTACATTCAGCAGCTACTATGTTATGTACGTACAACAGCTACTATGTTATGTACATTAAGCAGCTACTATGTTATGTACATTCAGCAGGTACTATGTTATGTACGTTCAGCAGCTACTATGTTCCGATACATGTACAGTCAGAAGCAACTGAGCTCTGGTACACAAATGTTCAGCAACAACTATGTTCAGGTACATGTACATTCAGCAGGTACTATGTTATGTACATTCAGCAGCTGCTATGTTATGTACATTCAGCAGCTACTATGTTATGTACATTCAGCAGCTACAATGTTATGTACATTCAGCAGCTACAATGTTATGTACATTCAGCAGCTACTATGTTATGTACATTCAGCAGCTACTATGTTATGTACATTCAGCCGGTACTATGTTATGTACATTCAGCAGTAACTATGTTATGTACATTCAGCAGGAACTATGTTATGTACATTCAGCAGCTACTATATAATGTTCATTCAGCAGGAACTATGTTATGTACATTCAGCAACTATGTTATGTACATTCAGCAGCTACTATGTTATGTACATTCAGCAGCTACTATGTTATGTACATTCAGCAGCTACAATGTTATGTACATTCAGCAGCTACTATGTTATGTACATTCAGCAGCTACTATGTTATGTACATTCAGCAGGAACTATGTTATGTACATTCAGCAGCTACTATGTTATATACAATTAAGAGCCACTTTACACAGGAACATATACAGTCAGAAGCAACTCAACTCAGGTACACATATGGTCAGCCACTCAGGTTTAAGTTTCTGCAATGCAACATTAGAATGCTGTCTACAACATTAAGGCTATCAAAACGACTTCATCCTTTTCCTCTAAATGCATATTAAATTACCATTTCCCTTGTACGTATTTCTCCAGAGTTCACGGATGATTTTGTTGATTTCCTCCATCTTTACATTGTGGTAGTTCATGATCGCCCTGAAATATGTGATGAGAAAGATATCATAGCTTGATGTTATCATGAGCTAACTCATAGCTTGATGATACCATGAGCTAATTCATAGCATGCGAATACCATAACTCAAAGCTTGCAGATATCATGAGCTAACTCATAGCTTGCCAATACCTTGAGCTAACTCATAACTTGCCAATACCATGAGCCAACTCATAACTTGCCAATATCATGAGCTAACTCATAGCTTGCTGATGCCATGAGCTAACTCATAGATTGCACATACCATGTGCTAACTCAAAGCTTGCCAATCCCATGAGCTAACTCTAAGCTTGCTGATACAATGAGCTAACTCAAAGCTTGCCAATCCCATAAGCTAACTCATAACTTGCCAATATCATGAGCTAACTCATAGCTTGCTGATACCATGAGCTAACTCATAGCTTGCCAATACCATGAGCCAACTCATAATTTGCCGATATAATGAGCTAACTCATAGCTTGTTGATACCATGAGCTAACTCGTAACTTGCCAATACCATGAGCTAGTTCATAGCTTGCCGATACCATGAGCTAACTCATAGCTTGTTGATAGCATGAGCTAACTAATAGCATGCAGATATCATGAGCTAACACATAGCTTGCTGATACCATGAGCTAACTCAAAGCTTGCCAATCCCTTGAGGTAACTGATAGCTTGCTGATACCATGAGCTAACTCATAGCTTACCAATACCATGAGCTAGTTCATAGCTTGCTGATACCATGAGCTAACTCATAGCTTGTTGATAGCATGAGCTAACTAATAGCATGCAGATATCATGAGCTAACACATAGCTTGCTGATACCATGAGCTGACTAATAGCTTGCCAATACCATGAGCTAACTCATAGCTAGTCAATTCACTATGACTACTCAGCACACTCAACTTTATAACATGTGCATATCAGCATCATAAGATTTTTTTACAAATAATTTCATTCAACAATTATTCAGATACAATTTATTTACCTTCAATAAACACAATGAACAGATTCCGGTGGCCATTTCATAACGAATCCTATGGGCAATTTCATACCAGGGAGATTTTTAACAGCAGTATTGCAGTTTTAGATTCCTAGGTACACAATTGTTCCCAGGATTCTTGTTGAACAGTCACTGGACCCTATACAGCCCCTGGACCATACACAACCCCTGGACCCTACTCAGCCCCTGGACCCTACCCAGCTCCTGGACCCTACCCAGCCTCTGGACTCTACACAGCTCCTGGACCCTACCCAGCCTCTGGATTCTCCACAACCCTTGGACCCTACCAAGTCCCTGGAACCTACACAGCCCCTGGATCCTTCACAGCCCCTGGATCTTACCCAGCCTTTGGATCCTACACAACCCCTGGACCCTACCCAGTCCCTGGAGCCTACAAATCCCCTGGAACCTACCCAGGCCCTGGATCCTACCCAGGCCCTGGACCCTACACAGCCCCTGGACACTACCCAGAGGAAAACAAATCATCCCACTTACTTATCTAAAGCCTTGTAGTATTTCTCCAGGTCAGTATTTGCCAGCTCTGTAGTCTGAAAAATAAAATGTCTAACAATAGTTGATATACTTCAGAAGGCAGTTGGAGGCTAAATTACTTAACCTTGTACAGTGAAATCAATGTGTTAAACATTTGTTCAAAATTGTTTTTAAAACCTTTCTTAATTGAAAGAGTTGTCGAGTGGTCATGAATATCTTATCTGTGATCCTTAAGTGTGACCTTGAACTTGATGATAGGTTGCTGAGACATTATTCGATTAAGTATAGTTGAAAACCTTCCATTGGTTGTAGACATATCTGACTTTCAACCCCTAATGTGACCTTGACATTTAAGGTAGGTGGCTAGGACATGTACTCTGCATGTCAGCTTGATGGAGTGAATATTTCAGCTAAGTTATTTTGAAATCCTTCTATCATTTGACAATTTATTGGGCAGACGTGAGATGCAGGGGTCAAATCCTTAACCTTGTACATTGACCCTGACCTTGCACAGTTCCATTATGAGTTCTGCACATTGCATTGATTAGTAGAACATGTGACCAAAGTTTTATGAAGATACTTACATGGATATAGGAGACATGGAGCTGACACCAAAATGTTATAGAATGAGAGACAAAAGAACACAGGACATTTCTATCTACCTCAATTTCTTGAGTGAATAATAATCAATACTCCTTGAGGGTAACATGGTGTAAAGGTTTCGATTTTAACTTTCATCTAAGCAGTGGGGTGTTTAAACCCTAGAAAGAGGCACTTTATCACAGCCTCTTTCCATAAGCACTGGTTTTTACCAAGGTTTTATATCAGTCCACCTGTCTGAACTATTTGGCTAAAATAGATCAGATTTAACTACCAAATATCATTTTTAATATGTTGAAAGTCACTAATTAAAATCATCCTATGCCAATGGCTACAAGACATGTACACCAGCGCCACGTACCCGAAGGTCAATCATCTTGTTCCTGTACTTCTCCACAGCCCCACGGT
The DNA here is from genome assembly GCF_026914265.1 of Mya arenaria. NCBI lineage: Eukaryota > Metazoa > Mollusca > Bivalvia > Myida > Myidae > Mya > Mya arenaria. Next base: position 47,297,004 of record NC_069124.1, on the reverse strand, counting down.
ACATGTCAGACTGCAGCTCCCTCTTGGAGGCTCGGATCTGGTTCTCCAGCTCGGTCTGACGTCCCTCCGCAGTGTGCCTCTACATGAATATATCTTTGACAATATTTTAAATATGTTATGGTCAACCCTCTTTCTTATATTAATGTCTCCCTGGCCTACGGAGCAGGAGGTTGTGGGTTTGATCCCTAGCCAGTTCAAACCAAAAGACTTTGAAAGATGGTACAAGAAGCTCCCTTGCCTGTGGCTCAGCATTTAAAGGGAAAGGTTGAAAAAGTGTTGTATTCAGTACTGGCTTAACCCAGGTAAGGACCCTGTTAGAAATAAGTGGTTGCACTTTCACGGTTTATACTTGACCGCAGTATAAAAGTATATATATGTAGGTATGGTAACACAAGATTTCCCATCTATAAACCAGAATTCCATGATCAATTACTTCAAGAGGGTTTCATATCAGCAGCATATATTTCCACTGCTGTTTAATTCTATAAAAACTCCTTTAAACACTTCAATAGCAAAGTAACTATCAAGCTGTCTTTTTATATCAAAATTTGAGCACAACCTTTGTTAATGCCCAATATTTATTTCATTTTACAGTAATTCATGAAAGATATTCATGCAATTAAGTACAATATGATATAAATATGACGAGGAAAAAAATGAAATTAAACAAGCCATTTAATTACTTGCATAAAAAAGATTCAGGGTAAATAAAATTGAGAATGAAGCAAAAATGCCTTTTCCTAGTCTCTCTTTTGTAACTTTTAACCAACTATAAATCAATATGTTCATTAATCAGGCCCCCACCTGCTTGGTGAGGTCTTGAAGTTTGCTCTCGAGTTTTCTCCGTTCCTGATCGAGATATGCAACATCGATGTCCCCTAGTTTTTCCTCTAGCTCAGCAATCTTGACCCTTATCTCCCGAGACTCTCGCTGCTTCGCCCGCAATATCAGGTTGTTCTTTAAGTCCTGCTCGCGCAGCTACAAGACAGTTTAATCCATAATAAAACATCTATAGATATTGTGCAAAACAGAAGTTTGAACATATGTAAAGAAGTTCACTTTTTATTCAAATCAGCTGATCAGATGAAATGAAAGCCCATTAATACAAGTTACATTCTAACAGTGATCTTCAAGATTCAGTCAAAATAAGAGTTATTTAATATATACAGTCATTGGGCTGATTGTTCAAAACTTTGTTAAAGTTAACAACAATGATAACAGCATCGTTCTTAACTTTGAAAAGTGAAATATTTTATGATGTGCTTATATGACTGCATTAAACAAGTACAGCTGAAATTGTTTTCTCAAATATTGTGTGAAATACTGCAGATAAAAGGTGTATGCATTCAACTTCCAGAGCAGTAAAGCTAACAACAATGACTTAAACACTGCTGTTAGCTTTAAGAAACCTCTGAACAAAATTAAACCTTCTAACAGACATCACATGTTTAATATTCACTCTAAAAAATTAAGCAGTTCCAACCTTTTGTGTGGCAAGGTCCTTGCGTAACTTATCAATGTTTCCAGCTATATCTCGCTGTTCCTCCTCCATCTGCTGTTGACTTTGCTCCAACTTATTCTTCTTCCCTCGACTCTCCTCAAGTTTTCCTGCTCGTCCAGACTGGTTGTAACTGTGAAGAGAGACCAAAACAGCTAACCAAAATATCATACACTAGTTTAGGACAACATATCTATGAAGTGTCATGGTCCTCAGTCAAATCCTTTTAAAGTAATTGCACAACCAAATATTTTCAAATAACACCAACTGTGACCTTGACCTACTGACTTCAAAAAGAAAAGGGTCATCTACTTGTCAAGTACAATATACCACTGAAGTTTGATTGACCTAGGTCAACCTGTTGTCTGTTGATTGTTTGGACAAAGAGTGAGACTTTGACCAACAGACCCTAAAACAACCAGTACATTGATCATAGACCTACTGAACCAAAATAAAAGATCTATTTATCTACTAGGCAAACACAAGATACTCTATGAAAATCCATGATCCTAAGTCAAACCTTTTCATAATATTATAGATATAAATCTTCAAAACATTTTTCGCCATACCCATGACCTTGAAATGATTATCTTCCACTGGATATGTGCAAGCTATCAGTAAAGTTCCATGGTCCTAGGTCAAACCGTTGTCTATTTATTGTTGGCACTTATTAAAACACTTGCTAGCCTGGGACTTTGATAGCTGACCTGCTGACCTCAAATACAGGGATAATCCACTTGTAAAGGGCAACCTTCTGGTACTGTATCATTGTCAAACCAGTCTTAAACTATTGTGCTAAAATGACATGGCTTACTAATATACCATCCATTAGACAGATCCACATTTGCAAGCCTACATGCACCTCTTCTTCAAAGGGATCATTAAAGAGCAATTTTAGGAATTTCAATGGCATTTTCATAATGATTAGAAAATGAAACAGAAACTAAATAAATTAAAAAGTATAAAGCCAAAAAAAGACCTGCGTATTTTACCGTCTTTTTTCCCCTGATTTCCAACTATGTTTTTCTTCCAGAAAATTGACATTTACGGCTAAACCCTGGCTAAACAGTTCATATTGACAATTATTTTGAAGCAATATATATACCTTTTGATTTCATGATTGATATTCCTCACTTCTGTAGCATGTCCTTTCACAACTTCAACCTGAAATATCAACATTGTCAATACTTTAATTTCATACTTTTCCTAATTATAAAAACATGTGCAAATCACTTTGAGGTTTCTGTCAATTACCTCTATTTACCAAAAGGCAGCTATTAAGGCATCTATTAAGGGTGGGAGTGGTCAAGAGGTTCTGAGTTTGATCCCCTCCAGGGGTACTTTCTCATGGCCTCTCAAAAAGAACACAGTACTGGTTTCTGCTCAGAAAATGGACTCGAGACTGATCCTTTAAGCTAACGGCTTTCTTCACAATCGAGCTAAAATGAATTAGTATAAACCAAAAGGCAGCTATTCTTAATACATAACTTAACATTACTAGATTGATCAGAGTAGACTTTTCACATAAGCCCAGGTTCAAATTGAATCCAGCACTCTTTGGTATAAGAAGCATGTGCACTAACCACTGCACTTACTGGAAATCTTCCAACTTGATATTTCCCCACTTGCAAAGTTACTCATAATTGATGCATGTGATTTATGTTATCGTGAACTTATTCTACAACCAAACAGTCCACGTACCTCAGCCTTCGACGCTTCAATCTTTTCTTCCTTCTCTCTCACAACCTCTTCCTTGTCCTTCGTCATGTTGTTGATCTTGCTCTGGAAATAATGATTGATATTATATAAATATCAGATGCCATGGATTCCATACAATGATAACCTGAAAACAATTGTCAACCGAATTAACAATATATGCTATCATTCTTCATGGCATCTGATATTATTTTTAAAATTGTAGAGTTTGACTGGACAGGGAGTCAAATTATCATATCAACTATAAAGTGCATAAATTTGTCCATCTTTATTTTGAGGTCATATGATAAAATGTTTCTGGTTGACATAAATTAACTTAATAAGGCAAAGTCACGTGAGCTTTAATAACACAACTTCTCATATGAGTGGAGTAAAGGAACCAAGATTCTAGCTTATGGTAGGCAATCAAGTGAATGTGTGTACTCCTAACAAAATCTTCACAATTTCTTTTCTTGTTTCTTTTCGGAATTGTTAGTTCATGGGAACCCATTTCTTTTATAGAACAAACATTACATACAATATATAGAAATAGCTCCACACAATTAAGCAATTCTATGCTTACCTGTAATGGTCTCAGCTTTTCATTGGAATCCTAAAACCATAAAGAGTCAATTAGTTATTCAATCATCAATTCATTACCGTATCAATCAATCCAGTATTATAATAGCTTGCGAAGGTTTTTATTGATAAGAGTACTATAGTTTTCAAATCTTCCATTTACACACTGCACAAACATCAATATCCTCACCTTAATCTCCTGTTGAAGGTTCCCATCCTCGAGAGCGATGTTCGCCTTGTCCTCCTCAAGCTTATGTTGCTCCTGCAGGTCACGTTCAATGGTCAGCTTCTCCTCACGCAGGCCCGTGATCCCACCCCGCAAGCTCTGTACACTGTCCTGGTGATCCGTCAACTTACCTCGCTTGAAGTCAATCTGCTTCAATAAGCCGTCCCTAGAGAATGGGCAGAATGAGAATCATTAACACCCAAAGGAACATTCACAGAAGACTCATTTTTTATTCGGGATGTGTACATGTCCTGGTGATTCATCACCTTTCCAGGCTTAAAGCTGCAATTTCACAGATTTAACTTTTTGACAACTTTTTTATTTTTTGTATTTGAAAGAGCCAATATTTGCCAAAATCCATGGAAACCAGTTATATAAGACTGCTGACAAAAATTAGATTGCAGATTGTTGTATTTAAGTTCAAAAATTGATGTTTTATGGCATTTTTTCTTAAACTGTAAGTAATGGTTTAAGCAATTAAACATTAATTTTCAAACAGAAATATGAAAATCTATATAAGAGAATATGATTTTTTCTCAGCAATCTTTTATCATTGGTTTCCAGATATTTACGCAAAAATTGGCTCTTTCCAAAACAAACAAAAAAAAGTTGTAAAAATAGTATATCTGTGAGAGTGCAGCTTTAAGGTGATGCTAATTCAGTAGGTCGTCCTTTTGAGTGTGAGGGGATGGGAGGGGGATTTGTGATGTAATTGGCAGTGTTTTTTCAGACTTCTCTTGCTGTATTTCTGGTTTAGTTTTGTGAGCTAAGAGAGGTAACTCTTATTAAAATTGTAAAACATGTAACACAATATTAACTGCCCTTAAACAAGGCTAAAGCACCTTTAAGTTAGCACAAAAATAACATTACTACTTCCCTATAAAGTAATGGATGTACATACACTTTTATCTGCAGTTCCTCCTTTTCATCTATCACCATCTGTAGAGTCCTGCCTGACCCTGAAAATATATGCAAATGAGCCAATGGGTCAAGTATAGAAAAGAGGGAAGTAAATGGTCAATATGCTGTACACAAGTTTCATTACTTCAAATATTACAGAGTTAAGATTTCATTATAATCAATGTCTTACAGGACGTTTGGGTCAATCAAGCTTGAAATACATGTCGGGAAAAAACATGAATGTGATAAGTTCCAGTGTGAATTGACCATTTTTGCCACAATAAACACTGTAATATGTACCAAAGAAATATAAATATGCCTTCAAGCCCTGTCCCCTTGAAAAGAAGGGAAAAATAGGAGTTTTTCATGACACAAGTAGAAAAAAAGAAGGATCTGTTTTGTTACAATATTCAATGATATAGTAAATCTTTAATAAAAATAAGCTTTGTATGACAATTAAGAGTGGTTGAAACTTTTATAGCAAATATGCCAACTGTCAGCTCAGTATTGTTTGAATCCACAGAAACTTTGCTTTATGACCTAACGAGATAATCATTAAAAAAATATCGAATACAAAGATCACTGACCATAGACTAAACAGCAGGAGTAAGCCAGAAAACCAAGTTGCGATTAGCGACATATTCAGTGATTTTCTTCTCCAAAGTCTACCAGTTTGCCCTGGTACCTACAGGGCTTTTTCTATAGTACCCACGGGTTTTCAACATTCTAATAAATTATGTGATGTGAAGTTTTTAATTAATTTAACTTGGAATTCATTGAATTTCATCACATTCAGAGATCAGTATGAAATATTATCTGTCATGATTTATTGCAATAGATATTTACACCCCAAGGATCGATATTTCAGCCATTTTGGGTCTTTTAAAGGGAAAATAAACTAGTATTAAATCATTTCCTATTTTGCAGGAGACTAGACAGCTTTTTCTTTAAACTGTAAAATTTCCCAATTTCGGCATTTTCACGACGCAAAATTTCCCAAAATGTCTAGGGTCTTTTTCCCAAAATGGGCAGAAAAAGCCCTGGTACCTGTCAATCAACACAAAATACAGTGAATCAGACGGAATGTTTACCCAAGGAGGACAGTTTAGTGACCTGTATTGTGAATTTCTCGCTTACCTGAGAGTTTAGAGGCCTAGATGGCAATTTTCTCCTCTAAGCCAACCAGTTCGCCCTGGTACCTGTTAATCATCACCAAATACAGGGAACAAGACAGAATGCTTACCTGAGGAGGAAAGTTTAGAGGCCTGAATGGTGATTTTCTTCTCCAAGTCTACCAGTTCGCCCTGGTACCTGTCAATCATCACAACATCAGGTTGGGCCTCCTTCGCCATCTGGACATCACCTGCTTCTATGTCAAGTGCCTCTTCAATCTTAAGGGGAAATAACTGCAGGTTTACATATCCCATTGGTTAGCACCAGACTAATGAACCCATTTTAACAATTGATAAGCATATCACCAAACAAGCGAATCCAGCTCAAATGTTCCTACAAAATTTCCAATCTATTAATACAAATTATAGTCTAGAAACATGTTTAATAAAATGGTGAGAGTAGTCTCGTGGTATGCGTGTCTGTCTGTCACTCAAGAGGTTAGGGTATTGATCACCACCAAGGGAACTCGTGGCCTCTAAAAAAAAGGACATCAGAACTGGTTTCTACACAGGAAACAGGCTCTTCAGTGCATCTATAAGCATTCAGCTTCCATCAAAATCGAGCTAAACAAATTATTTCTATATGCCTGGAAAACTACTAAATACAGAAAATATTATGTTATACAGTATAATGGCTCCTTAAACACATTTGCTTTAGGAAAAAGATGCAATTGCCATAACAACTCAAAGTTGCAATGAAATTTAAATGTATGGTAGCACCCAGACCTCTACGAGTTGGTCCCTTAATTTTTGTGACTCGTCCTGGCACGACTTGAGGGATTTCTTCAGCTGTGGAAGCTCCTCTTTCTCCACTTTCTCAATCTGCAACATTCATGTACATTAGGTTATTCATAAAAGACATTTAAAAAGTTATGTGGTTAGGGTTACATCTTGTTAAGAAGAAGTGTTTTTCATTTATTACTCTTGATGTCAGAACCTTATTTTCATCACTGGAGAATAGGGTTAAAATTATTTTTAGTTTAAATCTTAAAAGTTTTTTATATACATATTAAAACAAACCTTAACAAGAGCTGTCACAGTATGTGACGAATGCACCCGAATGTGACATTGACCTACGAACAAGGTCAGTACATGAAAAGTTGATCTTGCCTTTAAGTGTCAAATACATATGGCAAGTTATTTTAAATTGCCTCTGAACATAAAAAAATACCACCCATACTTGACAACCTACACTGTTATGTCCTTATATTCAGAATTCCCTTGTGAATAAACACTTAGTGTATCTTTCACCTTAGAGGTAGGGACATGGGTCTTGCACACGACACGTTGTCTTCGTATGTGGAACACATGTAGCAAGTGATTTTAAAATCTGTCCATACAAGGGAAAGTAACAGCCCTGACACGACAACCTATACTCTATGTCCTTATATGCAGCACTCCATTGTGAATAAACACTAAGTGTGACCTTGACCTTTGAGGTAGGGACACGGGTCTTGCACGCGACACGTCGTCTAGGTATGTGGAACACATGTGTCAAGTTTTTTTTAAAATCTGTCCATACAAGGGAAAGTTACAGCCCGGATACGACAACCTATACTCTATGTCCTTATATGCAGCACTCCATTGTGAATAAACACTATGTGTGACCTTGACCTTTGAGGCAGGGACACGGGTCTTGCACGCGACACGTCGTCTTGGTATGTGGTACACATGTGGCAAGCTATTTTAAAATCTGTCCATACAAGAGAAAGTTACAGCCCGGACACGACAACCTATACTAGTGTGACCTTGACCTTTGAGGTAGGGACACGGGTTTTGCACGCGACACGTCGTCTTGGTATGTGGAACACATTTGGCAAGTTATTTTAAAATCTGTCCATACAAGGGAAAGTTACAGCCCGGACACGACAACCTATACTCTATGTCCTAATATGCAGCACTCTATTGTAAATAAACTCTAAGTGTGACCTTGACCTTTGAGGTAGAAACACAGGTTTTGCACGCGACACGTCGTCTTGGTATGTGGAACACATTTGGCAAGTTATTTTAAAATCTGTCCATACAAGGGAAAATTACAGCCCGGACACGACAACCTATACTCTATGTCCTTATATGCAGCACTCCATTGTAAATAAACACTAAGTGTGACCTTGACCTTTGAGGTAGGGACACGGGTCTTGCACGCGACACGTCGTCTTGTTATGTGGAACACATGTGGCAGGTTATTTTAAAATCTGTCCATACAAGAGAAAGTTACAGCCCGGACACGACAACCTACACTCTATGTCCTTATATGCAGCACTCCATTGTGAATAAATACTAAGTGTGACCTTGACCTTTGAGGTAGGGACACGGGTCTTGCACGCGACACGTCGTCTTGGTATGTGGAACACATGTGGCAAGTTTTTTTAAAATCTGTCCATACAAGGGAAAGTTACAGCCCGGACACGACAACCTATACTCTATGTCCTTATATGCAGCACTCCATTGTAAATAAACTCTAAGTGTGACCTTGACCTTTGAGGTAGGGACACGGGTTTTGCACGTGACATGTCGTCTTGGTATGTGGAACACATTTGGCAAGTTATTTTAAAATCTGTCCATACAAGGGAAAGTTACAGCCCGGACACGACAACCTATACTCTATGTCCTAATATGCAGCACTCTATTGTAAATAAACACTAAGTGTGACCTTGACCTTTGAGGTAGGGACACGGGTCTTGCACGCGACACGTTGTCTAGGTATGTGGAACACATGTGTCAAGTTTTTTTTAAAATCTGTCCATACAAGGGAAAGTTACAGCCCGGATACGACAACCTATACTCTATGTCCTTATATGCAGCACTCCATTGTGAATAAACACTATGTGTGACCTTGACCTTTGAGGCAGGGACACGGGTCTTGCACGCGACACGTCGTCTTGGTATGTGGTACACATGTGGCAAGCTATTTTAAAATCTGTCCATACAAGAGAAAGTTACAGCCCGGACACGACAACCTATACTAGTGTGACCTTGACCTTTGAGGTAGGGACACGGGTTTTGCACGCGACACGTCGTCTTGGTATGTGGAACACATTTGGCAAGTTATTTTAAAATCTGTCCATACAAGGGAAAGTTACAGCCCGGACACGACAACCTATACTCTATGTCCTAATATGCAGCACTCTATTGTAAATAAACTCTAAGTGTGACCTTGACCTTTGAGGTAGAAACACAGGTTTTGCACGCGACACGTCGTCTTGGTATGTGGAACACATTTGGCAAGTTATTTTAAAATCTGTCCATACAAGGGAAAATTACAGCCCGGACACGACAACCTATACTCTATGTCCTTATATGCAGCACTCCATTGTAAATAAACACTAAGTGTGACCTTGACCTTTGAGGTAGGGACACGGGTCTTGCACGCGACACGTCGTCTTGTTATGTGGAACACATGTGGCAGGTTATTTTAAAATCTGTCCATACAAGAGAAAGTTACAGCCCGGACACGACAACCTACACTCTATGTCCTTATATGCAGCACTCCATTGTGAATAAATACTAAGTGTGACCTTGACCTTTGAGGTAGGGACACGGGTCTTGCACGCGACACGTCGTCTTGGTATGTGGAACACATGTGGCAAGTTTTTTTAAAATCTGTCCATACAAGGGAAAGTTACAGCCCGGACACGACAACCTATACTCTATGTCCTTATATGCAGCACTCCATTGTAAATAAACTCTAAGTGTGACCTTGACCTTTGAGGTAGGGACACGGGTTTTGCACGTGACATGTCGTCTTGGTATGTGGAACACATTTGGCAAGTTATTTTAAAATCTGTCCATACAAGGGAAAGTTACAGCCCGGACACGACAACCTATACTCTATGTCCTAATATGCAGCACTCTATTGTAAATAAACACTAAGTGTGACCTTGACCTTTGAGGTAGGGACACGGGTCTTGCACGCGACACGTTGTCTTGGTATGTGGAACACATGTGGCAAGTTATTTTAAAATCTGTCCATACAAGGGAAAGTTACAGAGCCGGACGGACGGACGGACGGACGGTGCGATTTTAATATGCCCACCTTTGGGGGCATAAAAAATGAGATTTTTTGAATATATTTATAGGTTTAAGCCATAAATGCATTTTCCTTGACTGGTGTTAGCCATAAATACATTTTGCTTGACTGGTTTAAGCCATACATACATTTTGCTTGACTGGTTTAAGCCATACATACTTTTAGCTTGACTGGTTTAAGCCATACATACATTTTGCTTGACTGGTTTAAGCCATACATACTTTTAGCTTGACTGGTTTAAGCCATACATACATTTTGCTTGACTGGTTTAAGCCATACATACATTTTGCTTGACTGGTTTTAGCCATACATACATTTTGCTCGACTGGTTTTAGCCATACATACATTTTGCTTGACAGGTTTAAGCCATACAAACATTTAGCTTGACTGGTTTAAGCCATACATACATTTTGCTTGACTGGTTTTAGCCATACATACATTTTGACTTGACTGGTTTAAGCCATACAAACATTTAGCTTGACTGGTTTAAGACATAAATACATTTTGCTTCACTGGTTTAAGCCATACAAACATTTAGCTCGACTGATTTAAGACATACATAGTTTAAGCCATACAAACATTTAGCTCGACTGATTTAAGACATACATACATTTTCCCTGACTGGTTAAGCCATACATACATTTTCCTTGACTGGTTTAAGCTGATTGATCTGGTCATATTTTTCTTGAAACTCTTCCATTTCTTGTGTGGCTTTCTCCAGTTTCCCAGGAACCTTCCTCAGGTTCTCCTTGATCTGCAATAACACAAGATAAGTTGTACTGCTATAGGTGATCATGTAAGCACAGAGTAGAGTGACAAATCAGTCATATGACAGAAAGGATAATTCTGGTTGAAGGTAATGAATCTAAATCTAACCAAATTTCTGCTCACACTGACCTTCATAATGACCTAAGTGACTAAACCCACACAGTCAGCAATCTGAATCTCGTTATAGACCATACCACTTTGTCAATTTCAAACATCAATACTTGGCCTTTTCAACATAAACCTCAACCAATCAGAACCCATGCTATATTATTCTGATTATTCTACAGAATACACAATAGAAAATAGGCTAGCAAAATTTCAGATTTCATGAATATTCATATTCATATTTCCATATCCCTTGAGTTGTGTCTCAGGTCTCCAATCAAATGTCCAGATTTCACCTCATTTATTATTCATGAGATTTCTGCATTAATTTACCTGAAGTATTCCATGAAGTTATATGTTAATGATAAACTGGGTACTGAGGACGCATTAACCTTTACCCTGCTACTATTTGCCGCTGCCACACTCACCTCAGCAACTAGGTCTCGGACCTCCTGGGTGGAATCAAATCCCCTGTGACACAGGGGACAACAGGGGCTTTCCTTCTGTAGGTCTGCTGTGTATTTTTTGAAGAAATGTTCAGCACCCAACAGGGAACCACGCTGGCTGCAAGGTTGAGATATAACAACATGAGGTTAAAACGAAAGTTCCAAGATGCAGAAATGTTCATCTTATTAACTGGCCTTGATGTGGTAGAGAAATACATGAAATTTACACATACCATTCAGCAGACATTTGTAAAAAAAAAATTTGATCAGTTGTCGCCAGTCTATTTTTTGGCTAGTTGACTCTTTGAAAACAATTTGATTGGTTAGTAGTTATTATTGGATGATTATTGACCAATCAATAAACATTTTGGATAACTTTGACCAACCAGAGTTTTCAACTTTTCATTCTTAAAATTTAAAATGAACAGTGAACATTGGTATTTGTTTTAACTCACTCTCGTGCCCTGTCCACCTTCTCTGTGATAATGCTGAGGCCCTCATCAAAGTTCTGACTGCCACACACATTATACACACGCTCCTCCAAGCCTGCAAATACACATCGCCGATAAGAATGGAATCAAACTAAATCAGTCAAAATTGGCAAGTTTACTCCTCAGAAAAAAGGGGATTTCAAATTTACACAAATAATACATATTCTAAGATTTCATTAAGTATAAATGTTTTGTGTCATAAAAAGACAATGAATCGCCTTCATTTGTATTACCTACCTGTATTTTAGTGACAGTATGTTCAGAAAGAAAAGACAACTCATTTTGATATTTTTTTCTTCTGCATAACAACCTTGTGGGTAATTTTGGCATAAAAATGGGGAAAATGATAGACTTTCGAGGGGTTGAGAATGGGACCAATTTTGGCCCCAAAATCACTAGAAAGACAGCCCTGTTATGACAAGCGTGCTTAATTTACCTCTCAATTCACCTTCCTTCTTCTTCACTTGTTCCCTACAAAACAAAGAAATAAATATCATGTAAGTGACACTCTTATTCAAAACTAATACATACACATGTATAACAAACATCAATTTTGACTGATAAACCTATAACTACTTACTAAATGGAAAATATTAATTAATGATAACAAGATTGTAACTGTGTAAATAAAAGTAGAAAATGCAAAAATAGTAAATGATTGGTGAATGCTCAAAGATTTACTGTGGTCTACTATAGTCTCATAATGTAGAAATACCATGCTTTATGCTAATTTCTTTCAAATTAAACTCGATTTCCTTCATAAGAACCATTGTTTCGACATTTATTCATCCCTTTTGGAATACTAAAACAAAATTATTAATTGTGGTAAAACTTATTTGGGAGTTAAATTGCATCTTAAAATTCAAACTGAAACAATATCTGTACTGCATATTTCTCTGATGTTTCACATTGCAATCCCATCTGCATTTTAAAGTATATAACAGTATTATTCAGGACAAAATGGTTGGCAAAAAACTCCTCAAACTGTTTTTTAAAACTGCTCAAATAATCTACTTGTTTCCATACAGCTCCTTCCTAAACCAGTTTTGCCTATAAATATATAGTATTATCATAAATCATATGGGATCATATCACATACGTGTATAGATTCTTCTTGGCCTCCATTGTAGACAGGGAGTTCTTCACCGAGTTTTGCTTGTCTGTGGTCCGCCTAACGGCATCATTCCGGGTACTGCAAGGTAACGATGTATTAGAGTTTAGTTGTGAAAGAAAATTTTAAAAATTAGGAAAAACACAATTGGTATAGAGAATACAGACTTTGCTTGAAATTTGCACTGGTAAAATTCCTTAGGTGTCTGGCCTTGCTCAAATTCTAGATTTAATAAAGCAGGGCTAGTTGACCTTTTCATGGCATGGCACCAGTATAAGGATTTGGGCATTAACTATTACAGCACTATGATTTTAAAGCAGTACCCCAAAATTCTTGACACCTCTACATGTAGTTTTACGCATTCTTTATATTGTGTGTTGTTTTTGAATGAGTAGATGTGTGTGTTATTCTATGTTTCTGGCTTGGGCCTTGTACCACTGAACTGAGTTTATATTTAAGCTATTAACTACTAGACTTATTTCTGTATTTTTCATGTATATATATATATATCATCTGGCGGTCGTTCCTTGTGGCGTTTTTTTAGCTGTCCAGATATGGAAAAATAACTTTAAAACTTCCGGCATTCTAGAATAAATGCCCTTATTTCAATTCAAACATGTGTTGTTGTTATTTCCATACATAGTGAAACCAGGTTGTCCATTACTCCGGAAACAATAGAACATAAATATATTTATATATAATTTGAATGATGTGACACTTAAATCGGATAACTACAGCCCTTAAAAATAACGACTGAGTTCAATCAAGAATATATTAAATCCAAGTCCACATGTGTTTGTTTGTCTAGCATTATCATGAGACTAGTAAATATCTCCAATGATTTAACCATTAAGAATATTTATATAAGGCTGGTTTTGCATCATAACGATTGAGTTTTATATTGAATTTTCAATGCGCTTAAACCTCCTTTTGGTAGCTATTTGTCACAATACAGAGCCAACCAAAGGTGACCTCAATATGTAAATTGAATTATTCCTTTTTTGACTTCATAACAGGACATTCAAATGCCATTAATTCAGTGTACATGTATCTGTGACACGAAACACGGAAGTACTGCTATCATGCCTGATATAGTCCTCGAGATCCTCCCGGAGGCTGTCTTCCGGCATGCGGCCCAGCAACTCTTTTATCACACTCTCCCTCTTGGCGCGCCTGAAATAGAGATCCTGAACTGTAGAGGTTTGTATGATTATTTACTCGATTATTTCAGATCTGACAGAACACCAGGCATTTTTTCCAATTTGACAATCTGGCAAAAACCTAAGATCTCAAAAACTGATCTTAATATTGAGTGAAATTTTGCATAAAACCCATGTCTTTCAATCATTCACTGGAAAATTTAGTCTTACATCAAGTCAAAGTACATTTAAGAAATATTACTCACCACGGAGGGTCATATGACATTATAAGGGCTGGCCTGTCAACCGTTGAAGGTGTATATGGAGGCATTAGCCAAGGTCTATTCCCCTATGGGGGCTGACTTTAATAAAAAAAAATTATAGAATGCTGACGTCATTAAGCTGGATTGTTTTTATTACAATACAGCAATATACTGACCGATCAACTTCATATACACAAAGAAGGGTCACATTTATGTAAGGTACTAAATAATCAGGTATGTGTTGGGACTCACAGCCTGCGGATGGCCTCTTGTTTGCTCGCCTGGTCCTTCCTCAGCATATCCAGCTCAGCCTGGGCGCTCGTCTCAAGGTGAAGCCGGCTCATTTCAGAACTACAAGTATAAGAATAAGTTTCAGTTTATACCAACTCCTTTCAGCTGATTTAGTTATGACTTATAAGCTAATAGCGTATTGAATTATAAGATTATGCTCTAGTCTTGTCTCAGGTATGGAACTAGTCATGGTGTCCTTTATATGTGCTGCCATGATATAGTAAACATAGTGGGTTTAAACCTCAAGTTTTATGGATGAGAGGTGAACACCCTTACAATTTATTTTTATAATGGACAAAGTATTGCAATTGGTTTGGTGGAAATAACAAAGACAAAACCATAGTTAAAGCTTATGGACTATTGTGTACTTTTCATACTTGGTAGGCAATATCACAGAGTTATTCCTCTTAGACCATAAACATGTATTAGGTTTTAAAGCAACTCAGTGACATATCATGGGAGATAACTTTATACATGTGTATGGGCAAATAATAAACAAGAGTTAAATCCCTTAGACTAGTCGATTGTAGCATAACTAAAATATCCTAAGTATGTTAAGTGAAGAACTTCTGAGTACACTTTCTTTAGATATCTTTCAAATCATTTTTCGTTTATGATTAAAGTGACACTCTTATTCAAAATCAATACATACACATGAAAAACAAACATCAATTTTGACTTAAATAAACTATAGTCCAATAAGGTAGAAATACCGTGTTTTATGCACATTTCTTTCAAATTTAACTCTGTATCCTTCATAAGAACCATTGTTTTCGACATTTATTCATCCTATTTGGAATATTAAAACAAAAGTATTAATTGTGGTAAATCTTATCTGGGAGAAGGATGCATCTTTAATCTGGCACTGCTTGACTATTGTATGGCGTCATCGGTCATTGCAAGTTTTCACACTGTAATTCATTTTAATACATTTTATATCTAGTAGGTTTGTTATTGTACAAATCCATACTCCAGTTTGCTGATGTTCCCCTCAAGTGCGGCCTTCTGGTCAGACATGGTGGCCATCTCCTGGCGCAGATCCTCAGGGTTCAGGGAGCCTTCAACGGTCTCAAGGTCATTCTCCTGTACAAATTCATGTCAAAATGAAGCATGAAATATATCCTATCACAGAAGTATTTGACTTCAATTTATGCTATGTGCAAAAGTTATTTTTTTCTCAAGGCTTCAAACTTATGGCAAAAAATCCCATGAAAAAGAAATACTCATTAATTTTCAGTCTATGCTTTCTTTATGTATGAGAATTGACTTGGCAGTGTTGCAGAAATACATTTCCAATGTAAGAGCCATGCACAATTCTAACAGTCATTTTCAGTGATTTTGGAATTATTTTCGCTGCCTGTGCCTTCCAAATTGGGAAAAAATCTACTTTGGAAAAAATACAAAATCATGCTAAAATAGCTAAATTTTCAGGTCTGTCATTACTTTTTCATTTATACATTTTGCTTGAGATGAGCTGGTCTTGTCAAGTTTTGTTTATGTATCATTTTGTTTTTGCTTTTATATTTTTTCATTGAATCTACAATTATTATTATTATTATTATTATTATTTTTTTTTTTTTGGGGGGGGGGGGTATAAATTTTGGGGTAATAACCCAAACTGTTTGACAAGGGGGGACAGACTTAAGAAAATGTTTGTATGTATTTCATTTTGCACTATGTTTAAACTTTGATTTTACATTAGCCTGTTTAAAACATATCCATTTTCAAGTAAATGCACTTTATAACACTTTTCTGTCATTAACGCACCTTTCTGCGAAGATTCCTTTTGATTTGATCGAGGCGTCCACCTGAAGCCTCTATGGCACTCAACTTCCTGTTTATCTCACGTTCCTTCCGCCGATTCTCATCCTAAAAAACAGGAATCCAACATTAATGTCTGATCTGAAATTAAGTTAGTATGTATAGTAAAATCTTAGCAATGTCATGTTAGGTGAGGATTCCCAATTAGTTTCAGTTGAACTGTCTCAAATAGAAAAGTAACCGACAAGCTACTACTTCTTCTACTTAAAATTCACTTATTTTTCCAAATATGAACCGGCCCAATTGCCATGTGAACCATCAATTTTGGCATACAGCCAGTCCTTATTGAGATCACTGTAGGTGTGTCTGTTTGTATTACAACGATCAATGGTGTCAGCCCCATTCAGAATATTAGCCTTGGAATGGGAATGTGTATTTCTCGAAAAACAATTGAAATTATATTCTGACCCAGCATGGTTAGTGTTAACAGCAATTGGTGAACATCAAAATGCTAAGACCGAGTGTTGGTAAATTGAAAATCATTTTTGCTTGATTGTTAAGACAGCTGAAAGCTGATATGAATCTTTCTTGGGTTCATTTCCTAAGCAGTAACCAGTACTGTGTCCTTTTTTGAGAGGCCAGGAGACAATATCCCAGGTGGGGCTTGAATCTACAACCTCTTGGGTGAGAGGTGGACACTTATACCACTTGACCACTAAGGACCCTATCTGGTGGTCATGTTTATCTTAAATGGCTATTAACATACAAAGAAAAACAGTGAAGCCCAATAATGTTACATTTCATTGCTGTTTTTGTACACGCTTTTGATTATTTTCTTATGAGACTAAAATTGTGTATTGGTTTAATCCTTACCAAATCCATTAACAAACCCCCACAAGCAACAAACACTGATGTAACTGTACTTTGTATTGTCCAACATGGCTTGTCAAACTGCTGATTTTAAGACAAATATAAAGTGTACTTGTTTACGCACGGTCCCAATAATTTTCTGCACGAGAATTAAATAGAATATATTTGGTTCAAAATTAGCTAAATTTATTGAAAAGCCTTCCACCATAAGCAAACAAACACTGACAAAATTAGGAGTATAGTCCCACAGGGTGAGCCAAACTGCTGATTTCAAGACAAATATAAACTATAATTGTCTAGGCATGTGTCGTGATAATTTTCTGCACGAGTATATTGCTCAATCCTAACTGAATTCATTGACAAGCCTCCCACCACAAGCAAACAAATGCTGACGTAGGTGTAGCTTATATACTCCCACATGTCTTGAGAAACTTCTGATTTTAAGAAAAATATATACTGTACTTGTAAATGCACGTGGCGTAATCATCATCAGCACGAGACTAAAATAGCGCATTGGTTCAAACGTAGCTAATTGCATTGACAAAGGTGAGATATTTTTACTACTACTACTACTGGTAATCAAACACTTATGTAGGAGTAGCTTGAATAGTCCCACATGGCGAGACAAAATTACTGTTCATTTTAAGAAACATAGCATTTGATTACACATGAGTTTGAGATCATTTTTACACACACGTTTTTAGATCATTTTCACTTCAAACACTACGGTATAAGTATGTTTTATACTGTCACATGCCATGCCAAACTGCATTGTTTTTGGCATCACATACCTTTTTGCACATTATACAGGGTCCATGAAAAAAAACAAAAAACTTTTTTTGTTACTTCCAATTTTTGATGTCTTCTAAACATATCCTCTAAATGGACCTTGTTTAACAAGTCTAAATAAGGGGTGGTCTAGTGGTATAGGTGTCCACCTCTCACCCACGTGGTTATGGGTTCCATCCCCACCAGGGTGAGAGTCGCAAGTCATATAGGTGTCTGCCTCTCAACTAAAAGGTTATGTGTTATATCCCCATCAGGATGAGAGTGGCCTTGTGCTAAAGGTGTCCACCTCTCACCCAAAAGGATATGGGTTCCATCCCCATCAGGGGGCACTTTCTCATGGATTGTCTAAAAGGACACAGTACTGGTTTCTGCCAATGAAACAGACTCAAGAGTGTTTTTATAAGCTATCAGCTTTCGTCAGAATCAAGCCTAAATACACAAGAGATGGTATAGTCCTGTGACAAATGCCCCATATTTGGCCTTGTTAGTCCTTGTTGAAACCTTTTTTTCTATTATTTCTTTGAAATCAAATAATTCTCTGCATCTTTCTTTAATCTCAGGAAATTTCATTCTCTTTACAGTCCTTTGTGCGATTTTTTTTCTCATAACAGACACATGAAGAAAAGTAAATGGGGGTTGTTTCATCAAGCATCCTAAGAGCAACTCTCTGAGCCAATTTTTCTTTTTAAGATGACTGTTTTACTGTTGAATATGTGTTCATGCTTTTTCTTTTTGCATTTATAAGGGTCCATATACATGTGTTTCAAGGCACACTTAGAACACAACCATAACAATTCTCTTTTTTTACATGTGAATGTTTACATCAACTCTGACTGGTATGAATAAACGGCATTCCCGGACAGTACTGGACAGATACACAATACAGACCCTAGTTCAACATTTTTACTTGAGTCAATAAAATTTAAGGGGCAGCGGAAAAAGAGGGGGCAGGCAGGGATTAAAATCTAGCAATTAATTTATAGCAACCTCACCAAAAGAGACTTACAACTGTGCAGCACAAAATAGCTCCTAGAATTCTTGAATCCCCGAAGCATAATCTATGTAACCAGCCATGAAACATTACCATGTAAACCACAGCCTACCAGCATGTCCTTCTTGATATGGATGTTCTGCTCTAGTTTTGATTTCTCCGACCTCAGCTCATCTATCTTCAACTGAAGATCCTGCTCCCGCCCATCATAGTCTTCCTAGAGTGAGAGAAGAACATTTAATCACATTAGTCTAAGAACTCAATATCTGCTTCTATTTCTATATGAAGTTATTGAGTTATTGCACTAAGGTACCGATTTATGAACAGTAGAGCGTGGATATATTCCACTTACCAATTAAATGATTACATTTATGCTATGGATTATAAGGCCATTTTTTGTTATCTTGGTTAGGGCAACATTCTTTTCAAAAACAGGTAGGCTTTTTTTTTATTATACTTTATATAAGAACGTTCGTGTCATCATTGGAGAATGGTGTTAAAGCAATTTTCTGTATAAAGCGGTAGGTTAACAACATTTTAAAACACACTCTTAAAAAAAAATCTTCTTTTTTTCATTTTTTAGTGATTTTTTTAACAACTGACTACTAAAACGGTAGGGTCGGCGCCTATTTCGTAATTAGGGTCAGGTAACCTAAACCAATTTTTGTTTTTAGGCCTGAGGATATTAGGTTTCAAAACTTACTTATTTACAAAGAACCTGAAACAATTAAGTTATAAAACATTTCTTTCAGTGACACAATGTTATGTGAAAGTGTGGTCTGGTTGTCTTCAAATATTTAACATGGACATTTCATTACAAGAACTCGATGGGCAATGACCAAATACAGTTGGACTGTATTATCATCGTGCATCATAGGAAAAGACATACTGGCTAAGGTCACAAATCCGAACACTTTCTGAGGTTTTTCACAATTATCTTGGAGAGTTTTTCTTGCAGTTAGTTAAAATTGTGTATGAAAAATCTTTGGTTAATGTGACAACATCTGTTAAAGTACAGGTTCACCATCTCATCAATTTTATGTGAAAAATCGTTCATTTTATGCACAGTAAATCACCCTAAAATATATGCTATGGAGGGCACAAATACTGAACACTTGCAAAGCGAAATACATGGTCATACAATTATAATTTATAAGTATGCTATATTAAATAAACACTTAGCTGTAAAGTTATTTAATGTTTCCGATGATTTTCAAAACATGCAATTCAAATGTAAAGCGTGATTTCTATTTATAAATATCTTGAATGTAGGTCAACATAAAAAAACCTAAAGATGTGCGTGCGCCCTCTGACGTCATTCCCCCATGTACTACATTTTTATCTTTAAGCCTATAAACATTGAATGGCATTTTTTAGAAAAATACTTAACAAAACAAGATGAAACTTCGCAAATGTTACGAAGGCAAGCCTTTGTATTGTTCTAGATCATCAAATAATCGATCACGGTAAACAAACACGTGTTTAAGCCAGTGTTCGGGATTTGTGACCTGTTCGGAAATGTACCGTCAACCAGTATCTGTTTAGATAGTTTCGTGTATGAAATTTTCATTCCAGGCTAGCCACCTTAGTTTCCCTGGTTGTGCTTATCATGGTGTCCAGCTTTTCCTTCATATTCTTCAAGAACTGCTTGTACTTCTCATCCGTGATACCGCCATGTAGGCCTGGCAATGGGAGGATTATACAATTATATTATTTTAGATGAAAATAGACCTCCAAACTGTTTTTGTATAGCAGAGCTGAGTGTATTCTTAAAAAAGAAAATTAATCGCATACTTTAATCTCTTCAGTTTAATTTTTAAAGCATTTCCAATGTTAGTTAAAATTATGCATTTTTCCCAATCAGAAATGTTTCAGCTCCATTCCAAAATTGTTGAGAGAAAAAAACAGCAGATTTCTACATGTAATTTCTATTATATTGAAGTTGGTGCTGGAAAGAAAAAAGCTCCTCCCCGAACACAACAGAAGTGTTAAATGTTGCCTCCATGCTTTCCTCTAACAAACAGGAATGCTTATAGACCAACTGTATTTACCTTGAAATCCATACTCTTGGGCATACTCTTTTATCAGGTCATCTCTCTTTTCAACATTTTTGTCTTGCCTCTGGAAACGAAGATGTCAATATAATAGGACCATATTTGGTTATTCATGTTTTGTTAATCAACAATGTTCTGAATTTTAATCAATTAAACATTAATAAAATGTTTTACAAAGCCTACAAATTAATTTACTGTAGTTTACATTGATTTTACCTACAAAACATTTTCAGAACTACTGCGGGTATATAGAACTTTGCAAAACAAACTAGTTTAAATTCAAAGTAATGTTAACCTATATTCCTCCACATTTACCTCTGCTTCCTGCTCCAATCTACCTAGCTCTACCAAGATGGCCGACTTTTCCCGGTCCAGTTTCTCAACTTTCCGACTCAATTCTCCTTGACGACCCTCATACTGAAATTACATGAACATAAATTGATCAATAATGCCTCAATTTATTAAATGTAGGCGTAGATGTTGTAACTGATGTCTTAAAATTGCAATGATCTTATCTTATTCAATATACCGTAATTCACCTAAGAGTTCGGACACTCTAAATATTCGGACACCCATAATTATTTTCCAAAATAATTTATTTTGCGTACCTAATTTTCGGACACCCAAAGGACATCAATCATAACTTTCACAGTTACCAAGTTTCACAGACGAAGATTATTGATTTTTATCTTTACAATGCAGGCTAGATTACCTAACCGTATACACCACTGTGACAAATTAATTAGTTACTACCCATCCTAAACGATTTATTGCCTGTGTGGTATATTTATTAGAGGATTAAAGAAACAACAAGGGCAATTAAGAAAACATAGACATGACATGTTTGTAAAACGATCTGCCAATAAACTTTTAAACTTGTACCACACTTATAGACTGTAAGAATCAATAATTGTACAGTTATACATTAATCCTGCATAGCAATGTCCATGCTATCCACGAGATCCTCGTGGGTATAACTGTTAGTTATGTGACGTCACACAGTGTGACTCTTTGATCTGAAGCCGATAGAATGTGTTTATTCAGTTCAATGCATGTATAAAATGGTGTTTTAATTGACTTGATGAAGGATTTACACTTATAGGCGTAATAAATAGGTTTATGACCATTGATTACTACGGATAAATTAATAAGTGGTAAAATGCAAACATGAAGAAAAAAGGCAGGTTAAACAAACATGTAAATAAAATGTAAAAATGGTAATTTTCTATGTTTTCGGACAGCGAAAAAAATAATTAATTTAAGGTGTCCGAACTCTTAGGTGAATTACGGTACTATTTGTTAATTAATTGTAACTTTTCTGTACTTTCTGTAGTTTCTTTTTGAACTCAGTCAGCACTCAATTCATCTCAGTCAGACCTGACCCTAAACCCTCCCCCATTCCCTACCAGCTACCCTTCGACCACCTAGCCCCAAAACTACACCCATCTCATGCAGGGTTCTCTGCCGGTCCTCTAATTTGTCAGTGAACTCTTGTCAACACTCAGTTCAGTCCAACCTGACTCCATCCCCCTCCCAAGATAACCTCCAAGCCTCCAGACTACAATCACCACTTGCAGGGTTCTCTGCCAGATGTGTAGTTTGTCCAGGAACTCTGTCAACACTTAGTTCACCTCAGTCTAACCTGAACCAATCCCCCTCCCTTTGCCCATCCCAGCTACCCTCCTGCAAGGTTCTCTGCCTGTCCTCTTGTTTGACCTGGAACTCTGTTAACACTCATTTCAACTCAGTCAGACCTGACCCCTAAACCCTCCCAACCCTCAGCCCCTCCCAGCTACCCGCCAACCTCCAAACTACACCCACCTCCTGCAGGGTTCTCTGCCGGTCCTCTAGTTTGTCCTCGAACTCTGTCAGCACACGTTTCAGCTCACTGTCTGACCCTGCACATAAAAAAGAGATGTTCATTATCATAATGCATCATCAAAATGCTATTGTTAAGTACCCATAGTTAATTGAAACAAGGTAACCTTTATGCCAGTTTTCACATGGTGTTCTGTATATTTTTCTCAAAACATTTTAGCTGCATATGACATACCCGTATATTACACGTAAGAACATACATATTCATGCAAACTGTTTAATCTCACAAAATTCTACATTTTCTATGAAACTATCAAAGCCTTTAATCTCACCCTGGAACTCATTTTCTATCTGGTCCTGCAGTTCTGCAGCATACTTCTCAATCTGCTTCCTCTCACTCGTCCACTTGGCTGGAAACGAGGAATAGTCAGAATTATTAAGTTATAAAGAAGGCCGAACAGATGGATTATTTTAAGTTTCCCTGCAGGGGTAGAGGATTGCTGAAAGGCTCAGCAATAGGTGTGATATTGACTTCTCATAGTTTCTAGCTACAAGTGAGATATTGACTTCTCATAGTTTCTAGCTACAAGTGAGATATTGACTTCTCATAGTTTCTAGCTACAAGTGAGATATTGACTTCTCATAGTTTCTAGCTACAAGTGAGATATTGACTTCTCATAGTTTCTAGCTACAAGTGAGATATTGACTTCTCATAGTTTCTAGCTACAAGTGAGATATTGACTTCTCATAGTTTCTAGCTACAAGTGAGATATTGACTTCTCATAGTTTCTAGCTACAAGTGAGATATTGACTTCTCATAGTTTCTAGCTACAAGTGAGATATTGACTTATCATAGTTTCTAGCTACAAGTGAGATATTGACTTATCATAGTTTCTAGCTACAAGTGAGATATTGACTTATCATAGTTTCTAGCTACAAGTGAGATATTGACTTCTCATAGTTTCTAGCTACAAGTGAGATATTGACTTATCATAGTTTCTAGCTACAAGTGAGGTATTGTCTTCTCATAGTTTCTAGCTACAAGTGAGATATTGACTTCTCATAGTTTCTAGCTACAAGTGAGATATTGACTTATCATAGTTTCTAGCTACAAGTGAGATATTGACTTATCATAGTTTCTAGCTACAAGTGAGATATTGACTTCTCATAGTTTCTAGCTACAAGTGAGATATTGACTTATCATAGTTTCTAGCTACAAGTGAGATATTGACTTCTCATAGTTTCTAGCTACAAGTGAGATATTGACTTCTCATAGTTTCTAGCTACAAGTGAGATATTGACTTCTCATAGTTTCTAGCTACAAGTGAGATATTGACTTCTCATAGTTTCTAGCTACAAGTGAGATATTGACTTATCATAGTTTCTAGCTACAAGTGAGATATTGTCTTCTCATAGTTTCTAGCTACAAGTGAGATATTGACTTATCATAGTTTCTAGCTACAAGTGAGATATTGACTTCTCATAGTTTCTAGCTACAAGTGAGATATTGACTTATCATAGTTTCTAGCTACAAGTGAGATATTGACTTATCATAGTTTCTAGCTACAAGTGAGATATTGTCTTCTCATAGTTTCTAGCTACAAGTGAGATATTGACTTATCATAGTTTCTAGCTACAAGTGAGGTATTGTCTTCTCATAGTTTCTAGCTACAAGTGAGATATTGACTTATCATAGTTTCTAGCTACAAGTGAGATATTGACTTATCATAGTTTCTAGCTACAAGTGAGATATTGACTTCTCATAGTTTCTAGCTACAAGTGAGATATTGACTTCTCATAGTTTCTAGCTACAAGTGAGATATTCACTTCTTGTTATTTCTAGCCGAAATTGAGATATTCACTTCCTTGTTATTTCTAGCCGAAATTGAGATATTCACTTCTTGTTATTTCTAGCCGAAATTGAGATATTCACTTCCTTGTTATTTCTAGCCGAAATTGAGATATTCACTTCTTGTTATTTCTAGCCGAAATTGAGATATTCACTTCTTGTTATTTCTAGCCGAAATTGAGATATTCACTTCTTGTTATTTCTAGCCGAAATTGAGATATTCACTTCCTTGTTATTTCAAGCCACTATTGAGATACTGACTTCTCATCATCTCTAGGCACCAGTGAGATATTGACTTCTCTTTATGTCTTGCCACAAGTGAGATACTGGTATTAACATCTTTATATATTTCTCGGTATTAACATCTTTATATATTTGTAACTAAAAGTGAGATATTTACTCCTCATCATCTCTCCCCAAAAGTGAGATATCTACTTCTAATCATCTCTCCCCAAAAGTGAGATATCTACTTCTCATCATCTATGCCATAAGTGAGATATTTACATCTCATTATCTCCTGTTCTTTATCATTACTGGGCTTCTTGGCTCACTTTCCACTTTAATGAAATAAAATGTAAGCCTTGCTTTGTACACTGGCCGAAACTTTTTATATATCATTATTTCAGTGTGCGAAATTAACCTTTTATACCTGGTAGCCAATGGGGCTACAGACTGAGATTTGGAAGCCCGAGCCAGTGTGGTCCTGTGTTGCCAGGGGGGCTTGTGGTGGTAAAAAGGAGGTGGGGCAGTCGGGCTATCTTAAAGGCTTTTTTCGTAGCCCGGGTCAATTTTTGGTCGCTCTGGGCGATCGGGCTAGCGTTGCACACTGATATTTTATTTTCAAATGTCAGATGTTGCAATTATTAAAATGCCAGATTATTTCATTGTGAGTTGGTGCCATGCCATTTCATTTTAATGACCCAACATTATTGGACTTAAAAGTTTAAACATTATATTTTTTACAATGATTGTGAAGAAAGTAATAATATTTTATACTAAGTCACGCTCATTGGCCAATGGAACACAAGAGTGTGATCTTGTTTTGTGGAGGTAACTGGAGTACCTGGAGAAAACCCACTGGTCCCCCTTGGTGACCACTAACCAATCTCACGATCCCCCAGGACAGGAATGAAACCACGGTCGCATTGGTGAGAAAGCCGGTGCTCTAACCACTGCCCTAACCAGACAACCCAGTAAGTGCCTCAACCACTGCGCTTAACGGACAACCCTAATCAATTGACTTACTGACGTTGTTCTGTATGTTGAAGATCTCAGCAGACTGGTTGTCAATCTTCTTCATCTTCTCTTCAATAGGCGCAAGCTGGTTCTTGACGCGATCCACTGACTCATGCGAGGCTGCCAACTTACCCTCCTGCTCTGACAGGTCCGCCTCCAACTACAACAGCATCAAAACCAATTTTTAAATTAAATAAAATCAACTTCTACATATAGAAATAAGAAGGAAGTAACTGAATGCTGACTTAGAACTTTTGTTATCAATCAAAACTTCTTTTTTTCTCTAATGATAGTCAAAATTTCCATTCTTACTGTCTACTTCACATCAAAGAGGTGATTGGTTCGTTCCCCACCAAAGGCACTTTCTGATGGCCTCTCTAAAAGGACATAGGTAGTGGTTTCTACCCAAGCATACATGTGAACTCTACCGGCGGTAGGTAAAATATACCGCTTTTGAGACCCCTCTACCGCCATACTGCTTTCCCTTCGAAATGTACCGCTATTGAAAGCTCTTTTAAAAAAACTCAAAATCATATCAAATTGGCCTTAAATTTCCTTTTAAAACCTAAAAATTCGATCAACTATGCTAAAATACCCAATTAATCTGTTGCTTTAAAGGACATGGTGCAATAAACAACTTCAATTCACACTTCGGCTGAGATAGTTGCTATATTTAGTTACCAGTATGGTACAAAAGACCACTAATCAACATTCTTTGTTAATTGGCATCATACTAATCAGCATTTTTGTAAATATAAAAGACATTATAAAACTGTCAAAACATTAAAGAAAACAAAATTTCTAATGTGTTATTAATTATCTACAGTGTCTTAAATTTTACGACATTTTGGCGGAACAATTGACATACACAATTCTGCAGTTGTCTGCACTTACACTCCGACCTGTTTTGGCAGTCTTATCTGATTTTTTTGCAGCTCTTCTGAATATAAACTTGTTTTTACAAGTCAGAGGTAATATTCCTTTTGTTTCTCAATCAAAAACACTAACATTTGACAAGTCTCTTAACCATGATCAACGTATTATGTGCGCATTTTCTGAAAATCTAAAAATAGTAACAAATATCAAGTTTTTGTTTACATTGTTTCCAACATTGTTTTTGACTGAAA
Organism: Mya arenaria; assembly: GCF_026914265.1. NCBI lineage: Eukaryota > Metazoa > Mollusca > Bivalvia > Myida > Myidae > Mya > Mya arenaria. Next base: position 47,269,795 of record NC_069124.1, on the reverse strand, counting down.
ATTAAAGGAATTAGAAATTCTACAGCTTTCGAACCCAAACTACTGCTTTGGAGACCTAAATCTACCTCTCTGTCATCGCCAAAGGTCTGCCCAGGGTACAGGCTTTAGCATGATTCTACAAGCTACCAGTGGTTTAAGGGTTTCAGAGTTATGGAAGGGCGCTGCAAACTGTCCTTTTTCTGTAATACCCTCCTGCCCTCAAGGAGACCAGCATGGGCACCCTTCTGCCTTCATAGAATTAAATGCTCAAGACTGTCAAATATTTCTCTTGTTTTGTTTAAAACTTACAATTAGATTATGAATACATATAAACTTAACATATCTGGCAGTTAAAACCTAATATTACCGGTACTTCAAATAAACACAATTTCAATTTTTTTTGCCAAATTGATGATTTTCAAGTTCTTCATAGCCCAATTCAATGTTCCCTCTTTACCCTAAGCATCCTGCCCCTTTTCTGCAGCACCCTGACCTTTTTAAATCCTGGCTAAGACCCTACAGTACCAGATTCCATCACAATTGACCTTATATCAATAAGGTCAAATGAGTCAAACATAAAAAATCATTAAAATTGAAAAATATATTTTTGCATCAATCTAAATTGTGCACCTTCAATAGGGCAAATATTGCTTGTTTATCTTGGTTTAGGATTTTAGCTGTATAGGATTTTAGCCAACAAGTTTTAAAAGTGTGCTTCTTTCTGTCCTCTTTTGGTGGCAGCCTTTTGCACTGACAGTAATGAGCATGACCAACGTTCTGCCTGCTTAGAACTGAATGCTGTTGAGAATGACATTTTTTTTATTATGTTTTTGTTTAAAAGCTTTTTTAATGAATATAAAATATACACACTTTATGAATTAATACATTTGGCGTTTAAAGGCTAATCCTACTTATTTAATACTTCAGTTTAACGCATTCATAACATTTTTTTTGTCATAACATTTTTTTTGTCATAATATTTTTTTTCTCGAGGGCCCGAAACAATGTGCCTTTTTCACCCAAAAGCACCCTGTCCTTTTTTAAAACCTGACTTAAACTCTATACCATAAAAATAAGACAAATAGCTACCCCAGCATACCTGATGGGCCTTTTCCTTGTTCTGTTTGAGGTACTGTATATCATTCTTATACAGCTTTAATTTCTCATCCTGTAAATAATGACAAAACAAAATGTTAAGGGGTGCTTTTTTAGAGTTTCAACCTTAAATTTGTGTCTCAAATTAAACTTTTTGAATTATTTCAACTTATCTCTTTACAACGATAATTGAAAAACAAGTTATTACAACATTAAACAGCTTTTCTAACAGGACAACCAGTTTTCTTTTTTTTTATTTAATTTTTCTTTTGGAGCTTAAAGCAATCATATTAATATGCCTGCTTTTGCGTCCTTAAAGACCCGTCTCATTTGTAAATAATTCCTGTTATTTACAACTTCAATGTGATAACAAGTCAATAACTTGGAACATGTGTGGAGTGAATGTTCAATTTGTACATAAAAACCTTCAGGCTTGTAGCATCCCCAATTAACAGGGAAATTAGGCACATAGGAGAGGTGCTATTACCATTATATCAGTTATCTGATGTTTCCAAGCAGGAGGTCATACATAACAAAAAGAGTATATTTACCCGACCTGCTAATATTGCACTGGTCAATCATAACATATGTACTTTTGAGATAAAATAATAACATGTTGAACTGGGTGTAAAAGATATTTAATATTGTTGTTCATTTAATTTTTACGGTCTTTAATCTACCAAGGTGGTATTCCAGCTAGTTCTGCACAGAAACTGCTAAATGAAACTCTTAAGTTTAAAATAAATACTTAAAGCATCGTTATGAAAAAAACTTATGCCAAAACAATAATTCCAAACAATTGATTAATTTAAATAAACAAAGATGAGGTATCATTACAAATACCACACCCCCAGGGGAGCAAATGTATCGATGGCACCGAACTAAAAACATTTTGGCATAAAAACTTGAACTTTCTTGAATATGCTTATTTTTGCGCTTCTTTTAAGATAACTTTTGAGATACACCCATTTTGATAGCCAATCAAAAAGCAAAAGAAACCACCATGCCATAAAAGGCCGTAAATGCATTGGATGAATAAAAGCCTGGTATTTTCAGGCTAAATGCAAGACAGTTTAAATTCAGAATAAAGTTGATGGAGATCCACCAGTTTTGCACTTACCCTCAACATTGCGCCAAAAAAGTGCAGGTTCGGGATTGTCACTTCTAAGCTTTTTGTCTCTGCTGAAAAGTACTATTTTGGCATTTATTGGTTTTTTATTCGGTGCCATTGTTATATATATACCTGTTCCTTCTTAGTTTTCTTGATAGATTCGAGGGCCTTCACATAGCGGGTGGACGCAAAGATGGCGTCAAACTTCTCCTTCACTTGCTTCCCCTCACCAAGGGGCCTGGATGTACATGAACGATGTAACATTGATACAATTTTTAACTGAATAATTATTAAAAGCCGTTAACAAATTAGATGACTTGCACAACTCCAATATACAACAATGGCCAGGAAATTGAAGAAGAATCAAAAGTGAAAAATAACAGACAAGTTAATGGGAAGTCTTACTTTCAAAATCACATTTTGTTATGGACCAATTCCTTATTAATTTCTAAAATGAAGGGTTTTCATAACTGTCGAAAGTTATCTCAACACAAATGTTTAAAAGATTCAACTTGGAATCAAAATCCGCCATATTGTTTTCATACCGGCAGCAGATGAAATTAGCACTGCACTGGTCTAATGGTCACCAAGCTTACGGTATTTAAATCTTGATGTTATATAGCTGGGCTTGTTGAAATCGATGGCAAGCACATGTACAAGAATTTGGGCTTTTACAGCCCAAGTTACTGTACCTGTATTGGTATCATGTGTGTTTTCAAAGGGCAATAACTCATGCAAGCCACCACTACAAATCAGCAGGGGAAAAAATGTACAGAGAATTAAACAGTCACAGTAGAAAATCACACATAAAATGCTAATGTAAGAGTAGCTCAAATGTTATGTGTTACTTTGAAAAAGAAGCATACATTAAAACATGTGACATCATCAGCAAAAATTATAGAAACTGATGAGAAAAAAGTGACATTCTCAGAAATGCGCCTCATAAGCAGACCATTAGTTTAAACATATTTATTGAGGAAAATAACACAAGACAACATATATACATCAATGAAAAACAAAGAATTTGATCGAAAGCATAGCTTATATAGATCATTTTCGTATGCATGTATACTTTACGAATCAGAAAAAGGTTGTCGCACAAAATATCATTTATTATATTTACCAAGAAGATGAATATGTCTAAAATAAATGTAGAAGAATAATGCTATTATGAAATTTAAGTATTGTAATAAATCAAACATAGAGCAAGTTTTAAGTTGAGCGGTACTACAAATGAATATTGCTATAGTAAAATGTAAATATTTTAGTAAGTCAAACATATAGATAAAATGAGTTAAGCGCTCATAATACAAAATCATTAGAAACAGTAGATTATGGGAATGATGTGTCTCAAAGTAAACAGATTAGATGAATTTCAACGCACACATAAGCTGTTTAGAGAGTTAGTAATCAAAGAAACCTCTTGGTAGAATCAATGTATGAGTAAACAATAGAAAAAAGCTGCGAGTTGACGGGATCAGTAAATCGAACGTTACCCTTTAGCAATAAGTCGAGCGTGATAGCTGTACCAGGGACGAGCAAATTTATTGACTCGAACATATCCTCTCTGTAGGAGGTATAAAGGGGACAAAATAACATAAAATGGCGGACAGATTCAGAGTCACCACAGAGACAAGCTTGTGAGGAAACAATATTCTTCCGGTAAAGATCATAATTAAGTAGACTACAGCCTAGCCTAAGCCTAGTGTGATGGACTTGTAAACGCCTAGGTCCTGTGTTAAAATAATGAGGAACCTTAGGAGTATTACTAATCAGCCTTTTAAAACTTTGTATTGAGTCAGCGGATTTGAAACTTGAATCGAGAGTATTCCAAGCACGAATGGCAGACGGAACAAGAGAGTTATAGTATAGTGTGGATCTGCAATGTATAAGTGGAATATCCGAAGAGTTTCGAAGATTGTACCTAGCAGACCATTGTAAATATATTTAAAAAAACATCCATGATTTATTTATTTACATCAAGATCTATTGTTGTTGAGTTCTTTTTCGATCTATTGGATAAGGATAGAAATGTTGCGTAAACATTTATGTTTAGTTTCGACAGTTCTTTATTTACATAATTCGCTGATATCAAATATAACACAGTGTATTCGATAGTATTCGATATGAGAAGGACAAGCTGACAGCTTTTATGTCATGTTTTTAAACAATGTACATGTTTGCCATATATGTAGAAATATGGGAATAGCAATCATCCCTGCTGAGATAAACAATTTGCCCTATTTCTGGCAAGCCAACACCCTGAAGTGTTTTTTTTTTGCACTTTTAAGGGAATGGTGGCGGGGCTGTTTGATACGGGAAAACTAGCGTCGTTTTAATAAAACATGGAAAAATACTACAACGATTAAAATAATGTTCAACTTGTTTTAAATCCTTTTATCAAACAAACCTGACATATTCATGAATGGCACTATATTGCTACATTTTTCTATGTTCTATATTTAGAGGTCAATGATATTGTGTAAAAAAATAATATTAATATTAAAAGGAATTTTGGTCCCAAAAAGAGTAGAAAATACTCTCATGTTCTTTACCAGTTAGCTTCTTCCTGGTGGCAAAATATCACATTTTCAAGGACCGGCTTGGACACACCCAATGAAGAGATCATCTGAATCAAATGATGTACGTTAACAGCATGTCAAACACCGTCCCATGCTATCAAAAGTACATTATAATACCTGGGATATGCAGTTAATAGCTTTCAGAAATTGAAAGTACCATAACATGAGATATCAAGTTCACTGCAAAATGCAGGACATAGCCATAAGAACTCAAATATCCAAATGTTACATATTTACTTAAACTACACTGTTTTCCTAGGAGGCAGATTTGGTATTTTTACAAAAAAATCAAAGAACGGATAAGCTCATTATTTTTTTAAACTTGAAGATACAGTCTTTATATATTATCATACAGATTCATTGTGTGTAGCTACTGAAAACAGGAATTAATCATTATTAGGCAACTATGTAAATTCATGATCTTGACTGACACATGATAACAAGACACTATACCTCCCTGTCTAGGTCGATACACTTGGAGCTGGTCTGTTGTTTTTCCCCGTTGGCGTTAATCCGCGTAACCTGCGCTTCGAGCGTCTTCATCTCAACTTTCTTACCCTACAGGAGATACATCAATAGCTTGGTATAGAGCTTCAACATTAGGGATTAAACAATGGAATATTTTTTTTTTTAAATCTATTCTTTGCCTTAAATGTTGCCGATAATCAAATACAATCATTAGGATTTACACAGACTTGCTCACACTTTATAAGGTCAGATATCGGAATAAAAAAATCTTGTGAAATGTGAAGAAAATTCCATATTCAATGATAAACATTATTAGGATTGTTCACATTAGAGCTCTATTGTCTTAGTATTTTAAATAAATTAACTATTTTGCCAAAAATAAAGGTAATACTTTTGAAAAAAATTGTATTTTAGGCTTGGAATTACAAAATTCTGTTCAAACCAGTGTTGCAGTGGTGTTTATTCATCGAAGTAAGTGAAATAACTCAATTTCAAGTGTTGAAAAAAATATTGCTAACATAAAATCTGTGAGTGAGTCGCTTTAATAAATGATAGCAACAAGTAGGAGGCCTTAAAAAAAATAAAAGGAGGCCTTGTAAAAAAGTAGAATGCCTTTAAAAAAAATGAAGCCTTTTAAAAAGAGGAGGCTTTGAAAAAAAGAGGCCTCTTAAAAAGGTAGGAAAAGTAGCAGGCCTTTTACGTAAAGCGATAAAAGGAGGCTGAAAAAAATGAAAAAGAAGGATGCGTTTTAAAAAGGAAGGAAACAGTAGGGGTGCATTATAACATGGTTTTCATTTTTTTTATATGACATCATGCAAAAAGTTTTTACAGCTGCTATGGTCCAATAGGAGGAGTTTAATACCTTCTGTGTGGCGGTGAGCGAACGGGTGACAATCAATGGGCAGTGGGTGACGTCGCGTAACTGTAGTCTGATCTGACCCCTTACTTCACGTTCACCGGCAACCTGGCATACATAATATATTGTTTAACTTTAGAACTTCCATTATTTTATACTTGTCCACTTTTACATCAAATTTATAAGGTAAGAAAATTGAAGGATGATAATTAACAAAAAATAAAAAAAATGTTTTTAATTTTTGTAAATGACACAGAGCTTAAAACAAAATTTAGAACAGTCATATTTCGATTTTGTTTCAAATAACATTTACACTATTATCAAGAGTTGTTTTATCTAATATCATGAGTTTGATCTTCTTTTTTAAATACTTTTAAATACTTTTATTACATCAGTACATGTAGATAGTTCTTATGAAGATCTTAGTTTGACATTAATTTGAATGGCCCAATTACATGCCTTTGGATCATGTATGAAAGCTCCTCCCTTGCTGCTGCCAGGAGGCATCAACCCTGTGGTTATGTACTTCAAGCATTCTATTATGGTCTGAAATACACATTAGACAATAAGAAATTTCACTCCTAAACTCTACATTCTGTTCATCAGTTTTCTCTCACTTTATGCACATTTCTTTGAAAAGTTCATGTGACATTACTCTTAATTACAGATAGTAGTGAATCTGAAATGTTATTCATTTCACTAAATTTTCTAATTAAAACCAAATTCTACTTCGTCAAAGTTAGAAACATGAAGTTTAAATACAAGTAGGTAAACACTTGTGAATTACCGTTTTTCCAGTGCCATTTGGTCCCAGAATTAAGGTGAGGGGAGTCTGAAACTGGATGATCTGTTTGTTATCTTCATCCGGGTCGAAGCTCCGAATCCCCTGGATGCTCATTTTCTCTATCTTCGACATCTTTTACGTGTTGAAAGAAACTGCTCCAAATGTGTTTTTTACATTGATTGCTCCTTAATATGTCCGATCTAAAAAGGGTTTAAAATACTAATGACTGAAAGACGTAGATACCAGTTCACATATATATACAATGTACAATCCTGATTACCAATAATTTTAATTTGAAATTCACAATAAAATATGTATTGTAATATTCAGAAAACGTCATAGCCGGTACACGTGACAGAAGCCGATTTTTCCCAAAATTAGCCTAGATAAAATTCCCCATTTACAGAAAATAAATCCAACAAAAAGCAAAATATTTTGAACAAACAAAAACCCAAATTTATTTCAATTCTACAGCATTTATATTTGTAAACAAGGCCATAATCGTAAATTCCAAATTAATTGATGTGATGCACCAACGGTTGTTCTGTAGGACGGGCAGCCTCGTTTTGTGATTAATCTCTACTAAATATAACTATTATAGAAAAACCAAACCTACTTGGGAATTGGTTTAATAATAAAATGAAAATAACCCTCAATTTTGACTCACCTATTGTACAACAATGTCCTAAAACGTATTCTGTACAGTTACTTTTCAAAGCATGAACGTTATATTGAAACATGGTAAACAGTTTAGAGTACATAACTAGCACATGTCATTTATATCATTACAGCAATTTGGGCTATAAACATCAACACAGTTGTAAGCAAAAGGTTGTTGTTGTTTTTTATCAAATAATAAACATCGAATATTCGATTACTGATTTTGCCATTCAAATATCAAATGTTCAATAGAATATTTGTTTGCATCCCTATTATTTGCACAGTTTTCTTGTTTAAAAGACAGTTTCAACCCATTGCGCTATGTAAGCAATATTAATGTTGTGCTTATGGTGTGTAGTCTAGTGTCCGCCGTATAGGACACTTCCAACAGCCTTGCTGTTAAGCTAGTTTTTACGGCAACATGGTTGTGGTGTTGACTTCGTGTCGAAAGGTACGAGGTTCAACCCCGTGTTTGGCCAAACAATCTTTCTTTCACTTGAGTAGTTTTTTTTAGAGTGAGGATGTTATGACTATAAATTGTGACAAGTCAGCATATAACATAATCAGTATTTAAATGTATGTTAACAATATGACATACATAACGAAATAATTTTCCAATATTATATATTTTCGCACCCTATCTTGTCTAAAAAAATTTGTCAGCATGTAACAGTAACACAACATTATTGTATTTGGCGTAATGTATTGTCGCGAAAACAGGTGACAATATTCATGTTATAGTCATATAGATACTTGGGTTTTAATCCGAAATATAATTCAGTTAAAATTTTAATAATGAATGGTACTATGGGACAACTTAACATACCACCGTATGTTTATTGTACATACATCTATCTGTGTTTACATCTGATAAAATACTGTTATCAACTTTATTCCGCGAAACTCGTTTCATTTCGTACTCATTACACTTCGACCTTATACAATTCCAAATTTCGCAAACTTTGTAAATGTATATCATAAAGTCATCTAAATGTAACGATATTTTTTACTATTTGAAATTTCTTTTTAAATCTTATTTTATATGCCATATAAAATTAGAATTTGGAACAATTGAAAGTCATATGACTTAAAAATGGCGGCCCGCACAGTAGTGTTTATATGCACTGTAATTTTAATAATTTCAATATTTATTAAAGATGTATCGGTAAGTTTGATCGTTTAAACTGCATCTTAAAGGCATGATATATTTACACATACCTTTTGCTTTTACTGTCATGTCACGTCATGTCTTTCGCCTAGATTCTTACTTATAGTATAGTGCCAAACAGCAGTCAGTAACAGTAACAGTAACAATAAGTTAATTTGCTATGACATGAGCTGGTTAATGAGAAAGATGTAATCCCCCCGCCCCCTTGCATACTGAATACACCTTTATATTGAATTCTGCATAACAAATAAAATTATAAATTTATATGAAGAATCGGGTAGTACTACATAGTAGATACTAGGGGTTATCCGAATGATACATGTACATACTTTAAACTCAAAAAGTAATGCTTATTAACAAAATTAAAGAACAAATTAAAAAAGTTTTAAATATAGCCAGGCTAAGTAGGTAAGCCAGTAATGATATAGCATGAAATTATTGTTTTTAGGCAGGAACGTTTGCTATCGACTATGACAACGACACATTTGTCAAGGATGGGAAACCGTTCCGCTACATCTCAGGAAGCATTCACTATTCACGGGTTCCTGCACAGTACTGGGACGACAGACTGCACAAGATAGCTGCAGCAGGTCTAAATGCAATACAAACGTATGTCCAGAACTCTGAGTTTTTAAGACATAATTAAATAATCAGTGCTGATTTTTTATTTGCATTTGTTCCTTCGTCATTTATAATTAAAACCAATTTTGGTTAACACTATCTATTTAATTAAAGTTTCTTTTTCGTGTATTCATTTTTACTTGATGTTTAATTCTTAATATTGAGGGAATGCCCGTGCCAAATAATAAAGCAGCTTCATGAAAGGTGCATCTTGAACGAAGCTTTTTCTTCGCTAAAGCAGTGTTTTAAAAAATACTCTAATTTTAGAAAAGCCTGTTTTTCATATCGCTCTGCGAAACCTGCGCATTTTCTTTGCTTTTATAAAAAGCCTTTCAAAAGCTGCATTTATTTTTTCTTCTTTTTGAAAAACTAAGCAGTAACATTGTTGTGTTTCTACATTTGTTTAGACTTGTTTGAAATAAGATTTTTATGTTGCTCTTTGTATAAATTAATAGACATTAGAGTGTTTCTACTTCAGGTATATACCATGGAACTTTCATGAGGCTGAAGAAGGACAGTACGACTTCAGTGATCAACGCGACGTTGTTACCTTCCTTCAAATAGCTCAGAAATACAACCTATCAGTCATTCTCAGGTCGGGCCCTTACATCTGCGGGGAGTGGGAGTTTGTACGTAAACAGTTTCATACGTAATCAGTTTCATGACTTTTCATTCTTATTCATAAACAGAAATCTGAATAACAAACCTTCACACTTCCCATGGGGTAATCTCATTGGTGAAACCTAGCAGTGCTTTCCTACCTGGGAGATATTTTTAACAGTGCAGTTCTGAATGGCAAACCAAGTTCCACACACTGGTGAATTACATAAACAATTCATGATTTTCTTTTGCATTAGTACTGTTTCTTACAGCTCTGCTAGGGATATTTTGACGGTGATCGGTTCTTTCTATGAAACAGTTTTAAATGCTCAATAGCACTAGCTTATATATTTATATAATCCAGTTTTAGAGTTTATGTCAGTACAATTTGACTTTTTAAGTAATTTACAATAATAAATTTATTTAAAACTCAGACTTACTGTTCAAAAACAACTGAACAAAATTATTCAACTGGAGGGGATCATGATTAGACAACGTTCAAACCACCTTTGACTGTAAGATGTTACTACAACTTATCAGTCATACTCTACATCCATTGAGGGTGGGAGTTTGTACAAAATAAAATTCTTGTTATTTCATTGGTACAGTATACATAAAAAAAGATACTAAATAATAAACCTACGCACTACCCATGAGTCCATTTCATTAAGATTCCTAGGAGTGCTTTCCTACTTGTTTACTCTACCTGTTATATAAACACATCTGCGATAGTGCCATGAAAATATTTTGCATGATAACTACATAGATTTCTCACAGCTCTGTTATTGTGTTAATATACCTTGAGGGACATTTTGATGGTGATGGCTTTTTTCTATGACACAATTTTAGATGCCGTATGTTACTTTCACAGACATTCATTTTGAAAAAAATCAGATATTTTACCGGGAGGCTATTAAATAGCGTTACCATTTTCGACTGTAAGAAATTGATATACAAAGACACATGTTGATAAATTGTGTCTTTGTATGTTGAAAGGTATATCATGCAAACGCAAGTATTAGAGACAAGGAAAAAATATACAGAAATATTGCCTTTTGTTGCAGGGAGGGCTCCCGGCATGGCTTCTCCGCCAGCCAGGGCTCAAGGTCAGGACCATGGACCCAAGTAAGGCGAAATTTATAATAATTATACTATTCTTTATTCAGTTACTCCGTATGAAGTCCGCATTTAATGTTATCTACTTAGATTTATAAAATCTTAAGTACACCAGATTGCCTATTTTTTTAAACAGTCTTTCGCAAAAGACCAGGACCTCATTTCCATAAATTTTGTGAGGCTTATGATAGTAAATTTCCAAGTGGAACCCTGTTTTTAGTGTAAACTGTGTTTCAATTGAAGCTGCACTCTGACAGATTTTTTATTTTTTGTCTTGCAATGAGCTTTGTGTAAATTTCTTCAAACCAGTGATATAAGACTGCTGACAAAAGATCAGATCTCAGATTTTCATATTTCCATTGAAATTAATGTTTTATGGCTAAGAGCGTTACTAACGGATTAGGAAAAATGCATAAAACATTCATTTTTGCACTTGGATATGAACAACTGCCACCTAATTTTTTGTCGGCAGTCTTATTTCACTAGTTTCCATGCATTTTCACAAAAATTGGCTCGTTCTAAGAATATTTTTTTTTAAAAATTGACAAAACGTTCAATCTGGGAGAGTGCAGCTTTAAGAAAATAAGCGTATAGATTCTGACCATGATTTTACAGGTTTTCTCGAGCATTTTGCAGCATAAGGTTAATGACTTAAACAACTTATTGAAACAAAGCCCAGGAGTCGTATTCAATAAGCAATTTAGATTGAACTTAAATTTAAGATTAGAAATGAAGAATAACAGTCGTTTATAAGATGGCTCAATGAAACAAAGATACACGCCGCACAAGTGGTTTCAGTCGAAAATGAAAACAAAATTGTTTTAATATTTCTATACACTGACAAAAACAATCCAAAATAAGAAAAACAAAACCGCCCTGCAAGTTTTTCATTTCGACGACCAGAGAAAAACTGATATAAATAGATACTTCTAACAAAGAACGTAAATTCCGCACACTCCTCAAACTGTCAGGCGAACGTGCAGTACTAACTGTCTGTTCTCATGCCTCTCTTTGCTTTGCTTGATTCAAGATATAAATGTATGTAATATGGTCCAAATTCATAAATAAGAGTACAGGGGTCGTATTCAATAAGCAACTTCGATGTAGATTGAAATGAAATTTAAGATTATTAGAAACTAAGCATTGTGATTGGCCTGTTTAATTAGCTGACCAATAGGCTGAATTGGTTAACTGAGGCATGTCTAAGAGTAAGGATTTTGATACATGAAACACCTAAGACCTCAGGGATTTTGACAATTTTTTGGCTTGATACCTAAAACACCTCAGACATCAGGCATTAACAAATTTCCTGCTTGAGGGGTTGGATTTGGACACAATTTGCAATTTGTCTAAATCTCCTGGCTATGAAAGCCCCTTCACCCCCAACCCCCCTTGTGGGGTAAAACTTTTATAGGTGAATAAATCACTGAAACTTGTGCCTGGTAAATTCCAGAGTTCATCAAGCCGGTGGACACATGGATGACGAAGCTCTATACTACCCTCAAACCACTGCTGTATAAGAATGGGGGCCCTATTATAACCGTACAGGTAGGAGTTATACTCATTGTAGTCATAATGTGGATGAAACTCAGGCCTTGATAAGTGGTGTAGGTACTTAAGTGTGCAGATTGTTTATCTTCCACCCTTTATTTGTTTTATCTCTACCTGGACGCCTTGGGCCATATTTATAAAGCTTCATAGTGAAAAAACAATTAGAATAAGTTTTTTCAAACAATTATTATGCATTTAATGCATAATATCGTAAAGATTTTTTGGTTTTTCATGTAAATTAGGTTTTTATTACAATTATTTTACATTTAATTTTCTTAATATATGTATTGGGTATTGACTATTCACTTTTGTTTTAAGGTCATTCATGATTAAAATACTCCAAAACCATTGTTGCAACTTCACCGTTTTCTTAACTTTAAACTACTGCAGTTTCTGTATCACAGAGTAGCTGTAGTATGGACGTTGATGTAATGGATTGTCTCCCTTCCATTATAAAACTGTGATTTTCTTATAGACATTTTGTAGTGCGAGTTAGAATTCACAGTTACTCATCTATTTATTCAAGTGACGATGGTTATGAAACAAAATGATCTCAATGACTAGAAAGGCTTGTGATATAATCTTAAATAAAATGCAAACTGATAAGTGTAGAATTCAAGCATTAAGCAGTGTCTTTTCTTCCTGCGCTACCCTTTAAATGCCCCTTATTTTTTAGCTTTAAAATATTTTTAAGATTTCTTGTAATTTCAGATAGAGAACGAGTATGGTAGTTACCCAGCGTGTGACTACAACTACCTGCGATTTCTGCGTGACAAGGCTCGCACCATGCTCGGATCAGATGTTGTGCTCTTCACGACCGATGGGGACGGCGATGGATACCTCAAATGCGGCACCCTGCCTGATGTGTACGCTACTGTCGACTTTGGAATAACATGTACTGCCAGGATGTTTAAGAACAGATACTTTAAGATCCTCATCTTATTCACCCTGTATTTAACAATGAAAATACAAAGTATTATGCTGTGATATGTTTATGAAGCAGATTTCATTTAAATTATTAGTTTGATTACTAGTCAGAATACCAAATGATTTATAATAATGATCTACACTATCTTACTATGTTTTAGATAAAACCACAACACAGCAATAATCAAATCCGAGATATTGCAATCAATTGAAAGCAATCTCTATATTAAAGATCTTATTTTCAACAATATGTGATCATTATTTTAACCATAACAAGTAGTGTTACATTACCAGTTTATAACCTTCATTACAGATACCCCAGCGAAGAACTTTGCAATACAACGACACAAAGAACCTAAGGGACCATTGGTATAAATTTACTTTTAATCTTTAGCTTTACAAAGAATTTTCACATTTCTTAAAAGATGTAAAAATATTGTCCAAAAAATGGCCACAAAGAAATAAGATATTCCGTAATAAGTATTTCACTATTCTTAATTATTTTGAACTCCAAGTTAATCTCCATCTACTGAGCAGCATTTAATGACATGATGAATCTTTAATCATAGTAAACAATGAAATAAATCCTGATTGGAAAAGTATCATATTAACACAAACCCTGCCAAGTGTTGACAGCAGCTGTTGCCAGGAATTGAAAACATCCATTGCCAAGAGTTGACATCAGCCTTTGTCAAAAATTGAAAGCAGCCATTGCCAATAATTGACACTAGCCAATACCAAGAGTGGACAGCAGCTATTGCCAAGAGTTGAAAGCAGCCATGGCCAAAAGTTGACAGAAGCCATTGACAAGAGTTAACAGCAGTTGTTGTCATGAGTTTTAACATCATGACGTACACCGCTTATAACCAATGTTAGCATATACTCCATTATGTGATTATAAATGTTCAGGTGAAGACTTAACATAATAGCCCCTTATATTGGGGCTAGTTTAAGAATAATTTGGGTAATAAGTGAATAAGCATGTACCAATTCAGGTGAACTCTGAGTTCTACACTGGCTGGCTTGACCACTGGGGTGAGAAACACTCTACAACAGCAACAGCAGCTGTTGCCAAAAGTCTTGACCTCATGCTTGCCCTTGGAGCAAATGTTAACATGTAAGCCTTAATCTGTTCATGAAGTAAGCTTATTCTTTAAAAAAATGTTATGTCAAGGTTATTTTTGGGAAGATTGTTAATTTAGTGAATTTTGAGTTTTCGAGTAGATTATAATTAATACCTATTTGAAAAAAAATGTCAAATGTATGAAATCATTTTAAATTTAAACTATGTTTTAAAACAATGCTCTTGAAGTTATTTAGTTATACTTTTCTAGGTACATGTTTGAAGGTGGAACAAATTTTGGATTCTGGAATGGTAAGTAAATATAGTCTGTTTTAGTGGAGCTAATGACAGAAAACCATAACAATCATGAACTTCACTAAGAGCTATTACTTGTATCCTGTTGATCAATATTAATTTGGTTGGTGAACTGGCTGTAACATACATGTATAGCTTTTTAACAGAGTTTGATATGTTTTTATAACTTCATGCTATACATAAACATGCTTATTTAGACTAGTGTTAACACTGTTTCATTAACCTGAGCGTGATATTAGTTTTCTCATGGTGAATTGTCTTTAGTTCTACTTTAGACTTTCCACCACCTCATCAAACATCTAAAATTTCCAAATTAAGGCCAGCTTCTACATTATCCTAATATGTACAAGAGTTTAGCTGATTTTAAACAATTTCCTGTTACAAAGCTACCTTAATCCCATACAATGCCTTAATTTCATTTTCACCCAACTACATGTGCACTCTTAGGAGCTGAATTCCCCTCCTATAAGGCTATACCCACCAGTTATGACTATGATGCTCCGTTGTCTGAGGCAGGGGACATAACTGACAAATACATGAAAGTCTGGCAGGTCATAGCGAAGGTAACATCAGTGTTATGTGCATGTGGCCCATTTACTCATGGCATGTGCATATTTGGCCTTTGTTGTTGTTTGTGGAGGGGTTTACATGTTAATATAGGGATTTCCGTTTCTGCATGTTTATATGACAGAGTTTATCAAACTTATTTTGTATGCACATCACCATGGGAGCACCCAAAGGCTTGAAGGTCGTGTCATCATGACGTGCACACATGTCTTTAAGGTTTTATAATCATCATGGGAGCACACATTGCTTGAAGGGTGTATCATCTTAATAGGAGCAACCTTGGATTGAATGTCATAGCATCGCAATTGGCTTGATGGTCATTTGATCGTCATGGGAGCACTTAGCTTGATGGTCGTATGATCTTCATGGGAGCACACATGGCTTGAAGGTGGTATGATCATCATGGGAGCACATGTCTTGAAGGTCGTATGATCGTCATGGGAGCACACATGGCTTGAAGGTCTTATGATCGTCATGGGAGCACATGGCTTGAAGGTCGTATGATCATCATGGGAGCACACATGGCTTGAAGGTTGTATGATCGTCATGGGAGCACATGGCTTGATGGTCGTATGATCGTCATGGGAGCACACATGGCTTGAAGGTTGTATGATCGTCATGGGAGCACATGGCTTGATGGTCGTATGATCCTCATTGGAGCACCCATGGCATGAAGGTCATATCGTCGCTTTAGGAGCACCTATTGCTTGAAGGCCGTATCCTCGTCATTGGAGCACACATGGCTTGAAGGTCTTGCAGGCCGTATCATCTTCATGGGAGCACACATTACTTTGAAATAGCATCCACACAGATGTTTGCTTTAAAGTTCAGCAGTTCTTATTTAATATTTACCCAGATGCTAAGTCACTAGATGTTATGTCTAAAAGCCTTTGTAAAGATCAGTTTCCTGCAATGACATCAACAATTGCCTGTTTTTGTGTTCTGTTGTGTTGTTGTTTCTTGTCCACATAATTATGTAAGTCTTGTCTCTTGAT
The DNA here is from genome assembly GCF_026914265.1 of Mya arenaria. Taxonomy (NCBI): domain Eukaryota; kingdom Metazoa; phylum Mollusca; class Bivalvia; order Myida; family Myidae; genus Mya; species Mya arenaria. The sequence continues at coordinate 47,253,337 of NC_069124.1, read as the reverse complement.
TCACTCAGTCTGATAAATAGGCCTGGCCCAACCAATAATGTTGTCTCCAAAAATTTATTATGTGTGTTGCGGCACTCAAGTGTATAGTGGGATAATTACCATACAAACTTATTTTTCAGGAATATGTTACATTTACATTACATTTATGTTAACCATTTGTTACCAAATTGGGTGACTGATTTGAGACTTAAACTGCAACTTTCATGTATGGCACCCATTGGTTTTATTAATAAATCACAAAAAGAGGCTTTTGTTAAAAAATATTCAAGGATAGCTTTAATGATGTGATGCTGGTATTTGTCATTCAAGCATTCAATTATTATTGTCCAATAAAACTATATTTCATCAATAAATGATAGCACATGGTTGTATAATCCAATGAATTACTTGGAACCATCTGTATTTGTTCAAAGATTTACCTCAAATTTAATAATGAGATCCGTGGGATTTCCCATTTTACCTTATCTACTCATAATGCCTTCATTGAAAAGTTAACATTTCGCTGGTTGCATGCCATTCAAGGGACTATATAGTACATGGTTATATAATCAAATGGATTACTTTGACCTCATTCGACAAAAACCCTCTGACAAATGACCAGACAGAGCTACCATACTCGCCATATCCCCCGGCAGGGGGAAAACTCCCCAATAATTCTGACCCGTCCCCTAGCGTCCCCTGGAATTTAAAAAAAGTAATATTCAAACAGACCTTAGAATCATCCATAATGTTAGGAGTGTAAAATTCAATGGACACACAATCTATAGCTTTTTTGTAGCATTAATTCAGATTTCTGTATCTAGGCCTACATTTTAAATTAATTAATTTCACTACGTAAAAATCCCCTGATCTAACATCAAAATCCCCTTGAAAACTGACTAAAATCCTGTGGGAAGACTCTCAGAAAGATGGCATGTACGGGGCTATTTAGCTCTATTTCAAGTCATATTAATTGAGATACACTACCTGACTAACAATATTTTTTATTAAACAAATAATTTGAAATGACATTAACATAAATGCTAAATTCTGATATGGTATGGTATGGTATGTAATCCACTTTCAGTATAGGCACCTTATTAATTACTTCCTAGGTCTATTTTGTTGAATTGATGGAGTGTGATCCGATTGCTCTGACAAGTGACAATGCTCACATTGAATTTGGCTTGATGTTAATTGAGTTTTAATTGCAGAAAATCAGACTTGAGGAACAACATCAGATTTCACACTGGCCTATTGGTCAGCTAAATATACAGGCCAATCAAAACACTTAGTTTCTAATTTTAAATTTAAGTTCAATCTATATTGCTTATTGAATATGGCCCCTGTACTCTTATAAATGAATTTGGATCATTATAATTACATACATTTATATCTTGAATCAAGCAAAGCAAAGAGAGCCATGAGAACAGACAGTTAGTACTGCACGTTCGCCTGACAGTTTGAGGAGTGTGTGAAATTTACGTTCTTTGTTAGCAGTATCTGTTTTTGTCAGTTATTCTTATATCGTCAAAAAAAACACTTTCAGGGCGGTTTTGTTTTTCTTATTTTGGATTTTTTTTGTCAATGTATTGAATATTAAAACAATTTTGTTTTCATTTTTGACTGAAACCACTTGTGCGGCATGTATCTTAGTTTCATTGGTCCATCCTATCAACAACTGTTTTTTCAAAAGTATGATTGAATTTTCAAAGTTTGTATTTTTTTACACAAACAGTTTAACTGTTAAGATTAATCCATGGTTATTTGTATTATTAAATCTCTAAACGCTACTTCATGGCTGATGTATGTGTACGAGTGAAAAAATTGTGCGCTTTTTCATCCAGGTATGTCCACTTTGTACAAGTTTAAAACATGTAGTCAATGTCCAGGACGCAAATAGAATTTGTGATCTATGTCATACAGGTATGGGTAGCTCATGAAAGGTGAATAATAGTGACAACTAGAAAGCAACAAGGAAAGTGTTTGATTTGAATGTCGGATGAGCCTACCAGTACATGTAAAAAGAAATATAAATGTTTAACTCCAACTGCCACAATCAGCTTATTCTGAGACAATAATATGTCCAAACTGTCAATATGTGATCGTGAAGCTTTTATGACTAGAAACCTTAAAATTATTTTTTACTTCACATGCCTTTAACTTGTGCACCAGTCAATTGTAACCACGCCCCCCCCCCCCCCCCCCCAGGTCTGGGGAATAGCGGGGACTTTGACTTTTGGTCCAGCCAAGCCTGGTAAAAACACGGCCCATTTCCCACGGTTTTCCCCAGTATACCCCCGAACCGGAGGGGGGGGGGGGGCATGGTTACAATTTACTGGTGCATTATAAACTTTATGCCAAATATTTGGACAGATGTGCTTGTATATAATTTTAAAAAGTGTTACAGAGCATACATGATCAAAACTATGTGCTATTCACTAGAATGGGAGCCTCTTTCCGCCTGATCACTTGTCAGTTAGTTTGTTCGAGATGGTCAACGTAATCTATTTTATTATACCATTTAATATGTGCTATTATTTTTTGATGAAATACATGTATTAGATTTACTGGTCACATGATAAGACTGGACAAACATACGCACATGGACTTTCCTTCAGTATATTCTTTTTTTTGAAACAAAGTTGGAAATAATGGCAGGCTGTCATAAAAGGATTTAAGTGTCATTTCATTTAAATGGGTGAATTATTTGACAAAGGACAGTTGACAGAAACAATTTATTTTTTTCAAATATTAATGCTCAATCATTGAGGTTCGTTGGATTTAAACTCAAAGTAATCCATACAAAAAATGCCGCTGGTAAATTTTCATTTCAAAGTTACTGGTTAAAATCATTTTAAAGTTTTCACCGAGAGCTTTTTTATATAGGCATTATGTCATTTAAGAAACAATTGAATGAAATTGCTTTATCATCATAGTAAAATTTGATTTTATTACTTCTCTTCACTATATTATATCGTAGTGCCATTATGGTGTTATTAAAAAATGTAGTTCATTTAAAAAAGAATACATTGGTTAATCAATATAAACTAAACATAGAGATACTCTTGATGTTAATATCGTAAGTGCACTAACACATAATTGAATCCTTATAATGGATGGCTTACCTTTATTGTTTAACTGAATTTCAGCCTTGTCAATCGGAGAGACTACGGTAGTCCTTTTTTAGATGTTAATAATAAAAAGTCTCGGTAATTGAGAAGACAATCAAACCATTTACAAACCTGTATAAGAATTGAAGGTAAATATAATTATTATTCAACATGAAACTTGGTGTGCATGTGTCTAAGACAGTATGCAATAAAAATTTTGAACTAAGTCACATAACACTCAAATTTAGCCAATTTATGACCTTTGATGGACTGTGAGAAACGGTTTAGGAATTGCATCCTTTGTTTTGATATGCAGCCATACTAACCCATGCATGATGCCTTCAGGAGCCAACTACCCTTTCCAGCCGGTTCCGACCAGTTATGACTATGACGCACCAATGACAGAGGCTGGCGATGTTACTCAAAAGTTTATGACCCTAAGGAGTGTAATACGCAAGGTAGCGCATGGCTTTCTGCACATATCCTCCCTTTGTATGGCAGGAGGTGAGATTTATTCTGTAGGTTTGTGACAATGACTCTGAAGGCTTGTATTTGTATCCCAGTATGTGCGAAATACTAAAGTATATCTTCTTAGGTGGGGTAAGAAAACTGTGAATAAGTCATAGTCATACATGTTTTCTAAAAATAGCCATAACCATATTAACCTGGAGTTATATCTCTTTGATTAAAATAATGGAAACCTGTACATACATGTACGACAATTCTGCACATATTATTCTTACGTTTCTCATGTCAGTAAATCTGCTCTATTTCAGTACAACCCTGTTACAATGGATGTGCCTCCGTCTACACTGAAAAAAGCCTATGGAAAAGTTCCTATGAGATTTGTGAGTTGTGAAGGCGATAGATTTTTCAATTTTCTTGATGATTTTCTTTTAGAACATGACCATATTGTTTGCTATTTTTTAATCAAAAAAATATGAGAGGAAAATCGAACTTAAAAATTGTCATCCTTTAGGGCTTGACCACTATGAAAATCAATCTAATTTTGATAATTTGATCTTAAGTATCGAAAATGCTTTAATGGTATATGTTCAAGAAATTGGGGTTTAAACTAATTTAATATATCAGCCTTCCTATGGACCACTCGATTTTGCATCATTTAGCAATGTATGCTGGCTTTCTTTATCTAAAGGCGAAATTGTAGCATGTTGTATTGTAGGGCCGATATTGAACAAATCATTGAAATGAAGTAATAGCCATTACATTTGATTGGTACAAAGTCTTATATATATATCGGTCTGTCTAGTAATACTAACTACTAATGAGAAAAATTGTCTTGTTCCAGGCGTCTACACTGGTTGACCACATGGACAACTCTGCTGTCATCCCTTTGTCATCTGTGTACCCTCTCACCTTTGAACAGCTTGGTCATGTTAGTGTTTAAGTTATCGCTTGTACGAACAACAAAATGCCATTGTTAATATTTATTTATATATCTAGTGTTTCTTTTCGGACCCCTTCCCCTCCTGGAAAAGTACATTATTAGTAATTATTTTTCCCCTACCTAGGTTTCAATTTTTAACCAGGTTTTCAACGAAAACCAGGTTATTAGAATGAGGTTGTCGTTGGGCGGGCGGACGGGGGGGCGGGCTTTTGTCAAACATTGGTTTCGGTTCAATAACTTTAGTTAGCATTGATAGATATTGATGAAACTTGGTGTGTAGGTAGCTTATGTGAAGAGCTATCTTGGGATTGCTTTTGAGGGGGGTGGGGCTAAGCTCAAGGTCACTGTTACTAAGAATAGAAAAATGGTTTTGCCCAATAACTTTAGTTAGCATTGATAAACGAAACTTGGTGTGTAAGTTGCTTATGTGAAGAGCTAGCTTGGGATTGCTTTTTAGTGGGGAGGGGCTACGGTCAATGTCACTGTTACTTGAAAAAGAAAAATCTTTTTTGCCAAATAACTTTTGATAGCATTGATAGATATTGATTAAACTTGGTGTGTGGGTAGCTTATGTAAAGAGCTAGCTTGGGATTGCTTTTGAGGGGTGTGGGGCTAAGGTCAAGGTCACTGTTACTAAAAATTTAAAAATGGTGTCGCCCAATAACTTTAATTAATTGGCTATAATTACAAAGGTCTCCTTACCCTTTCTTTAAAAGCAAAAAAAACACATACAAAAAATTTGAACAATATATATTAATGACGTTTCAAAATGTCAAAACATGTTTTTTATAAAATTAAAAATGTTCACTTTCATATTTTGTGCCTCCAAAGGGTGGCATATAATAAGTGCACTGTCTTTCTTTGTGTCCATCCATTACAACCTTGACTCTGCAATAATTTGTTATTATTGATAAGATTTTGTTGAATCTTCACAGAATGGTCATGAGTGTTGCTCTTATCTCAGGGGTGAAGGTCACACTTTGAGGTCAAGTTTACACAATATGGATTTCATAGTATTATTTTGTGTCGAGCCGTCACTTAAAATATTGATGGAAATTCAAGCATTTGATAAAATAAATGGGAATTTTATCAGCCGTTTTATGCAACCTACTATACATGTTACATATAAATGGCTATCTGTCCAACAGGTCTTATCAGGGGCATTTTTCACATTTCTGTGACAGCATCTATTGTTCTTTTTTCAGTACTATGGTTTTGTGGTGTACAAACATGTGTTCAGGATGGCTGCTACAGGGAACCTTGACCTTTCAGGGGTCAGGGATAGAGCATACCTCACACTTATACATAACGCTGAAGTGGTAAGGAATCTGGGATTCTTTAATCCTTATGTGTGCATTTTACTTGAAGGTTATTAATATACCAGAAAATAGAGAAAATCAATGCCCATCCTGTGTGTATGCCACATGAAAAATTGCGTCATAAATGCTACTTTAGAAGGCAATATTTTGCTTTGAATGAAGGCTTTAAACAAAGATACTTTTACTAGTACTTAACTATTTTAAATGAAACAGTGCAGTCTTCCTTGCTTACAGAGCTCTGCCTTCGGTCTTTTACCAGAGTTTGATTGAGATTTTAGTTTCTTAAAACACTTTGACAAACCTTTTCTCAAAAACCACTGCCTGATGGCGCACTGTCAAAACATTATTTTGGAAACATGTTTGTCAAAGTGTTTGAATAAACCAATCACCTTATCAAACTCCGGTAATAAAAAGAAGTCGGAAATAGACTGCCTTTTGTTTCATTTAAAACCGGGTAGAAAAAGAAAAGTTATATTTATTTTAAGTCATCATTCCAAGCAACATGTTGCCCTGTGACGTAGCATATATGACGTAATTTATCATGTAGTATACACACGCTGAATGCACTGCCTTTTTGATCTTGGCCTTATTCACTTTCTCTGAGACTCAAGATCTGCAAAATCTATTTTAAAAATGCTACTTCTTCAAAAAGACTTGTCCTGTATTGTTCATATCTTATGGATAAGTTTAAGCACTTTGTTTTGATGTGAGTTTTGAAAGTCATTCTCCTGAAAGTCATAAAAGCAAAAAACAACAAAAACTATGCTTATGTAAATAGCAGGTTTATCAGTTACATAAACTGGTTTTTCAACAATGTTTCTATATGGTGTTATAATAGTATAAACGTCTATGGACATGTTAATGGGATACAAGTATGAATCTAGAGACATTTATGACCACTCAATTACGCCTTTTTCAGGAGGACCGCGGTAAACATACCTCTGTATATAGCCTATATTATGGTAAACTGTAAAAGAACATCTTGTTTAATTTAAACAGTTAAGTAAGAAATTTGAGGTAGACGATAACTTCATCGGGTTCAAAGAGGCATCTCTCTAAGCACTGTCATTGAATATTATTTTTTAAACAGAGATGGCAGAGTATTTTAATACGTGTCATTTCTTAAAAAATGTTTTTGGTACTATTTGAAAAATGTATTGTCCTTTGACAGTGCAGTCCTTTGACAGTGCCGTATAGACTTAGACTTGTTTGCCAAAATGAAGTACGATGGTAGTAGGTCATACAATTTCTTTCCTGGAAGCACAAATAACCAGTTTTTAGCTCTACTGGCCAAAGGCCAGAAGAGCTTATACGATGGTAATGTGTACGTAGTATGTGCATCCGTGCGGTCGTGTGTTCGTGCGTCTGTAAACAATTGCTTGTGAACACAATACAGTCTTCAGTTTTGATTGTATCTCGATGAAACTTGTACAGTATCTAGATATCCATTAGAGCTGGGTTCCTTTCGAAAACCAGCCAGATCCGCCCATGCATGCCTATATTATGGCCCTTGATAGTATAAAAAAATGCTATTGTGTAAACAATTGGTTGTGAACACGATACAGTCTTCAGTTTTTATTGTATCTCGATGAAACTTGTACAGTATCTAGATAGAGCTTGGTTCCTTTCGAAAACCAGCCAGATCCGCCAATAAATGCCTAGATTATGGGCCATGAAAGTATTAAAGAAATGCTCTCTATTTTTAGCCAGGTCTGCATGAGCGAATTCTATTTTTAGCCAAGTTTACATATACATGTAAATTCAAGTCTAGAGTTAAGGGAGACAATTTGCAAGTCTAGGATTTTGAGAGACAATTTGCTTTTTGCTTCTGCAGCTGATTTTGTGAATTACTCTGCCTTGTTCGTGTTGAAAGCCCAAAGGCCATTTTTTAGCTTTAAGTTCTCTAGTTTGCGCATTCATCTTAACAAAATTGGTTGTGAATGTTTAAGTTATGCACTGGCCACAGTGCATAACTTCATTACTGTCATTACTGGCCATTACTGGCCACACCCAGGGTTCACAAGTTTGGTGAACATAAATCTGGAAAGGTTTGAAAATCTTTTTGTGTGTTCGTGCATCCATCTCAGCACAATTGATTGTGAATGTTTGTTCAAATTGATCAATGTTGTCCTAGGATGCCCTTGACTTTGACCTTTTGACCAACTTTTTTTAACTTTTAAAACTACAGAAATTTTTACTATGAGTACAGTTTTGAAAGCATTTTTTTTTTTTTGTCAGATGACTTTTACTTGGCACATATCAAAATAGTTCATGCAACTAATCTGCTTACAATACTTTCTGGGCTCAGATGTTGAACGTGCTACGTTTTTAGGTAACCCAAACACAAAACACAAACTATATGTCTGTTGCCTTTTACCCATACATACATGCTCTGGATTGATATGTCCACAAAAGCCATGCCAGTAGAGCATAGGCCCTTTTGGGCCTCTTGTTCATTTATGCATCCATGATATGCAAATTAATAAGACATCGTTTTTAAGACCTTGTTATAAAGTAACATAAACAACTATGGACTTGTTGATAATTAAGGGTTGATCGCATTTTTTGTAGGGTTTATGCTGTATAAACCCAGAAGGGCATGCCATCAAATTCCATGAAGCCCACTAGTGCTTCTTGGTCATTTGCTCTCTTGCCCTACTGTGTTCATACAACAAAATTAATGCAACAAAAATGCAGTCAATACTTTTATTTACATTTTAAATAGAATCTTCCGCAATTGAGTATTGAATCCTAAAGAAATGTATCCAACAAAATACTTTTGTATAAATGAATAGCAAAGTTGTGTATCATTGGTTTAATGACGTTGGGCTAATTCAGTCAGAGCGCAGTGTTGAAATTAAAAACTCCTTGCGTGTTCTTCAATATGAATGTCAAGTTTTATCTTCACAAAGGACAAGGTGAATGTAAATATTAACTGCTTACATTACGTCAATGAAAACAACACTGACCCTTACCTTTATCAAAAGGACATTTAAGTGTATGTGTGTCTGTAAAAACAGTGACCAAATATACATTTATTTCTTCATTGAATAAGTTTTGCTTAAATTTCAATCAGAAAATTTATATAAATATGGGCTCTTTATGAAAAAGGTTATAACCCTTGAAGACTACTTAGGCTGTTTCAAGGGAGCATCACACAAAGCCCCACCAATGGATATTTTAAAACTGAGACTATAATTATTTAGGCACAGCCCTGTCAATGGATAGTATAAAACTGAGACTGTATTTATACCCCCACAAACGAAGTTTGAGGGGGTATATAGGAGTGAGCTTGTCGGTCGGTCGGTCGGTCAGTCGGTTGGTCTGCCTGTCGGTCGGTTGGTCGGTCGGTCGGTCTGTCGGTTTTCATGGTTTCCGGACGATAACTCATGAAAGGCTAGACAGATTTGAAAAAATTTTGGTACACAGGTGTAACATCAGAAGATACAGGTCAAGCTTGATATTGGGGCTGGTGGGGCCAAGGTCAAGGTCACTGTTATTAAAAATAGAAAAACGGTTTCCGGACGATAACTCATGAAAGGCTAGACAGATTTGAACAATTTTTGGTACACAGGTGTAACATCAGAAGATACAGGTCAAGTTCGATATTGGGGCTGGTGGGGCCAAGGTCAAGGTCACTGTTACTAAAAATAGAAAAACGGTTTCCGGACGATAACTCATGAAAGGCTAGTTTTTCTTGTCAGCAGTGTAACTTCTAAATTACTCAACAGATTTAAATAAAACAATACATGCATGATAAAAGAAGATGCAGTGTGCAGTAACCTTGGAGTTATGGCCTCTTTTCAAAGGAATGGTTTGCCATTCCTGTGTCCAGGCGGCATTTGGGGGTATTCGTCACTCCTGTGACAGCTCTAGTTTTAAGTACTTTTATTTGCATGAAATTTGTGCTATTCCATGATGTCAATTGTACATGACTTCTTTCTTTAAACTTTTATAAAAAAAAAACTAAAAGGAAATTGATAAGACCATTGAAAGCACAAATGTCCTGATATTCATAAGACAAAGGTTTCCATGTGTTGTTGTAATATGACATGAATATTCATAGGCTCATTAGATAAAGTAGCTTTCTATTATTGAGACTATGAATAATTACATCTTAGGTCATGCCTTTATCAAAATGACAATGGTATAGGTGTGACTATATGATTTGATCTTGGTATTCAGTAAAAAAAACACACCATCAGCCATACCTTTTTTAATTCACAGCAGTGTTTGCGTGCGTCTGTGTGTTTGTATATATTGACAATGACTCATATCTCTTAAGGACAGGCTATGGCGTTGATAATGTCATTGTTACGTTTTCGTTTACACAATAACAAAAAAATGTGTAAGTGCAAGTCTTACTCATCAGTCCATTATCTATATTTTAGCATGGCCTAACAGTAGGGGACCCATGATGGCAAAAAAAACAATAAAAGGTGTTAAAACAGATATTTTTACATTTCCCTAGTCCTTTGTGTAGATAAAACTTGACGTTTAGATTGTATAACACACACAGTGTTATGACGACAATGTTAGATTTTTTTCATGGAATTTGCTCACATGCCCTACTGCGTTAATACAACATAAACGCAAGAAAAAATGAGACCAATTCTTATATACTTTTCACAGTACTTTTTTCAAACCTTCGGTGTTCAAGTATTGCAAACAGGTTGTTCGACTGCAGTCTTGTCCTCCAAACATAAAAATGGGGAAGGCATGTACTTTTAAAAGTTTTCTCCAGTCAGCATCCACTGAATTTGAAAACAAAATTCAAAAATAATGACATTTATTTAAACTTGTTTGTCTGTTCTGTTGTTTCTTTTTACATTTAAAAACAAGCGAAAGCAACCACACTCATATTCTTATGATATATTGAATAGTTTGATATATGTCACATTCATATTAAAAGTGACTCTCTTATTCAAAATCAATATATACACATGTATAACAAACATAAATTTTGACTGATAAACCTTTTACTTCTTACTTAATTATGCATTTATGGAAAATATGAATTACTGATAAGAAAATTGTGACTGTGTATTTAATAGCAGAAAGCGCAAAAAAAAAAAATGATTGGTGAATGCTATAAGATTTGCTGTGATCTACTATAGTCTCATTAGGTAGAAATACCGTGTTTTATGCTCATTTCTTTCAAATTAAACTTGATATCCTTCATAAGAACTATTGTTTATGACATGTATTCATCCTTTTTTGGAATATTAACACAATGTTATTACATGTGGTAAATTAACAGTAACTGAAAATGGTTAAAATATGAAAATGTTGGTTGACATGGTAACCATTTGTAATGTAAACATTTTCAATGAAGGTTAATATAAATACTTTGCTAAAATATAGCAATATTCGACTTCAAAGCCTAGTTCAAGCCTTCTATAAGTGACCCCCCCCCCCCAAAAAAAAAAAAAACTGTGTACAGTACACAACTTCTGTGTATTGATCTTAATCTTTATTGCCTTGTGCTGTCTATCAGACCTCTGATCTGAGTATCCTGCTGTGCAGTTCAAGTTTAATTATAGAAATAGTCAACTCTTTATGGCCCTGAGCCAATAAACAAATAAACAGGAAATTGGCCCCTACTGTGACATCAGTGCATTTAACAGGGGATGCACAGCAGGGGATCATCATGCCAAACATTCCTTAAACTAGGACTTTAAAGAAAATTATTCAAATACATTCAAAACATTTTGTTTCAAATAATTTATGCCTTTGACATGTTCAAAGTATTAAAATACCAAATGAAAGATTGTTGTTGAAATCCAGAGCGTGAATGCAGTCATAGAGCGAGATAATGGGAACATGACCGTCCCTGTCAGTGTCAGCACGGGGGATTACGTGCTGATTATCGTGGAAAACCAGGGCAGGATCAACTATGGCAACCATATGAATGACAACGTCAAGGTAAAATTTGCTCTTTGTAGTTAACGCTTGTTGTTATCAATCTCAATGCAGTGCTCACTTTGGGTAATTCAGAATAGTACTTTTTAGTAGTAGTGCTTTAGTAGCATTGTGTTTTCCAATTTAAATTTTTGGAAATTGAAAAGAAATAACTTTAGCTAATTTACCTGGGACCAATAATGAATACTCCAAGGTTTTACATTAATGGTTACATCTACAGCTTCTGCTTGACTTTCTAAATTATACAAAACAATGCTCACGTCTTAGCCAACTGAAATATGTTATTCATGTATGATGCGTTTATTCTTTAAGTATTGGGAAGTTGTTTCCCTTATATTGTTCAAGGTATAAGAGCTTTATTAAAGTCTTTTGTTTATCCAGGATAGAATAAAATAACTTTGTAGATGTAAGTTAAATATCTGTTCTTAAACAAAACCCTGTTAGGACTGGGCAGACTGGATTTTCATTAACATCTCTTATCCCCATTGCAAGGGTCTGGCAACAAACAACCTTGAACAATAAGCTCTTAATGGTCAGGGTGTTAATTGGTTCAGCATCTCTTTCTCCATTGCAAGGATCTGGCGGCAAGTAATCTTGAACAATAAGCTCTTAGTTGGGAACACACTGGTTTCTCCTTTAAAGCTGCACTCACAGATGGACCGTTTTGACAACAGCATTATTTTTTTCATAAAATGAGCCAAGTATTGCATAAATGACTAAAAACTAGGCCCCAATTTCTCGAAACTTCTTAAGTCCCTTATAACAGGATTAAGCTTAGCTCACTAGTTTTGTTTTTCAATAAATGGCGTAACATTAACTTTTTTAAGAGTTTTCATACCTTTGATAGGAATTACCTTTATGATAATCACAATAAATCATTTTTCATTCATCCAAATTCGATTTAAGTATTATTTCCACTAATTGAAATAAGCTACTTAAGCCTGTTAACCTTAAGATGTTCTGATAAACTGGAACCAGCACCTGTAGTATTAGACTGCTGACTAAGGATCATATTGCACTGTTCCATAATTATGTTCGAAAATTGATGTTGTATGCCGAAAAACTCATTTTTTTAAAGCATTAGTAACACTTTTGGCCACAAAACTTCAATTTTCATACGTTAATATTATACACTGCTGTCTGATATTTTGTCAGCAGACTTTGATTACTGGTTCTCAGACATTTACGCATATTGGCTGATTTTAAGGCAAAAAAAAAGTTGTCAAAATGGTTCTAATCGCTATTCCAAAGGTCTGATTGAATAATAAGCTCCAGCAGCGAACTGAACAAAACTGGTTAATTTGGTTTACTCAAAAGTATCTAAAATGTTTTTTGTTCAGTACTTATCTAATAATTACTATTAAACAATCACGTCACTTGATTGTGTAAAAACATAACCTGCAGGAAAGTTTTATACATTGCTGCTGAAGGACTGGGCAGACTTTATACGTCTTTAACATCTTTTATCCCCATCATCCCCATCGCAAGGGAATTGGCCACCAATGTGACTGAATGCTAAACCAACATGTATGTTGCAGACTGGTTTCACCTTTAAACCTAATTTCCAGGGTCTTACCACCAATGTGACCTTGAACAACAAGCCTCTGGAGGTCTGGGAGCAGACTGGTTTCTCCTACAATGCCTCACAGCAGGTCTTGTTTCCCACCAAAACCTCAGTTTCCAAGGGGTACAGCATGCCTTCATTCTACGCTGGTATACTTGTGGTGGATGAACCTCAGGATACGTACTTTGACATGAGCCAATGGACAAAGGTGAGATTATGTTTTGAACTTTCACATGCATTGTAACATGTATTTCACAGTACTTAAATTTACATACATTTAAAGGACCGATGATGATTGTCATTATTCATGTGTTTCTTTTGGAAAAATATCTGTAAAGAACCAGACAAGCACACAAAGACATCTTTTTGTTAAAAGTGTGGCTATTACTGTGACAAAAAATTCTTTGTCATTCATTGGCTGAGAGTTGGCATTTTGATGGCATAATGTTTATATTAGATCATCATGCTTTTAAATTGCTGTGATTTAAGGGCCAGCTGTATATCAACTCCCATAACCTGGGTCGTTACTGGCCAAAGAAGGGCCCCCAGGTGCGCCTCTATGTGCCGAAATACTACCTCTCGCGTGGAGAAAACTTCATACTCATGATCGAACTAGAACAAGCTCCCTGCCTTAACATTTCCACCTGCTACGTGGAGTTCATGGACAAACCATTGATAAATGGGACTGTGGACGGTGCTGAAGATTCATCTGAGAAACAGGCAGACACCTTTTTAGCTCGGATGATATGGCTTCTTTTAGACCTTCTGTACAGTGGTTGGGAATGGCTGATTTGATTTATATATATCGTATGATGCTCATAAAGTCTACAGATGTTTACTCAGCATCTTGTTGTCAATGAGTATGTTTACAGTGCAATACATTCCTTAAAATGCTCTGATTCCTTACAGTGCCATATTACACACGTACATGTTTTTCTATAAATTATCCATTATCCAGTAATCTATCATGGCTTTGTTTTCCTCTCCACTATTTTGAAGTTAAATGTCAATCATGAATGCAAAGAGATGGACATGTTGAAAGTTACTTGCCCATGTTTATACCCCCCAAAACAAAGTTTGGGGGGGGTATACTGGAATCGGGTTGTCCGTCTGTCTGTCTGTCTGTCCGTCTGTCCGTCCGGTTTTTTTTGTCCGGGATTCATCTTTGTCGTTATTGAACAAATCTTTTTCAAACTTTCAGATATTAATGGCCATGATGTAAACTTGCGCCTCTGTGAAATTGGTACGGGTCACATGACCCTGACCAGAGTTATCTCCCCTTGATGTGTTAAAGTAGGCAAAATAAGCCCTGTCCGGGATTCATCTTTGTTATTATTCAACAAATCTTTATCAAACTTTCAGAAATTAATGGCCATGTTGTAAACTTTCGCCTCTGTGAATTTGGTACAGGTCACATGACCCTGACTGGAGTTATCTCCCCTTGATGTGTTAAAGTAGGCAAAATAAGCCCTGTCCGGGATTCATCTTTGTTATTATTCAACAAATCTTTATCAAACTTTCAGAAATTAATGGCCATGTTGTAAACTTTCGCCTCTGTGAATTTGGTACAGGTCACATGACCCTGACTGGTTTTGTAAAGTGCACTTTTTTTGTATGACGAAATTAAGTATGGCAAATCATTAGGAGTGGTAAAACTAAGATACCATAAGCTGGAACCCTTTGATATTTGTTGAAATATCGTCTTTGTAGACCTAAATTTTAACTTAAACAACTCATTTGTCGTTTTATTATGGCTTTGTTGCTGGTGAATGGATGAATGACTTAATCATGTGATGTTATCAATGTATTGTAAAGATGTAAAAATATCCGCCTTCTGATATAGTCTTGGTTGCTTAGTGGTTAAGTCACCACTTGTCGGTTTTCTATTATTTTTTCTTGACTACTGGCGTGGGTTTGCACACCATTAAAACCAAATTACTTTTCTCTACTATAGATATTTTTTCTGCAATTTCGATATCATAGAGTGTAATAATGATAAAATAAGTCTTCAGATGCATAACGATGGCACCGAATGAAAAACCAGTGAAAAACCAGTAAATGTTAAAATGGTACTTCTCAGGATAGACAAAAAACTAAAAAGTGAAAATCCCGAACCTTCACTTTTTGCACAATGTTGCGGGTTAGTGCAAAACTGATGTAACTCCATTAATTTTATACCGAATTGAAACTGTCTTGCACTAACTAAGCCTGCAAATACACGGATTGCATTCATCCAATGCATTTGTATCACCCTTTATCACAAAGCTGATTGTTACATAGTCTATAGCATGCACATTTTGTTACATTGAGCGAAAAAAATCCCCAAAAAATCCTTACGCTGATTTGATGTCTATTAGTTCTAGCACCAGAAGCAGAACGCCGAACATGCAGTAGAATACCATCTTTTCTCTTGTTTAATAACTTAAATTAGAATATTTATATAAATTGTTTTGTTATTAAAAGATTCAAGCAATCAGAATAAGATGACTACCTAAGCTATGTCAAAGGAATTTCCTGTTTATTTCCTAAATGCCTCACGGCCATTTAGGGTCCATTTATATAAGAAAAACCTCCAAAACTGCACAGCAGGATACTCAGATCAGAGATCTGATAATAGGGATCAAGGAAAGTATATTAAGATTAATACACAGAGGTTGTGTACACAGATGGGGGGGGGGTCACTTATAGAAGGCTTAAACTAGGCCTTTAAGCGCAATAGAGGGGTTTCTCCACACATTCAAGAGGTCTTGGGTTCCAGCTCTAAGTGTCCGTTCACTTTGCCTTTCAAAAAAGGACATCATTGCTGGTTTCAATCCAAGAAACATAGAGTTCATTCTTATTCATCAGAAGTTTGATAATGATAATTCTAACAAATGTGGTACGAATAGCATAATCACTCTGGTGTACTAGAATTGTTTCAACCAGCTATAAGCTATTGTCACAAGAAAGCTCAAAGAAATTCGTCTAAAATAAATGCAATAAGAAGTTACTTTGACGGTAGTATCTTCATTGACCGCGCAAATAACCAGTATATCATGTACACAAACAAGTTGCGTGACGGGTTTTTTTACTGGGACAATAAAAAACACTCGATCACGCCTCTTTAACAACTCTTTATGTACGTGCATCTGTGTCTTTGGATAAACAAAGTAACGTGTATTAAGACATTGAAAAACCACACCCGAAAACGTCTTCATTAATTTGACAGTTGTGTCTAGTTTTGCAAATGTTGTTATGATACAATAAACGTATATGCACTTGTTAACCAATATTGCTTTTTTATGAACAATGTAAACCACACCTTGCCACACCTTGCCACACCTTGTTCAACGTTACAGTACGGTACGTGCGTCTGTATTTCTTGGTAAATAGTAGTGTAAACATACTTCTCAATGAAAAACCACACCCGGTCACGCCTTATTGAAGATCACAGTACAGTACGTGCGTCTGTATTTCTTGGTAAATAGTAGTGTAAACATACTTCTCATATTGAGACAATGGAAAACCACACCCGGTCACGCCTTGTTCAACATCACAGAAAAGTACGTGCGTCTGTATCACTTTTTAAACGGTGTAAAGTTAGCATACTTCTCATATTGAGACAATGAAAAACCACACCCGGTCACGCTGCATTAAAATTTCGCTTTTTCGTGGCGCCGCTTGCCGCATTTTCGACACGCAAAATGGCGCATATGGCAAAAACCAGCCACCATATGTATTAGCCGTTGACTTTTCCAAAGAACTGCTTAAGGGGCAATTTGAGGGTGTGGTTGTGTGTGGGAATTCGTTCCACTTTCTAGAGGTCATGGGTGCGAGCCCCATTGATCGACCTGGCTCTTTTGGCCTTTCAGAAAAGTACATCAGTGCTGCTTTCAACAAAGGATAAGATACTTGAATGTGTTTTAGTAAGCTAAGGTCACAATCTAGCCTAAAGAAATAAGTATTAAAAGGAATTTCTTAGGCATTAGTATTTATTTTCTTACTGGAAGCGTAAATCATGTACATAAACTTAAGCAATAAATCCGTCTGGCAAAATCTATATCTGCCAGACATTTTCAACCATTTCGGAGTTACTCTTCCTTTTTGCCACAACTGAACTGCGGAAACTTGGCTGTGCAAATATAAATTGGTTACATTATACGCGTTTCTGTTATTGAGACAATTAAAAACACACCATCATCATGCGTTTATCCACAGGTCACCTTCACAGAGCTTGGACACAAAAACATGGCCATTCAGTCCTTCGATAATGTTTAAAAAGTAATAATATGACATTTCAATAAAATTCTAAGCTTTTTTAAGTAAAACTCTTAGAATTGTAATGAAATGTCATATCATCACTTTTTAAACAATATTAAAGGACTGAAGAGCAATATTTTAGTGTCCCAGCTCTGAAGCTATGTGACGATGACCACTGCCTTTTTTTCAACAGCAGTTCTGCACATGCGTGTGTAGTCAACAATGACAAAAGCATGTCACTAAACAACCACACCCGACAACGCCTTTCTGAAAGTGATATATGTGTGCATGCATGTGCACAAACTCATGAAATGAGATGGTTTCAGAGCGATGTTATAAAACAATAAACATGTATGGACCTGTTAAATAATTGTGTTATATTTGGACAATGAAAACCACAGCCGACCACGCCCTTTTTCACCAGTACTTTACGTGTGTTTGTGCCTCTAGATGGGCATTATTAAAAGCATGTTTCTGATATTGAGAAAACGAAAATACCACAGCCGGCCACTCCTTTTTTCACCAGTACTGTACGTGTTTGTATATCTTGGTTGACATTATCAAAAGCTGCTTTAAGCATGTTACTGATATCGAGAAAATGACAAACCACAGCCACCGGCCATGTTTTTTTCACCAGCATTGTATGTGTGTTTGTACCTCTTGGTTGACATTATCAAAAGTATGTTTCTTATATAGAGAAAAACGAAAACCACAGCCGGCCACGCCCTTTCCACCAGTTATGTACGTGTGTTTGTATGTGCTGGTTGACATTATCAAAAGCATGTTTATGATATTGAGAAAACTAAAAGCGGCAACGTCTTTATTACGCATGTTATGCGTCAAATGCTTACCCATCATTGAAAACACTTTTTGGATGAGCTAGTTAACCGTTTACGTATGCTTCGTTTCCTTCACTTTGTCTTGCAGTCCATGAATTGGCGTTAAAAGGGGCGTAACTAAAGGGGTGCACCTTTTGACCTGCGCCCATCCCTAACCCAAAAATCTTGGACGATGTAAGGGGGTGGGATGTCAGATGCACCCCCTCCCATAGTCCGCTAGTGGTGGGAAGCATATAAATGGAATCTCTAGCCATGACAAGTTCTAGAAAGGGAGACGTGAATAATGAAAATGACATTTATTCATTGTCAAAACTATATCCTGATTCCTGAATACGACATCCCCATAACATATTATTCACGACTTGCATACTGGGCGTCCAACAACCGCCATTATATAAAGTGTAATAACATGACGCCCAAAGAGAAGAACCTTGTCATGGCAATACTCTGTTGTTTTATGGGGTCTTTTTACAAAGATGTCCTGGATTATGGGAAGGGACGGTGTATAGTGAACACAAACAAGCAGTGTGATAAAGTTTTTTATGGAGACAATAGAAAACACTCGACCACGCCTTTTTCAACAGCAACGTGCGTCTGTATGTGAGACTCGTATTGAGACACTGAAAAACCACACCCGACAACGCCTTTATCAACATCACATGTGTGTACTTAATGGTCACAAGCTGGTAAAAAGAGGAAGTTTTGCGAAAGATACTATAGAACAATTAACGTATATGGTCTTGTTAATCAATATGGGTTTCTTATATTTGGACAAAGAAAACCAACACCCTTTTCACGCCCTTCATTATAAACGTGCGTCCATAGTTCTTGGTAAACATTCGAAAAAGTATGCCTATAGTTTTGTATTGCGACAATAAAAGACCACAACCGGCCACGCCTTTATCAAAACAGCATGTGTGCTCATGTATAATTATGTATGTTTATATGTTTATATATTTTTGTAACATTTGAAAAATCTAAGACATAATCTTGGACTAGAGATAAAAGTGAATATAAGCCATGTACTGAAAGAGGTTCGCATCTTTTTATGGAAGATGATTTCCGTCATTTCGTTTTCTTTTTTTGCCTTTCTGTGGAGAAAAGGCGAAATAATTATTCAAATATCACCATTTGGTGCATTTCCGCCCCGCCACTTGGCAAATTTTCGCTCCGCTTTTTATCACATTTCCCTGTGCCACTTTGTGTATTTTCGCCCTTTCGACTTCCGGAAGACAATAAAAATGAAGAAAATGCGTCGCATTTTTTTGCATTTCCGACCCGCCGTTTAAAGAAATAATTTGTTTCTAAGACTTACTAGTAGTAAACGCACTTGATCACGCCTATTTCAGCCTTACAGTACTGAGCGTGCGTGTTTATATCTTAGTGAACACTGGCAAAAGCATGGCATGTCACTGAAAACCCACACCCTAGACATGTGCTGAAACTCATAAAATGACAATGTTTTCCAAACATTGTTATAAAACAGTTTACATATATGAACCTGTTAAATAATTGTCTTATTTTTGGACAATAATACCACACTAGATCACGCCCTTTTCAACAGTACTGTACGTTTGTTTGTATCTCTTGGGAAACAATTTCAAAAAAAAAAAAATGTGTTGCGATATTGAGAAAACGAAAATCCACAGCCCGCTTGTTTATATGTTTGAATCTGTTCGTACACGGTGATAGAAGTATAGTTCTTATATTGAGACAATGTAATCCCTAACCCGACAACTTAGTGTCTTTCTTAAAATGATTTGTGTGTACATGTATGTGTCTGGTATGTGTGTGTGTGGCGAGTGTGTGTGTGTGTGTGGATACGTCTGTCCCTTGATTCCATTGTTGTTCAGGGGCGTACCTAGGCATACGCCAATACGCTCGGGCGTATAAATCAGTTTTGGTTCCTCAGATCAGCCATGCGCTTATATCTCCTACTCCGAGCTTAAAACTGAAGACTAATGAGTTATATACACAAACAACGTTTTACACGTTAAAATTCAGGTTGGCGTTCAGAATGCTTGGAAACGGTTCATTATTGTGTTCTAAAAACACAAACTACTGTAGGGGATACCCGTCCTGCTCTCATCCCATATAACATTTAGCGACACCAAAATTATGAAAGACACTCCACATTTCCACAGCTCTCAAGTATTTTGGCGTACACTTCAAACGGCTCCAAGAACGCCCCTGTTGTTTGGGACCTTTAAACTAGGTTAAATGTTTAATTTTCGACTACTGGACTTGTCGCTGAAGTTTTCATTGTATTACCTATATATGTATACACATTTGAAAACATATACCACTATCTGTATACACATTTAAAAAAAAATATACCTATATATGTATAGACATTTGAAAACCCCCACTATATCTATGTTGACCTTTGACCTACCGAAAAGAAACGTATTGCTTAGAAATGGATTCAATACCTACCCTGTACTTACGAGGTACATTCGGTGTGTTATATATCATAATTTATGTATATCTTGCTCGAATTATTTATTTTGAAGAGTTCGCAAAACTGTTACGTATAATTTTTTCTCAGTTCGTGTTTCTCACCCTGAGCAGAAAGGCAATAATGTTTTACTTCGCTATTCCAATATAAGGCCTGCAATTGGAATAAATTCATACAAAACAACAAAAAATAATCGTACTATTTGAAATTCACTTGGGTCTTTAACATTGTTACACGTGCATATGCTAATTCCATCACCGATATTTAGGTTGTACGTACGGATTTAATACCATTCATTGTATGATCAAGAGGGTAACAAAGCTACACGCGTCTTGCGTCTAAAGGAACACCATATGAAGGGCGCGGGTCATGACATACGTTAGTTTAAATACGTATTAAGATTTATCCATATTACAAAACTTCATCAGCAGTAATGATACAGGGAAAAAGTATCGAAAGGATAGCTTAGAGTTTATGTTAAAACTTTTGCTCACGACAAACGTTGATGCCATAGGGTACATTTACATGCATCTCGGAAAATAGCTCATTGAGCTCCGATTTGAATTCAAATTTATTTGATAGTCACCACGGACCTATATGAACCAAAGGTCCGAAGTTCATGTTGAATAATTTCGCTTTATAGATTAATTAAAAGTTTATATGAAACTAAATATTCAGAACCCTAAACAATGTTTAAATGGCAAGCTACTGTAGTACATGTACAGAGTTGTACTCCGGCAACATCACGCCACGGACACAAAACAAACATAATCATGCAGTCCCTGTGTCTCAGTGTATATAATTCGTAATTATCCCTCTGTCATTAAAGACGTTTATGATTAATGCTACAATAATTTCTTTAAAAAATTATTGAGTGTGATAAAGATACAAGATAAGAAGGATACAGGTTAATATCGCTACTCGTCAAAATGTCTATGTAAGGTATTCAGTACAGACGCATACTGTACGGTATAAGGTTATACAGATTAACACCAATATTTAGTTGCATGTAATCTTTATCGATTGTTTACATACGGGCTTTCATTCAACCGTCACCTCGGTTACAAAATGGCCGCGTACTGATATTCAAACAAAATACAAACCAAATAACCAACTTACTCCTCTCTACCGACTTTGTTTTCTTTGAACTTCGTATATTAAAAAGTAAAGATGTCAGGGACAAGGTAACACCTTATCTTTTTTCAATACAAATGCGTATTCATAACTATGGTTTCATAATTTTCGTAATTGTCACATATTTTCGCGGATCGGCCGCCCGGTTAGCTCAGTTGGTTATAGCGCCGTGCTAATGTTCCGGCAGTCGTGGTTTCGAGCACCACACTGGGCTCACTCCTCCCAGCTCCACTTATGTTATGGTGGCAGTGGTAAACGGCAGGATTGCCTCTATCAGCCTTTAAGTTTAACCGGGGGAGGAGTGTAGTGTGTGTGGGTTATAACAAGCCGCCCAGTTAGCTCAGTAGGTTAGACCATGGTGCTAGTGTTCTGGCCGTCATGGGTTTGAGCATCACACAGGGCGCACTTTTCTTCCCAAGTTTACGTTATAACTTACTCCTCTCTACCGACTTATATAGCTACAATAATGAGCGATCAGGGATATTTTTTTTTATTATTTTGACATTTATTATGTATCCCTGTAACGCTACAACTCTCTACCATTTAACAACGGGCGAAATGATATACTGAAATAATATGCATTGATGTTGAAAAATAATGACAAAGTTGTTCAATTTTTATCCGACAGTGATCTGAAATGGATTAAATTTGTCATTAGAGTTGTTATTTTCACATTAATGTATTATGGGTCACAAATACCGTTATCCATGTACACAACCAGTCAGATTTGTCCCAGATTTACCGATATGGGGATACTTGATAAACAATCGACACTTGTAAGTGTTTTATGATAACTTAACATGTTTTTTGGGCATACTGACATAACTTAATATGTGTTTAATAGTAGGCAATAATATTTTCGTAGAAATTTGAATTTATAACGGAGATAATTTAAAAATTGTGGCCGTGAGGATTCTCTGCGCAAGGACCGCTTGCTACTTTTTGCTGGGATGGTGGACGTCACGAGTCTGCCATATTAAAAAAATCGTTAAAAGACTCGTTGACAGCCATTTAGGTGGACTACCGACTTTTAACGTTCTTTGAACTTCATATATTAAAAAGTAAAAATGTCCGGTACAAGGTTACAGCTTATCTCTTTTCAATACAAATGCTTGTTCCTTACCATGGCTTCATAACTATCCTACTGGTTGACGATACAAATCTGAACACTTTTTGAGGTTTTTCACAATTATCTTGGAGAGTTTTTGTTGTAGTAAGTTAAAATTGCGTATGAAACATCTTTGGTTAATGTGACAACATCTGTCAAAGAACAGATTCACAAGCTCATCAATTTTATGACGAAAATCGTTCATTTTATGGACAGTAAATCACCCTTAAATTTATGCTATGGAGGGCACAAATACCGAACACTTGCAAAGTAAAAATACATGGTCATACAATTATAATTAATAAGTATGCTATATTAAATAAACACTTAGCTGCAAAGTTATTTATTGTTTCCGATGTTTTTCAAAACATGCAATTCAAATGTAAAGCGTGATTTCTATTTATAAATACCTTGAATGTAGGTCAACATAACTGCAAAACCTAAAGATGTGCGTGCGCCCTCTGAAGTCATTCCCCCATGTGCTACATTTTGATCTTTCAGGTATAAACTTTGAATGGCATTTTTTTTAGAAAAATATTTAACAAAACAAGATGAAACTTCGCAAGTTTGACCAAGGCAAGCCTTTGTATTGATCTAGATCATCGAATAATCGATCAAGGTAAACAAACGCGTGTTTTAGCCGGTGTTCAGGATTTGTGCCCTGGTCGGAAATGTACCGTCAACCAGTAATTGTCACATATTTTTGCGTATTGGGGTGTCAAATTCCATTTCTGTAGCCTTTATGTATGGTTGAGATATATTTTCACGACTCATTTTAAAGGGAAAATTACAAATTATGATTATTGGTCAAATTTGAGAATATCCCCATTTAAGTCATCGAAATAAGACTTTAGGATGAACAAGCCTGAATTTTTATACAATTGTTTGGCATCAAATTTTTTAACAAGCCCTGTTATATATCATTTAGAATTTGGACAAGCCCAGAAGACATATAACCAGTGCACGGCTTGCGGGCTTGTGTTAATTATATTTGGAGAAGTATTTGATTCTTGAAACAGATTCTAAATGGTTATATACATATTTAACCATGTAGCTGCAAAAGTATTTTGCACAAAATAAACATTAATGACATATATATATAGATCAAATGCTCTTTGTACTCTTAAAATTATGTTTAATCTCGTGTTTCTGATTTATTTGCACTAGACTAGGGAGACTTGAAGATAGCGTGACTTTGAGGTATATATCCAATATTTGTTGCAGAACAGTAAAAATAATTTCTTTTTCTGATCTATATAAACATGCAACAAATTAGCTGAAACTAAATATCCATTTGTTTTTTATGGTTCCATAATAAGTGTACAAATGAGGTCAATGTCAAGGTTGACAGTAGTAGATCTCAGGCAATGGCTAAAAAGAGTCATATTTCCTAAAACAAAAACATTATTTTCTGTTTAATAATTGAATATTTCATCAATTTAAAGTAGATTTTAAATTTTTCCATTGAATGAATTAATGTTGTTGAACAGAATATATGACTCCTATTTAAAACTTTGTCCCAACTTGATGTTGGTGACACACATACCTTGTTTGTTGCATTTACACAACACTTACAGTGATAGCAAATAAGACAAAAGTGTATCTTTTTCTGATCATGGCCCATCGCAAATGCCTGATTGATTTTCAACAGATACAAGCTAAATTTTGTGACTGTTTGAAGTTTACTCCCCTATTGGTAAGGTATCTCCAAGATGCAATAGGTAACTAGCAACTAGTTTCTTACTTAAGCAACAACCTGATGAAAGCGATATGTTTATAAATATATACCGTATATATACCTAGGTTCTTTCTAACACACTGTTGCATAGGCAGTGTTCTCAAAAAGAACCGGCTGCCGGCCAAAATTGACAGTTCAAATGGCAATTGGGCCGGTTCAAATCTGAAAAAAAAATAATTAAGTAGAATAAGTAGTAGCCGTTCGGTTACTTTACTAATTTAGATGGTTATACCAAAACTTATTGAGAACCCTGCATAGGAGTCAGGTGATACACTTTGTGTCCAATCGCCCCGCAAATAATAGAAAATCTGTCATTTTGAAACATAAGAGGCTATTTCGACATCTAAGTATTTCTGAGGGGAATTTATATTATTTGTGTTCATTTTTTCAGCTTGGTGCCCTATCAACCCAAGAAGAAAACAGATACAAGATCTGCAATTGATGCATTCAATGAAATAATTCCACCAATGGACTATTCATTCTGTAGAATCGAAAACATTAAAGGTAAGCCCTTAATATTTTTTTTGTATTTCAAGTTAATTTTCATTGTATGTTTTAAGAAAGTAAGTTTTTATGATGTAGCGTTTTGGTTGCAGACAATCTCAAAGGTAGTACGCTACTAGGATAGTAGTATGTATGTGTAATGTTACTCATAAAGTAGTATCTAAGATACCAATTGCATTGATGTTTTTTTCTCTTAAAGAAATGTCCAACTTGGCAGTATTGAGCTTACAGTCATACAGGTGTAAATGACTACCTCATATAGTAGTATTTAAGGTACAAATTGTATAATAAAGATTGATGTTTTTCCCCCTATAGAAATGGCCAACATGGCAGTATTGAGCTTACATGTGGTGAAGCATCTCAGTGTGTTAATCATTATGTGTAACCTGCATGCAACTACAAAAATCTTGTTTTTAAATATTTATAAATAATACAAAATCATTCAAATACTAATAACTGGAAAATGTAAAGGTAAAGGAATGAGTCCACCATTAGCTACTTTTGTTTATCTCATAAACTGAATAAAAACACTGTTGTATATTGCTACATGTATAAGGAATACATTGTAAAATTAAAAAAATGTCACCATTCTAGTAAGTGTTCTTTTTATCATTGCTACATTTATTTACTGCTGCAAATCGAGGTTAGTATGTAATGAAAAAGGAATGTGAATTTTGTTCATGTGGAGAATTTTTTCTTAGGAGTTATACATACATACATTACATTCATTGCATATGAAAACAGTATTCATGATTGTAGTTACATGTTCATTGTTTGTTGATAAATAGATGCGGAGGACGAGGAGCCCCGCCCTTCACCCTCACCCCGAGGCAAGCATGGGAAGACACCAAGGCCAGAAGAGGGCAGCAAAACCAAGAGCAAGTGTCTGAAAATGAACAACAACAGCATAACCAACTTGGAATCCCTTCTGGAGTTTGCGAAAGTGAAGTTTACAAGATGGGAAGATATTGCGTGGATAGATTTGTCGCATAATGAACTGACAACAATTGGACCAGTATGTTTATAGTTGCTGTAGATGGAATGACTAAACCTAAAATATTATATGCTTAATGTTTACATACTAGTACATTTTATGTTCTTTGATGGTCAAAGAAGAGGTTGTGGATTCAATCCCAAACATGGGTACCTTCCCATGATCTCTCAAAATGGACACCGGTACTGGTTTCTGCACAATAAACGGTCTCGAGCGTGATTCTGTAAGCTGTCAGCTTTCGTCACAATCAAGCCAAAAGAAAATAGTATATAAAAAAACTTGTTGAAAAAATATTCCAACTGTTTATCATTACATGGTTGTATTTGTGGACACATACATTGAATGAGAATGCTTTGTTGAAGGTTGAACCAGTGAAGCTAGAAAAAAAATGTCTTCTTAAATGTCTTCCAGATACGTAAATTTATACACAGAGGCTTGATTTTTGGAAATTTAATGTTATTATTGACAATAAATGTGTTGTGACCAAACAATATGATATCTACAAGTCTGGGATTAGCTTGTTTCTTCACTTCTCCAATTTATACCTACTAGTATCAGATACATTTTTATGATTCTTTTGAGGATGGAATTAACAATGACTTTGAGCATGGTCACAAGTAAGTGACAACACATTTATTGTCAATATGAACATTTCATATCCGAATATCAAGCCACTGCGCATTTATCTATCCAGAGACTATACCCGAGTATTAGATTGAACAGTCATGTTTCTTCATAAGTGATTTTGTTCATTTATATTCATTTTCAGGAGTTCACAGAATTTCAAGGACTACAAATTTTATATCTCCATGGTAACCAGATAGCTGACCCAGGGCTTATAGACCAACTTGTTCCAATCAGGACCCTTCGAAAACTCACTCTGCATGGGAATCCTATGGAAAATGTTAAAGTAAGTTGTCCGCTTACATAGAACATTGTTTACTTTCCTCCAAAAGTTTATTCCTTTTAAGCTGTTTTAGTTTATTTGTTCTCGCAAGCTATTTTTTTTTTTATATATCAAGTGGCTTACAGTTTATGAACCTGTGTTGGCAAATGGAAATTAAATGAATTAAAGCTGCACTCTCGCAGATTGACTGTTTTGACAACTTTTTTGTTTTGGAATGAGCCAATTTTTGCATAAATGTCTGGAAACATTTAGTGATACAAGACTGCTGACAGAGGATCAGATCACAGTTTTCCATATTTACGTTTCAAAATCGATGTTTTATGGCTAAAAGTGTTACTATAATTTTAAGAAAAAACTTTCAGCAGTTTTCCAAACAATTGAGATCTGTTATTGTGAGTATAAATCTTTTACTACTGAATTGAAGGCATTTATATAAAAATCAGCTGATTCTGAGACAAAAACTAAAACAGATGTCAAAACTGTCAATCTGTGAGAGTGCAGCTTTAATTAAAGTTATAAAAATATGTAAGATTTAAATAATGCCTCATAAATCTGCCAGCAATATCTTAGACAATATACACTTGTCTGTATTCAACCTAGTGCTATATGGCATACTCCACTCTGCTGATATCACAGGATTTAAAGTTTCATTGCCCACTGCCCCAGTGTTTTAATGTTGTCTTAAAACAAAATAATGAGTCATTAAATGCATTTTATAATGTATAACATGTCTTTTAAGTTATTTAAACCAGTTATGTTTAAATTATAGCGTTTTTTTATGCCCCAACAAAAATTATTATGCAAACTTTTGTCACTTGGAAACTAAGTTACAATGTACCTAGAGTCATGAAACCTTAAGGGAATGTTGATGGGGTGATGCAATTGTTCTTCGAGTTTCAATTCCCACTTCATTTTGTAAAACCATTGTAATGGCACTTGAATTATCAAAATGGCATTTCTGGACTCTTCAGTTCTGTTTTGATCAGGAAGATTGTATTTAACTTAAGTAGAATTTTGCAGATTTTGATTAACTTGGCTGGGCCTCATAAAATCCAAATCTGTAAAAATAAAATGCATCAGCGAGTGAATATATAAATGCAGCGGTACCTAAGAAAGCTAAATGTTATTTTATTTGACCTTACCTTATTCCAACCTTTTTCGTTCAGGGTTACCGGTGGCTGGTCCTCTCCAAGCTACCACAGCTCCAGAGCCTGGACTTCAGCTGCATAACGAAGGCCGACCGCATGACGACGGGAACCTGGGACAAGATGAACTGCTGGGGAATGAAGAAGAAGAAGAAAGTCGAAGAGGATGAAGACTGAGAGGCAATTTTCCCCACCCTGTTCCTGTCATTTTTGTTCATTATTTGTATCATGTATCATTCTTGTGGCTTACAAACCTGTTGTTGTATAAGATGTTACATTCTGTGTTGTGATTCTTGCTAAGTGTTGTCTGTAAAAAAACTAATTTATGGATATGTTAATATTAAGGTTTATATATTTGTTTAATGTTCAAATTAATTTATTCAATAGTTTCAATTTTCTATGCATAGAACTTTTTTTTGTATGTTTATTTTTTTTTTTACAATAAACATAAAATTTGTGAACGTTTTTAAGACTGTTTGTAGCAAGTGTAGAACGAAGATTTCCATCTTGTGTATTACCTATATTATTATATAATCATTTCATTTTTGTAAAACAATGCATTTATGGTGTTTATATGCTTTGAATTAATAGTATCATTGAATAGTATCAAGCTGTTTTTATATTGCCATATTATTTTGTGATAGGTATTGTCGTGTTAAAATTAGGCATAATTTTTTTTCCCCAATTCACACTGAAAACTGTCATGGTTAAGTCAGGGCACATTATCACCTCTTTGCCATCCAAGAAACTACGGAAAATATATAAAAAAATGAAAACATCATTTACCGTCACAAAAATAGTCTGTTAGTCTGTTTGCAATAAAAACATATGGGTTAGTTCATAAAATTAGTGTAGGTCAGAAGACCGGGAAACAAATAATTATTTGTTATACCTGACTTTAATTGTTGTAGGCATTGGTGAAATTACTTTTTGAATACATTTTTATCAATCAATCATGTTTTACTCTTCAATATTACATTTTTGGTTTTACAAACTTTTCTAGTAAAATTTGTTTTGATAAAATTGGAAAATATAATATTTGGAAAAAAACAACATTTGACTGCAGATGTAGAAAACCTTCCATATTGTTATATAATTAGTGTGTTTATATTTTTTTTATTAAGAATAGTTCAAGCTTTAAATATTTTATTTATAAACAGTTGTGCTGTTGTTATAAAGTGTTGCTGTATAAATTGCCTGTCTGTGATATAGTGGTACTAAAGCCAGTATTGGTTGAAATATGCACATATTGAATGATGATAATTCATGTTTTATCTATTTTATGGCCACAACTAAACATTAAATTAGTCAAGACATGCAACAAATCATTTATTATAATTTTCAGTTCAGAACATCAATTGACTAATATAAGATTTACTTGCTTGTGATAACTAGATGAACATGCCATTAATATAATTTTAACCTTTAAATCTTAGTTGTCATTTTTATTTCATAGACTTTGAATTCAATTTTTTTAACATCATGAAAACAGTATAAGAATACTAATTTTATTGAATGGTATTTTAAGCTCTTGAAAGTGCTGTATATCCTGGGGATAAACCCTTGAAAGTTCAAATTTGTGTGTCATGAACAATGTTATACTGTACTGAAACATTCCTGTATGCTGTCATTAATTGTGGTTACTTCCCCTTTATTACATATGTAGTATTATGTACATAACAATATTGTTAAATAATATATAATAATCATGTTCAAGACTTTGTTACTTGATATCGACAATAAAAGTGAACTCATGAAAGTATTGTATGTTTTTATTAGGCGACTAAAATTAATTGCTAGATTTTCGTCCCGCCCACCCACTCTTTTTCCCGTCGCTCTTTAAATTTCATTGACTCAATTAAATGTTGAACTAGTTGATGTAATTTCGAATCGGTCTGATACTGCCCGGGAACGGCGTTTATTCACACCAGCTGGTGTCGATGTAAACATTCACATGTAAAAAATGAAAATTGTTACGATGGTGTTCGTGGTTCGTCAAGAAACATGTTTATGGTCCCTCATGCAATAAAAAAGAGCTTGAGCACATATTCAACAGTAAAACAGTCATCTAAGAAAAGTAAAATGAATAAATGTTACCCCCGCCCCCATTTAATTTTTTGGATTAAAAGCTAGTTACTAATTTACTAATATATTAGCCTTACTTAGTACAAATGTATTGGTACAGTCGAAATTCATTACTATGTCGTAATTCAAGCTAGTTTGAACAGAACAGTATCAAAGAGCTCGTAAAACTAAGATATCGGCTCAATTGTTCCCACACAAACATATTTCAGAAGTTAACATTTAAATGGTGCAAGTCAAATGGAATGCAAGTACTTTGATCCAATTCAGAGAGAAAAGACAAGACCCTCTATGTTTTTTGAAGAAAAATAATTGATGAATTTTATAGGTATGGTCGTCAACTTCTTCGTATTAAAAACTTTAACCTTGGGCATAACAAAAACAACTCATTTTAACTCGATACACTTTGCCCGAGACTGTTCTCTTAGGTTTAACAAGGGCCGTAACTCGGTTTTAATATTGTTTTAGTTATTTCTCAAGAAAAAATGAAGGCATACAGTTCGCAAGAAATTTGTTTAAGGGTCCATTTGGCAACTGCTAGTACGTTGTTTGACACTAGCTGAAAAGCTTATTGCGCAAATGCATTCACTCGCAGACCTTAGTAATTGCATTTATGTATTAGCTCATGTCAACATATAATACCAATAAAAATGCAGACACTATTGACCAAGATGAGTTTCCCACTTCTTAATACATGTAACCATACATGGCGCATTTGTACCAGTCTGACTCATAGGCACGCAGTTTGTTGAATATAGCTGTTTAATATGCATGTGAATAAAGTTTGCAATGCACAACAAAATTAAAAAAACAACCGCACTATATGTAGTTTTAAATACCAGCAAAAAGCTTTGTGATCATATGAACGGAGTGGGAATGGTCCTGTGGCATATGTATAAGTTGCCATTGTAAGACTTTGTATACATCTAGAAATCTTAAAAATTATTTCAGTTAGTTTTCTGGTCGATGCCTTCATTTTCGCTTAAAATTTCATCACTTTTGCAATGAACCAATATGTTATATCACTAAAACATTTCCGAACGTCTAGGCAGTACTGTATACGATATAAACACCTATTTTAAATAAGTATAGACTAAAGATACCAAGATCTTTCAACAAAGCTCCCTTCAAGCGTATAAAATTGAACTCGCACAATAATAGTTTTTGCATAATGATAATTAAGTTTTATGCAATTGGAAAACAAAACACCTCCAGGGCTCTCTTTGGTCATCCTAAGTATTGTACACACAATTTAAGTTTGCTTTCTTACGATTGTTTCTACGTCATTAGTCCAAATATATATCTCAAAGCAAACACATAACGTTAATATAACGTTGCCTGACGGTTATCATGATAAGGTTATTGCATAACGTCACATTGTGACAGAATTTATTATTAAGTATTTCCCACTAATTATCATTCTAATTATGAGCAATGCAGTAAGTAATAAAAGACAAGCATCGTATAATGATTTGCAAGTATTAAAATGATATTAAAATTTAAATGATAGGACAACTTTATTTGCAGTGTAACAACTGAACTTATTCATCAACGCATTTTTTTCAATGCTAGGTTGGACCCTATCACTACTGCAATAATTCTTAATAATCAGGCCTTATGTTGATAGCTATGAAGAGATATTATGTCATTTTCAGTGGTTGATTGTAACGGCTTCATAGCCCCTTTTGAGGTTACCCTTTTCACTATCAAATCCGGCGCGGGGAGTGGGGTGAGGGTGCGCACCCGGCGCGCACGCCTCCTTTCAAAATTCAATTTAGGAAAAAGTATTGAAAAGCGGCCAAATGCACCAATTCGGATCCAGAATTTGGAAACATTGTGGAATCAAAATATTAATCATTACTAATGCGCACCAGCACCCCCTTCCCCGCGCCGGATTCGATAGTGAATTTTTTTTGGACCAATAACAATCCTACTCCCAGATCAAATACATAAAGAACAACTTATTTTAGATTACAGATTTAAAATTGTTAACGATGTACATCTATGGTCAGGTGATTTGCATACTATTTTCGGTATAGTTTTTTTGAAACGAGGTCTACCAATCATTACGTCAATATCACAGAGACGCTTGGTTAGACGAATTACATAATACTTGTTTGTTGTAAGACAATAATGCCATTATAGGTAGATGATTCAAGCTTAATACTACTGCCTATTTTTAATTGATTTCTTTTCTAATGACGTTCATATCCTCCATTATCAGTTGACGATTTATTTCCTTTTACATAATCATATGAACAGCTCTGGCTACCCGACATATAACATACTAGTCACGAGGCGATGTTTTATCCTTTTGCAAGGAATTGTAATTAGTGGAAATTTTATTTTGAAAACGGTTAGTTCTTCCTGTTGCGTATGTATACACGGTTTTAGCCAATTGGGAGTATACTTCTTGCCGACTGATTCAATCACTGGAGATGATGACGAGGATGCTGCTGCAGCTGCTGTGGGTGACGATAGGGTAATACCATTCACTGGTAGTGACTACTTAATATATTATTATATATTGTCTTACGTTTCCATGCAAACATTGTTTTGTTTTAATTGTCATTTGTGCTATTTTATTTGAAATATACTGTTTGATGTTGTCACATGCACATACTGGCCTTAGTTTTGAAATACATCTTATAACTTTAAAACTTATTCATTGATCTCCCTTGAGGAGAAGAGAAAAATTTCTGGGGACACAATGATATGCATTGATTTTTTTTTAAATAGTTCATCGTTTTCTGTCAGAGTAACCAACATCAATTTTATTCAGTACGTCTTCAGTGCATACCATGATAGAAGTTAAGTGTACATGTTGACAAAGACATTCCTGTGTTTTCTTTATATAATAACTGAGCAAGGTAGATATGTGAAAAGTTAGAAACAAGGAACACAATTCACCTTCTGTATAGTTTATTTGTAATTCATATAAAAATGAACATGATTCTAGCAACCCAAATCTAATAACAAAATATGACAAAAGAAAAATGATCTATAGATTTCAAATGTTAACATTTTAAACAGGAAATTTGAAATAATATTGACAATTCTAAAATTACCATATAATCTAAACTATGAAGTTGTTTAACATTTTTATAATAAACTTCACTTTTAAGTTTCCTCTGACACAATCCTTAGATTTTTCCATCGACATTCTATGCCTCAAACCATATTTTTTTCCAAATTTTATTGCACAGATTATTCACTATACTACATAGAGAACGACACCATATTTACTATCAGTATTAAGATAATACTGCTTCTGCAAATTCTTCATAGTTTTCATGATTACAGTCGACATAAACTTCAAAGACTGACGAGTACTTGCATCTTTACTACAGACGTTTTAGTTGAAGTCCAAGTCATCAGAGGACTTTACGATTTAACTAACAACTCATTGCATTGTACCCATTATAACTTAAATTCAGACCACCTTAGTTTACAATGAAGTTACTTGTGAAATAGCCATATGTATAATTGGTCTTATTGTTAAGGGAGAACAAAAAATACCCTCGGTGACCAATTGGGGACATAGTATCTTAATATAGAAGACAGACAACTGAACGGCACTTTGCATTTCAACAAAACTGCCGCCATACAAAAGCACAGCAATCCTTTTTAAACACTCATTACTACTGCACACATGCCTTAAGGCAGTCTTCCCTTTTGTAAGTCTCAAGTCATATGTTTTAAGTTAAACATAGTCATACTATAGTCATGGTTTCAGGTTTGTTTTGTTTGATTAGGTAAATTGTTGTCACATCAGTCAGATTCCTGTGAAATAAGATAATGAACTCTTTTAAATTTCTACAATCTTTTTGTAGAAAAAAGTCAAACGATGACCTGTAATGAGTGAGGCAGAAGCAGTATTATCCAAAATATGTTCGATGTTTATAAATTTTGACTAAGCAAACATTCTTTCCTCATGCATAAACAAGTTTGCACATAAAAAAACATAACATTAAAACATATATTAAAATACTTAACAAAACAGTGACTCTAAATGAATTTATTGCTATGCACATTTAATCACATTTAAAAGTGATTAAAAACTACTACTGAGCACATTTTGGAAGCAATTGGTATAAACTTAAGTACAAAGTTACAAAACTATTTCCTTAAAAGTTCACAAATATGTCCAGAAATATACTGTAAAGTTTCACTTAATCTGTTCAAAAGGCTGCTTTTTTACGTATCTATATCCTTATACTGCTATTGTCAATGATTTTAATGACTTCTGGGTTCGTTCCATTGAATATCTAGGGAACCAATGAAAACGTTTTACATACGGCCGTGTTCTTGGAATAAAACTTGTCCTTGTTAAATAATGATAAATAGGAAGTGTTGAACCTGTGTGCAACTCATATGCATTCAAATGCATTTATAATAACAGACTGTGACATTTTACAACTTTGTTCTTAGGTCTGTTAAGACTACTTTACAGTTTTACTAGTAGTGTCTATATAGGCCATGGTACTCGAAAAAAGCAACTACATAGCATTGTGAGAACTAAAACGTTCTCTCTGACTGGCTCAAACAAACTTGTTTTATGTCACAGTCAATTGCTTTTTTGTATACACATTGCTTCCTTGTTGAAAAGTGCATAATATTAAAATAATACAAAAATAATGTCTTTAGAATTTGAGGAGGGAAATAGAAAAAAATAACTTGTCATGGAAATGCCATACATAATAATTAATGGATATCTTATTTATGACTAATAAAACTTGGAATTATTGACAATATGTATGTACTCTAACATATATTGTAATAAATTATTGCTCAGGATAAAATATGACAACACCTTTTAAAATGTCATTGTTTTCAACATGATTGAATATGAATATGATTCCAAAACATCACAATAATGCATTTAACAAAAAACAGTAACATTAAGTAACAAACACAAATATAAAATCAATATTGAATCAACAAAATGCAATGATACAGCACCAGACTATACATATGTTTATTTCTAACATGAAGAATCAGCTCTGATTTCGTAACTCGTACCAATTATATACCATGATTTACACGTACACAAGAATACCTGAACGCCCTATTTGTAAAGAGGAAATAAATGCTTGTCTTTTCCGCGGCAGTAAGGTTTGTTATCCAATTTTAATTTTTCATTAACATTTTCATTTATTTCATTTCTGATATCGTTCCCTAACTAAACTTTTTATGAGATTTAACTAAACCCATGTTACAAAATAAATGTGTTCACAATTCCGAATTAAAATAGACTTTTTGTTTTAAGCTACTATGAGGCTCAAACATATTTTTCGCATCTTCAAAAAACGTATTCATAAAAAGCTGCTCAAAATATTATAGAAAATGGCGGCATGTCAATATCTCGTGCACTCTCACGGCTTGTGTACATTGTTTTGTTTCAGTATATACATATATCAACACATTCATGTAATACATGTGTATCACAATAGTCAAAATAAATAGCAAACATACCAATAGAAAAACCTAAATCTGCTTATACGCTATCTTAATTGTTCTTAAACATTTCACTCAGAACAAAAAAAATGTTGTTTGTAAGCTTGTTATTGACAATAAAGTAAACGATAGCAGGATGAGAAATGTTTCAGATATTTTCAAAATAATAAAACAGCGATAGTCAGTTGGACGATTGTTCAGAGCTTTGTTAACAACGATGTCGTTAACAACGTTGTTAACTTTTAATTGTGTTATAGGTTATTGTGTTCGGACATATTTTGATAAAATAATCACAGCTGTCAAAGTTGTCTAAAAAGTCTTAAACAGAGTTCTTAACAATCGACCAGATTATCAAACTTGAAACTGTTGGCATATTTCTTATTTGCTCTTATTTTCTTTGGAATACAAACTACTGTTCTATTGACTGTCTTTCTGCAGCAAATCTACTGACATGAATGGTGTCAAAGATTATATTATACTATTGCTGATATACTGTACAAAATTTATGGAAGTCCAAGCTTTTCATTGCTTATTTCTAGCAAACATGCACACACAACATACAAATCCTTTTTCTTACAAAATACGTCCCAATAGCACTTCTCTTTGTAAATAGAGCTGCACTGCCCTATGTAAATAGAGCTTTCTTTCAACACATCTTTTTTCTCATCACATCAAGTAAACAAAAACATATACCATCAACATGCATGTCACAAATGAACACATAATAAAATATTCACATAACAACAGTTATGTCGCCGTTATTTATAAGAGAGTCAAGTTTTCTCTATGTATAAAACTTTCATATCAACTATTGCACAATTCAGGTCCTTTCTGATTCAACACTAGAAAAGACATTACAGTAAAGCTATGCGTTTTCAAGCTTGGCGGGCATATGACAAAAATTGAGCATAAGTTTACGCCCCTGTCAAAGTCTATGTATAACATGTCGGATGTTTTACATATGCTCTTCAAAATTTGTAACTGCACCGAATACGGGCCCTTGCACCAGTATTAGGGCCCTGGTAACAGCACAAGCACTGCAGGAAAATGGGAGATTCCCTCAATCAGAGAGGCAACGGTAGAATTCACAAACCATTCCACAATACACAACATATCACCAACTGAAACAAAGAAAACGAGGAATTCACACATTTGCTCACTAAACATTCATTCCATCACAAAACATAAGGTACCAGACTGAGTTTTATAGTCACAATATACATGTAGGAGATAGACCCAAAAAGTACATGCTAATAAAGGTTAACAACTATAATCGAAGTGGCTAGAGAGATATTTTGGTTGTATATGAAGGTTAGATAATTTCAAATGGTTTTAAATGAACTATTTAAAAATAAACATAGAATATCAACATTAATTATTTTCAACGATTATCTTTAATAACTTTTTAGATCTGCGCTTTGATAAAGGTGAATCATATACAAGTACTTTTTTCGTCTATCTCCAAAGGCAAAATGTTTACAACAAATATCACAGACAGGCACCAATTCACGACTCTGCAATGTCAACTTATACTGGCTTAAAGATGCAACTTCAGCTAACCATGTAATTTCATGTATCAACATTTACCATCAATGTTCAAAATCAAATAAAGTAAGACACCCTATGAATACACATAGGCAATGTCATTCTGGCACTAATATTTACATGTCAAATTAATATGGAATACGTCTGTCATGCTAAAAACAAGGACGTGGCGGATAAAGGAATCTTGGAATGCGACATCGAAAAAAATAGTATTCCTATGTAAACACCAGTGCCAAAATAACGCCGCTCCAATATAAAAGGCCCAATTAAAAGTTCATAACATATTTTGATATATGTAAAAGTACCATCAAAATATGTTTTTCATGATACATTCCATTTACAAGTTCATTTTACTACAGATATCACCACATTCTTTCTTTTGGGCAGAGAAAAACAATTCCAAAAAAAGTTCATCTCTTAACAAATAGCGAGATCCAAAACACTTTTCATTACCATCCAAGTTATAAAAAACATTGACAAACATTAAGAACGGTCATCCTCCATCATGTAAAACGCAATTTGATTGGCTGTTCAACTGCAATGAGTGTCATCATTACTTACCACAGCCAATCAGCCTCAGTGTCTCTTCATATGCAGACTCAGGTGATCTGATCTTGAGAATGCCCTCTCACATATCTGGCATTTAAATGGCTTGTCCCCTGTGTGTTTCCGGTAGTGGCGTGTCAGCTCATCGGATCTCGCAAACCTCCAAGTACACCCTTC
Source organism: Mya arenaria (assembly GCF_026914265.1). Classification (NCBI taxonomy): domain Eukaryota; kingdom Metazoa; phylum Mollusca; class Bivalvia; order Myida; family Myidae; genus Mya; species Mya arenaria. The sequence goes on along the minus strand of NC_069124.1, from coordinate 47,215,159 downwards.
CCATGTACATATGTATGGCTTTTCACCTGAGAAGAGACACACAGGATTATAGAGATTTTTTCAGGCAGGTTACATTATACTAGTAATGATTTGTAATATGCTCAATTTGTGGCTAAATGATTTGATTTCAGTTTATTTAACTACTCAAAAATCACTCGCATGTTATCAGTATACTTTGTCTAGACTTGAACCATTTCAATGTGTAAATTAAACTGTAATTTATCCATACCACTAAAGTGTTTTAAAGTTACCGGTTAAATTTGTTGGTCAAAAACCTAGATTTTTACCTGTGTGTGTCCGTCTGTGTGCTTTTAAATGAGAACTTTTTGTGTACACTTTCGAGCATCCCTCAAAATCACATCGATGAACACGTCTTTTCTTTTGCAGCTCAAGTGCCTCTTGTGTGCCGTAGAACGGCTTGGCTTTCGAGACGGGAGATCGTGGGGCGAGATGAGGCTTGCTGAAGGCCCCTCCATCCATCCCCATCTTGCTCATTGAGTCCAATCTGTATGGGTGGTGGCGATGTTTGAATTGCCTATAATAGACAAATATTATGTATAGACTAAATTACATATATTTTATGATTTAAATATCTAAACATCACCACCTAACTGAGCGTAACAATTCTTTGCAAAAGAAGATTACAGCCATATACTACAAAAATAGGTGAAAATGAAGCATAAAGGGAGAAATACCATTTACTTTGTACTTGTTGCGTAACTTTGAAAATGATCTAGCTATGCCATTTTATGTTTCAATACCCTGATACTATGCATATGCCTGATCTGCATCATTGACTTTTTTCAATCTAAGAAAATGTTATAAGAACAAAAAAAGACAATTAGTTTGCAACGGAAAATTCATAAGATAGAAAATAATTCAGTTTGTGATAATCTTCCAAAAACAACAAGTTATCGCATACAGGATGCTTACACTCACAACTGTTAAGACCAAATACAGATAACTAAAGCGTTAATGTTAAACTATTGAATAAGATGTCTTCACTTTTCAAGCTAAGGTTTTTTGTTACACAAGTTTAAATATGCGCCTAAACAGCAGCTGATAAACAGGAGTGTAATTCCTAATTTAAGGACAGGCTGACATCGACATCCTCATTCCAAAATTTACTCGCTCCAGGGGGTCAATTTTCCATGATAAAACCATAGTGATCAAATAATTTTGTGTCTGACACATACATGTAAATATAGAGTTAACTTGGCATTAAAGTATGCTTCCTCAATTGACATTACATATTATCAAATGATGTTCAGTGTTTTCCTACATTCACTTGTTAAAATGACTTTAGGTTCATCTGAACACAAACATACCTTTGCCGTAAAAAATGACTCTTGCCAGATTATGCTGAACTTGTAAGATGACAATGTTTTCACGATAGCTTCACTTTATGTGAAAGTAAACCACCCTTACCAAAAGACAGAAGAATCTTGTACGTACTCGGATGCCTCTTTTATTCTCTGTAGGGAAAGCAAGGCAGCAGACCCGATCTTGTTCATCGACTCCAGCGTTACTGTCGGGTGGTCCTCGACTTCTGCTGTAATGATACATAAATTGGCGGAATGAAGTATTTTGTTCAGACAGCAGAGGTTAGAGTTCACAAGTGCAGAAAATAGAACAAAGCACAGCAAAAGAAAATTTGGATTTCGCATTGACCAGCTTATGTACACCAAGAAATGATGCACATGAAAGTTAACATGACTTCAACTATTACAGATATACAGCAATGCATTATGATTAATTTATCATGTACATCTTAACAAAGATTAGATAATGTAGGCAAACCAGCTGTCAAATTTGGGTAACAAAACTATGAGACATATTGTTACGAATTGCATTGAGCAAAATGTGAAAAAATAAAGACATTTCTGTAACTATTCAAAACCAATACTATTCTTTAAAGATTTCAAACCCACTGAAAAAGAAATGCATCAATTTTGTCAATCATGGCTGATCAAAATGAATGATAGCAGCTAGAGTACACTTATTTAAACCAGAAGACTAACTCTAAATGTAAGGATGAAAAATGGTTTTGGTTTTCACTGTAAACTGCTCTATTAATATCAACAGCATGGATTCTGACAGGCTGTCAGATTTTTACAGCACATTTTGTTTGGAATTCTCCACTGATTCATCACTTTAGATGTCATTTTATTTTAAATGTAACAAATGAAGTCGTATATATTGATATCTAGACCTACTTTTAAATGCAAAAAATATATCATACAAATGTATGACTTATTTCGATAACTTCAAATTCAATTCGAGAAATGGAAGCAAAACTGATTCTTTCTGCTCCTTCTATCTGTCACTTAGAACCTTTTCCTTTCCTCCCCTCGGAATTGGAAGTAAAAAAATCAGATCCTCTAAATGATATCAGTAGTACCTGATACAGTTTCACTTTGAAACTGTTTTCACATGTGGATGAAAAGCATTTGATATTGATAAACGTTAGTTAGAAATACTGCAAAAAAACTGTTATGAATATATTATCTCTTGTAAACACTGAATAAAACAAATATTGTGTTACCTTGATCATATATCAAATTGTGATAACATTAAGATGTTTAAATTCTTAAGGAGACATATATGTATATAACTAATATTTGTGCACCTTAAATATCTGTGCACCTAACTATATCATTTTCACTCTTCCTCGTTTACAAGGACATGTTATGCTTACCTTTCTTGATATATGATAGACCCCTGAAGCCAAGCCTGACATCTGCGGCTGCGGGACTTTCTGTTTCACCCATATTTACATCCTCATACCAGTGGGAGGGGCTCGACTTCTTCAGCGACAGGTCTACGGGCTCCGTCTGTAGTGGCTATAAACAAGGGAATAGGTTAGTACAGAAAGTCGGGCACACCGGGCACACGCCAGTTACATTTAGGGAGAACCTTTACAACAAACACTAGGACTAATACAATACATTTATGGTCATGTGCACAACTAATTAAGGCTCAAATCTGAATGGTTAATAACAGTATAAATACATCAGTTTTCATCTTTTAGGTTGTTGTTTTAAAATCTTATCCAGTTCAGTTGTGCACAGAACCAGTAGTCACATGCTGAGCAAAATGCTTCAAAAGAGCTATCTACCGAATGTAAATAAATCATGTTTTTCTTGAATAAAGACAGAGAAGGAATACTACTGAATCTTTTCCAACAGAGCTTTTTCTTATCTCTTTATTTTGAATTCCTTTTTTAAATGTATATTACACATACAACCTTATTTCATTTATTAAACACACATTATACTTTTTATTTATACATGAGCAATGCGGGCAATTGTAAACAGAAATATGTATATTAAAATGGTTCTCTGACATAGTCAAGATTATTACGAATTTTATGAAGTGCATCATTTCTGCAAAGAATTATTCAAGCATAGCATGAATTATATATAATACAGAAAATTAATGATGTCTGTCATATAAAATGAATGCATCAGAAAAGAATTTGCAAACCACTATTGTTAAACTGTCTCAAATCTTGTCACTACAGGATGACAAAATATTTATGCCTACTTTAGCAATAACCTGTTGATATAGATTCCCTAGCATTTAGTTAAGGCATGTTTTCACTTGAGATTTTTCCTCCCCTGCAAAGATCTGACAGCCATAAAATGACTCATCATTTGTTCAAATACGCTCGACAATTGCTGTCCTTAAACTACAAGTAGCACGTTTGGCCTAGTTGCCATGTTCTCATTGATTAACAATTGTCAAGGTGCTTAAATTAAGGTTTAAACAGTCAACAGCGATATCCACCCCACCACGCCTTCAGCGCTCCAGGGGGCTTAGAAAACTGATTAAAGATTACACAAGTATTATAGCCGCATTAAGTCCACAGTGACTGGCTGTTTTTAATACTATTGATTGGTAATACTACAGGCCTCGATAAGCGATAAGCACACAGGGCGAGTGGAGTTGAATCAGGTAAATGCGACCAACTGGTGTTAATGGTATCGCGTAAATATTTGGTGACAAAACAGTTTTTGAGCCTCAAGTCTTTTAAGTAGTGCATTAAGATCTATAAACACCTTTTCAATTGCAGATGACTTCAGGTGAAGGAATTGCAGAGTCAATGTAGAATTTAAACATTAAATGATTTGAAAGTAAATTTTTAAAATCCTCTTTGAATGTAGATTTTTAACTTTTTGAGTACTCCAATGAACTGTCCTCATCATTCGAACCTTACACTGCCTAGTACCTGGTGTCCCCCACAAGGGTATATCATATATTGCAATACAATAATCTGCTGTTAGAATATTTATAAAGATGAAAAAAACTGTAAGCTGTTTGGTGACACAACTGAAACTAAACCCGCCTACGTTTCACATGCTTTTAATTTAAAGGAGAAAAATACTGAAATAACCCGCAATTTCATGGTCTATTTAATACATGTGTCACAACATCACACAAAGAAAGTCCTTAATCATAGTATCGCTGCATTAAAATGGTATACTGAATATCTGTATCAAATCCAATGGCTGGGATGCTGAGGCTGTTCTTTGCAATGAATTGGCACAAGAATCATAGAACTGTTTACACTACCAGTATAACAGTTTTCTCTAAGTTTCACAATTAGTATATACATGTTTAGCATCTTAAACACTGTCAGAACAAATGAACTTTAAGGTAAAGTAACTTGACCAAATATCTTTAAAAGTCATACACTGTACTTGAGATGTAGTTGTAAAAACCAAATGCCAGATTCACTGACCAAAAGTACCAGAAGATTTAGATCTAGTTGTCAATGTTATAAATACAATTAAAACTGACAATGGTAAAAACATGAAATGTGTTCTTATAAAACGTAGTGAAACAAATCATAATGTGCTCAATATCGGTATCAACATACGGTCAAAGGCTTAAATGTGAGTCTTTACAATGTAGTTGAACAACCCAAAACATGTACAATTGTATATGGTCATTGACTACCAAAGCATGCCACTTCTAAACAAACTGAAAATAAAACAACTTATCTAGAATTTGGACCTGACCATTATTTGTGAGGACATCCAAGTGTTTCAAAGACATTGTTTATCCTTGTATACCAGTATTAAACGAATAATTAAAGTCTCAAAACCAACCCCTTTTTCATATATAAGTTTTGAACTTCACTGGAGAAAAGATCGAAATCTTGTTCCACTTCTGCTCAATATTCAGTATCTTAACCTAACATACCATGATTTCTAACTTTCTGAAAGGATAAGTTGTTGTTTTTTCCTTATTAACCAAACTATATTGACAACACTTTCCCAAAGAGACAAGTTAGTCTAAACTAAAGAACAGGAAAATAGCTATATAAATTTAACACTTGATAGTCATACTTAACTGCCATCTTTGAGCTTTTAAAGTAATGTTTAATTTTTTCATGAGCGAATTTCCAAGTACCATGTTGCAAACAATTTCAATTTTAGTTCCTCTTTTTAAGTACTTGTAGTAGCTGCTCTTTAATATAACTAACTGGATGTCAGCAAACTTTGTAAGAACACTTTCTTGCTATCTTTAAACGATAAGTACTTGAGTTCAAAACAATTAAAGCTTCACTAAAACAATCAGCAAGTCTTGCAAGATCGTAAATGTTCACACATCATAAGGGCTGGGAGTGGGAAGTTTGTTTGTTTCACAAACAATTATTATGATTTACAAACCATGTATGCTACTTAACACTTCATAGGGCTGGGTCAGATCAAGAATGGATGTTTTTGTTCTCTCCATAAATCATTGCCAAGTACTGAAACGACATTTTCGAACGAAGCAAACAGAAGTAAATATAACGATATTTTTAATGTTTCATGATTGTATGTATGATTCTATATAATTTGACGTTTATTTCATACAATTTGCCTATAATATTAAAACCAAAGACTACTCATAAAGTATTTAAATAGCCAGCAGCCTTTTTTATAAGATATGGTAATTATTTCTGTAACTAAATAATCAATGAACTATTTACATGTTCAGTGAAATATATCATACATGTAATTGTATAATCGCAATAAACTCACTTTTTCAAGCATATTATAAATCCCAGTTATAAAACAAAGAGCCAAGTGTGCACGAGATGGACATTAGGCTACTCAGAGTGACAATAACGACCGGAGGTCAGTATCTGATTGTGGTCATTGGGACCATAACAGTGACAGTCGGCTTTGATGGGCTTGTCAAAGGTATATGGGAGGGGCTTGTCAAAATGTCCACTATCTACCTTATCTGATTAACTGCTGTATCCAATTAATTAAAGTATTTCTATTTGTTTTGATATCATTTTCAGATGCACTTAAGTCAATTTGTCTTGAAGTTATCATTATTATTGAAAACGTTCTTTCTTATATCATATTAATTACAGCTGCTGAATTGCAATGTATGGAAGTAGGAGTAAATTATTTGAAGCAGCTTGCAATGTGCACTTTTTATTTAACATAATTAAATTTGTCTACATGTACATCGGATATAAAAGTAATGCAATGTCCTTAAGGCATACAGATAACTAATATAATTAAATGTAAACTCTTGACTTTTAAATGACATCTTCTTTATCAACCTTGTTTTGTATCATAATTCAAGTTAGTACAACTACAAACCATCCATCCATTAAAGTGAACTATTGTTTATGATCTTACTTTATTACTTCACAATAATTAAGATACATTCAACTATGTTGCTTCATCTCTTAACAAGCAAGGCCTCTACCCGTATTAGAAACTGTCATCATTTTATGATTTATGTAGGTTATTCACAGATGCGACTGAAGTAAGCTACTTATAGAGACTTAAAACATTTCTTATAAGGGAAAATTAAGGACCTACCAGGCTATAAGAGAACATGTAGCCAATGTACGGAGGCACATATTGTGGGCACTGTGGGCACAATCCTGCAGGCCCCACGTCTTCGTATAATAGATGCATTCTCTACGATATATCCAGTTGATTATCAATTAAAGTTTCAATCCACTGAGCAAATCTCTGATGGCACTTCAGTTAAGTCAGCTTTGAGCATTTGAGAATCCTGTTTCACAGCAGTGTATGTTGCTTATATACGAAAGAAATATCACAACTGGGAGTTTGATTATCACAGATAAAGTATAAGTGTGATACGGTATGTGCGCGTGTATAACAGATTTTTCATACACATAAACAATATTATATTTGTTGCATTTATCACTTGTAACTTATTAATGTATTCTTTGGTAATATTCGATACATTTATAAGGTTTACCACATTATCAAACTATCTTATAGGACTACTAGTAACTAAATTTAACTTCAGTTTAATATCTTAAAATAGACACAGAAAATCCATATAAACTACGGCTTCACATGCCGATAGTAAACTGACAAAATTCTACCTATGGGTTATGATAAAATGTCCCACACTGAGTTTAAAAACTCAATGCGATGATGATTGGACAAAATAACTTAGACAACTTCCTAGTGATGCATGCAGATAAACGCAGTTGTAATGTCATGATAACTCAAGTATATCCAATTTCCATAAACTGACAGAAGGTGTGTGCGTTGATGGATTTGCGAGGGGTCACAAAATCAGGAGAGGCGGGGAGTGGCAGGTGACCGATTTCAGTTAACAGTGCATGGCTTTTGTTAAGAACACATCTCAGTAATCTTTCAGCCTCAACAGGATATCGATGTTTTTGTGTGTAGATGTAACTTTGAAAACATAAGTCATAACCACATGCTTCAACTGTTGATAATGCATTATGTTAAAACTTTAAGTGAACACAGACTAGTAATTTAATGTCAATTCAAGTAATTGTTTCATAAATGTTCTGTTATACATTTCCACATATTATAACACATAATAATCCACTCCATCTTCCTTAATATGATCCATATTCAATTTCAGAATTATTTTGTTATGAAACACAAATCCTTAACCAAACACTGAATTACATTATTCATTGTATCCTTTATAATTATTGTTTAATTGAACACCAACGGAGAAAAATTCTTTACAAACTCAAACAAAATATTCCAGTTTATTTTTTAAACAACTTAGGTTCCTTCAAAACTGTTTAGATTTACCCCGTTTTATTTTTTCTGGAATTTATGTACAGCAATAAAACCAACTGCATTTTGTAATAATCATTTCAGAAACAATTTATCTAGGCATTAAAGATAAATGATAAGGAAAATGACTGCATTTTGCCTGCACACAGATAATATAAACAAAGTGCATGTGCTCGTGAAATTTAAACTATCTACAGATAAACAAGTCAGCACCATGCTGCAATATATTTTCAAGTAAAATACTTTCTTTTCTGAAATAAGTTGTCCATTAAAAATGCACTGAAAGATGTTAGCATCATAAACATAGGAAATCATTTAAAGAGATACATAACTTTTTCGTTTTACACTTATTTCATAGGGTCAGGTAAAAGATTGTTTTCATTTTTTTGTTTTTGTTTTTGTTTTCAAAAACAATAAAATACAAGCATGAACTCATCGTACTATAGAAAGCCAAGGTGAGAGGTATAAATATTATCTCCTAAATCCTTGATTATCATGTATGTAATGCATGTATTTGCTAAATGTACTATTATAGAATAAATATTGTTCTATAGAAAGCCAAACCAAATAGAACAAACAGCTCATTCTAGTGTTACATAAGATAACTGCCAATGCTTAGAACTCAAAAGAAACAACACTTAGGTAAATTCCATTCTCGAAAGCTACAATATCCAGAGTATTATGTTTGGATAATCGCTTGGGATGCCGTGTCACCGCCTTCACCCTTCTTACAGCACACATCTACCCACTGCCACCTTATAATATATGTAGAACACTAACCACATCATTACATAATATTAAGCAAATGTGCTTTGGATTTACTCTTACTAACCAAACCAAAAATACATCGATGTTATATTAATCCTCTGGACAATGCCCCCACCTAAAAACAACCCCATCTAATTTATGCAAAATCCACAACAAAATCCTAATTGTATATGAAAGGACCTACCGTTTACCCCCGCTATAGGTTTATGCATTATGAATAACCAAGTTTGACACAAGATTAATTATTTGGTCGAACCGGTAGATGGCTAATAGGTAATAGCATATTTTTAACAGTGTAAGTAAAGCAAGTAACAATTAAGCAGGGTATAGTTTGACCCGAACACCCTTTTATTTGAACACAAAACAAAGTTACAAGTTACCTAAAAGAGAACCTATCTGGACCCCAGGGCTATTATGGGATGACACGTTGTAGCTGACCAAATTTGTTGAAATTTAAGCCAACTTTGTAGCTGACCTCATGATAAAGAGACTAGACTAGTTACTTTGGATGGTCATGTTTTTGGTAAACTTTGTTGAAAACCAAGGTACAGGTTAAGAGATACTTTTAAACCCAACTCTCCAGAAACATGTTTTGAGCAACCTTTGTATAGGATCACACTATAAAGAAGTCATTTGTATTGGGCAATACCTTTTTTGAGCAATCTCTGTACCTGAACAGAAGTTAAAGAAACAAGTCCAGTTACCCAAAATGGGAAGAGGACCACCGAGAAGAAGAAACAAAATATCTCAGACAGAATCAATCTCGTCTCATTGTTCATGATTTGAGCTAACTCTGTAGATGACAAAAATGCCATTTAACAAGACCAGTTACCTAAGGTAAGACCAATTTTGTTCCCTATGCAATTATTTGCGCAAACATTGTAGCTGACCGAAGGGCAAAGAAGTTGCTTGGAGGAGAATCTATTTTGTTCCAGGGTCATGTTTGGGCCAGGCAAGTTAGTAGAGTATCATCAATACAAAGAAGCCTGACCACAGGGCAAGGAAACAAGTTGCCTGGAACAGACTCTCCCAGGGTCGTGATTAGGGCACACTCTTTACAGGATAATCAAGATAGACAAAGAAGCCATTATCCTTAGGTAAGACAAATTGCGAAAAATGTCGCCAGGGTTATGATTTGGACCACGTTGGAAGAAGACCACTAGCAAAAGAAACAATTTGCTTTGGACATTTCCAATTTACACCCAAGAGTCACGATTGAAGCAAATGTATAAAGGACTTCTAAACAATGGGAAGCATATCAAAATACTTACTTAAATATTTATAAATGAATGCATACCTCTGTATTTAAACACTTCCCAGATATTTAACACTAGAAATGTTGTTTAGATTAAGTTTAAATTTTTATTTTACAACGATTGTGAAACAAGTTATCACAACATTATAAAAATCACTCTCGTCTGTATGATTATACGCGTGGGTGTGTTCTTTAGAAGCGCCGCATTTGAAAACTGCTGTCTTTCTTTAACGGGAGAACATAACAGGAAATGTTATATGAGCATGAACACATACTAATGGAGTAAATTAAATAGAGAAAACACAGAGACATGTTCATTGATACTATCAATTTTGTTAAAGTTCGTACATTAGAAAAAAAGAGGGGATGTAAGTTTGCAGGAAGAGTCCCAGAGTTATGACTAACATGAATGATGGTGACAAATAAAGGGATTATATTTCAGCAATAAATAATTTGCACATGGTTAAAGTTCACTCTCTGTTCCAAGTTTCTGTGGTTTCTTAATATACTGTTGAATAATTATACTAATCAGAATAATGACAAAAACACTATTTTCTCCCTTTTGTCAAATGGAAAATCCCTTCATCGAATAGGATACATAATTACCTTCTTAGATTCAAAAGCAGGTTTTGTTTAGCACTTTAATAAAGTCTGTTATGCCACTGTATTGCTGACCACAATGTTTGACCCTGACCTTTGAGCTAGGATAATTGGTCTCAATGAAGTGAAAAGTTGTGCTACGAAAGCTTCAAATTATACCTTTTGCTGAGTCAAGTTGAGATATGTCATTACCTTACACTAAAAGATTGGCATTTTTTTAAAAAAAATGAAATTTTCTTCCATGGAAGATAACTTTGATAAAAAAGATAGTTGTAATTGAGAGTTTGTCTCCCCTGTTAAACTTTTTTTATTAAACGAGAATGTATGCAATATATTATTATTCAAAATAAATGGTATATGTTAAAGAGGTCTGAAATGTTTTATTCCACACAACCAATGTTCAAAAGGTATTTTTCACTTGAAAATAATCAAATAATATATTTAATATATATTCGAAAGAAAAGCAGTATTGATGATTTAACACACTCAGGTCTGAAAAACTCTTATTTGCTCAAATGCGTCTCAAGTCTAATATTGTTTTATTAGCAGTCATATTAGGCATAGTCCAAATAATTCCTGTTTTGAGGGTATTTGATCGTAATCTAATCACTGACGTCACTTCAGTATTCAAAATCTGTTTGCTAGTCTCTTGCTGACTTTTTCATGTAAGCATTAGGGGTCCATGATTATAAAGTATTATTTATTACTTTTGATTATTTGTGCGTGTGTTTTAACAATTTTAAGTGAATATATTTTGGATAGTTTGATTTTGCTCAGATGAAAATACTTTGGGTAATAATGTAATGCTGTATATACATATTTCGAAGATTTTAAGGGACTTCATTTCCCTGTAGGATTATCCAATTTCGGAACTTTGTTTACTTCTTACAAGGATTCCTTTGTTTTTATCTAAATACTGAGATAATTTGGATTACATGTACTGATCAATGTGTGTATCTATTTTCACTTAGTACCGATATTTATGATGAAAGTTTTGTCAACTATCCTGTCACAGTTGCAATAGTCAGACTCTTGCGGAGGGTGTAACTTTAGATTACTAAATAGCTTCAAAAACGGTTTTCACTATAAACTGTCTTAATTTTCGTTTTGTTTAAGGCAACCTTAGTGTTTACTTTGCTTGGCTATTACTAATCTGGACAAATGTGCTTTACTTGTATTTTACACAGAAAGTGCCATGTAGAGATTGTCTGTAATACATCTTGAGTAGATAACTCTGAATAATTATCGTTCATATATTTTGCCAATTTAGACTACATCTGACTATCTATACATAGTTGTATGTGCATGGAAGATGTGGTTTTGTAAATGATTACTGGAAATGTTTAATGTTCGTAATGTCCATCTATATTATATCACAATGTTCTTTTGATGTTCGTGTATATCATATCATCGATGTGTGTATATATTTTTTGTTACATCTGTATATATTTTAATCTCTTCACTTATGGAGGAATACAAAGTATCTATCTATCTATCTCAAGTTAAAATGATAATAATTTCATACCAAGCCACCCTAATTTAATTATTGATCTGTCAAAAATATAATGACTCTAAGGAGATATTTTAAACCAAGCTGATATAAAAATTATTCACTGCTTAAAAGTTATACTCTCTATTTAATAGATGATAATCGTGTCACAGATTTCTTAGAAAACATATGTATTGCATATTGCTTGATAAATGTGTGCTGTTTTATGCATATTGTAATTCATCGTGTTTGGAGACATATAGTCCAGGCAAATCGGGGTAGTAACTTTATTCAATGAAGATCAATACTTTCTGAAAGTTTATAACTCACTGCATTACTAGGGCGGTTTTCATAATGCCTCTTAAGTAATTGCTTAACTAAAATCAATTTCCTAGAGATTTCATACACAATTAAAAGAAAAGTATAGGTGTTTTTAATATATAAGTAAATATGGTTGATAAATTCATTGAAAACAAGAGTATTCATTTTAAAGTTATAATATCATATGCAAGAGAGATACTCTAGTTTGGATAACGACTTGAGATGTTTATTTTAAACTGCCTCCGGTGAGCAGCAAACAGAAAGAGGATAAAATAGGTACCGAGAGCCCCCATACCTGGTTCTCTGCATTTGAGGTCATTGGTTTTGAAATTTGGAGTAGTTAAACAGACAAAAATTGCCTGCTTTGTATCGATGCTTAACTCAGAGGTCTCCTCGAAAAGAGCTGTGGTATCGAACCTTTATTAAATGCCTATCTAATTCCTTTTCCATATCCAACAGTGAAAATACAGCACGCCGTATTGAAAACTCCGTCTGTAAAACTACTTTCGCGTTGCTAAAAATAGCGTGACTAAAAAGCGGTAAAACCTGCCAAGTTTAAAATACATAAAACTATCTAACTTAACTCACGCTCCAGAAGCATATAAATATTTAGGAACATGGTTCTCATGTTCTTTAAAGAATCTTCAAGATAAGCACGAAGCAGAGAACACTTCCAAGCTATCTAGACAGCTACTTCAGTGAACTAGTTGTTTGCCATTTCGAAGTCCATAAAAGGATAGATTGTTGCATCTTCCATGTTTATTATCATACATGTGAGCAGCTCGCCAATACACAGAAGAAGGCGAATTCGCGTCATCGATAGAAATAGCGATTGACTCACGAACTTCCCTCAATTCCGCATATTACGATAGTAAAAAAATGTTAAAAATGGCCGCGTTACGTCTACAGGAAATGACGATTAGTGTATACTTGTAAAATAAGTACCGTTTTTGTGCTGTGACACTTAATAATTGTTTTCGTGTTAGCAATTTGTTAATTTTGCTTAAACATAAAATATGTTGTTCTTATTTTGCTCAATAAAGTGAATTCTGTAACTTCCTCCCGTGCTTTCAATACACAAGAGTACGTACACATTCAAATTCATACGCGCATTTGAGAGATGGTGGTAAATTTAAATCAAATTGAAATCGAAAAATAAAAAGGAATTATTAAATAGGCAGGTATATAATAAATGGAATATTACGATAAAACGCTCTTTTCTGGTGACCTCACCTCGTCTTGTTCGGTGAGTAAACATGCGGTCTCGACGAATAAGTGTTTACACACCGAACTCGACGTGATACAGGTCACCAGAAAAGCGTCCTATCATAATACCCCCTATGTATTTCCTCGTGTCTCACTCTGTTGCATCAACTCTGCTTATTACTGGATGTCTCTGGAAATTGCAGTCACTTTTATCTGGCGTCACTTATGGCATTTAAAAAGTCCTGATGACGTCACGGTAGGGTCAAGCCATAATGCAGCAAATGGGCGTGGGTACACCTAAATAAACTTCGGAAACAAAAGCAAGAAGGACTCTTGAACTTCCATCTAACGACAACTCAAAACATTTGTCAGCACAACATGAACTTTCACAACACTGCTTAGTCTTAGGCAACTATGACGCGAGCAGAACAACAAAAAACTTTAACAGAATAGGAAGAACATTTCATCCAGGATATTAACTACTAGACAACAACGGACTGTCACTGTTAAAAAGATAAAGCTAGACATATAGCAGCTTCCTGTTAGGATTGTGTCTATTGAGGTAATCATGTTGACTCGATTGGTCAACAGTTACATTTGATCGATTGCGAAAGCCTCAACAGCTCAAACTTACATCAGTACCACACGTCTCACTAGAATGACATAATTTATGTTTTGCTTGACCGGCAAAGATTCATTACTGCTTTATACACCTACATTTTGAAAATTCAATTTTAACACCATAAATGGTATTCTTAAATTATTATGCTTTGGTTCACATTTATTTCATTGGTTGTGTTTTCCCTGTGAGTATGGTCGTCCACATTTGAATCGGTCAGCAGGTCTGAACCATTTCGAATTCAGTTAGAGTACCGTAACTTCGCGCTGCGTCACAGTTAGAAAAAAACATTTCTTTCATGGTGATAATTCTGATTCAATTCAGTTTATCTGTTTCGCGCAGAAAAATGTCGACACACAATAACATTGGTGTCTTTATTGTCAGCCTTACATTGTCGATGATTAAAGAACATTTAACTTGGAACATAACTTAAGTGAAACTTGGCGCAGATATTACCAGACACAACACGTATATGTATAAAAAGGCTCATTACTTTGGCTTAAATACTTGTTGAGTTTTGCCCCCTTTTATCTGAAAAAAAAAAACTACACTCAGTGTATTTGTTTGCTCCAAGACGTTTTTTTTTAATTTTCAGTTTCATCAAATGGAAATCATTACATTTGCTGAAATAGACCTTGTACTCTAGACGTTAAATTCAAGGATTGATATAGGTGATCAGTCTCTTTTTGAACTCCTGTTATGAAATTATCAATGCATCTAAAAATATTTATTAAAGAACCATTTATTAGAATCTAGTTTCAAGTAATAAACTTTATTGTTTTTCTTACGAAACGTTCCCGTAAGTCGTACTTATTTGAACTGGGCATGTTTATTTGTAACAGCAGCAACCAAGGGGAAAATAACATGAAGGAGAAGTAACAAATCCTATGTGTCGCACCTTATATTTGACATGTTCTACAAACCACGGCGATTCGACGTGGGCATATTTTCCGAAGTCGTACGCGGTAGCTAAGATGAATGCGGCGATGACGCGAACACCACCGCGTTGGCTACCAAAGCAATAAGCGCTTGGTTGGTAGTTTAATGGCATTGCGTTTGACCAGATACAACTATAACCCCACATGACATGTTTTTATACGACTAAGGTAACTTTTCCGTTTGACCAGACCGATACACACTTATTGACCTCAGGTGACACCTACTCCAACTTGAGTTAGATATATATTGACAACTTTTCATGTATAATGGACAGTAATGTGTCCTCTTTAAGTGATAAAGAGGTTTTCACCTATTGACCTACATTTTTATCCGGCTGGACACATACTTTAAAATTGCCTAGCAATATATCCATTATTATGTCATAATTTAACATCATTTGACCTAGTCACTGTGCGACTGACCCATTGTGCCTGCATTATCAACAGCTCAACTTGACCTTGATTGCGACAAACATTTGGCAGAAGTGTTTTTGATCACTGGACATAGTAACTCAGTGCGCGTTATGACTTAAATATGGCCTATAATTGATAGACTAACATTCGGAGCATGTTCCATGGACATTTGACAAAAAAGTACGAGCCTTTGAACTTAAATATGGCGCGATACGGCATGACTTATACTTAAGGGCGCTTCTGTTGATACCGAACCAGTTTCAGTTTTGGTTGCAATGGTTCCAGCAGTTTCGAAACGGGTTTTGATAGTTTAGCTTGAAATTTCAGATGCATGGTTTTGTATACAAATTCAACAACATAGCGGAGCTACTGCGTGTAGCCATTATTTCTAATTATTAATATTACCTTTTCCATTGAGCTCATTTGGCCATTTTAAGGCTTTATCAAAAGACTGAGTTTCAACAAATGTGGTTGATCACTTTCCGCCATGTTATTTTTTAAAGAAAGCTGGTTTTCGGATGGAACGAACCGATGAAACCGCCTCCGGTTTCGATAGTTTGAAAAACCGGTTTCGGTTACCGTTAAAAAACGATTAAACTGGTTTTGGTTTTATATGAAACTGTTATAACAAACACACAGTTTGTAAAACCGATATAAAATCGATAGTTTATTACCAACAAAAACGCCCTTAATCTTACCTAGTTCTTAACTTTGACCTATGAGTATTTACGACGATTTTCTATAAATTGACATTATGACCTCCTTGTTGACACAATATTACCTATACTCGAGCTTGACCCAAATTTCATAGCGACCATTTGAAAAATGTTTTTAAATTGTGGCTTTAATAGTGTTTACGTTTTTTAGCATCTCATTTAGAGGTTTCTATTTTTTGACCCGACCAGACTCATAATCAAAGTTGACTCCTTTAAGATTTACATTTGTACGTAGTATAACAAATATTAAGAAAAACACATTGCTCCGTAGATTGTAAGCAATGTTTTAGAGCATATAACCAAGTTTTGATTGGACGTAACGCATATCTACATGTATTTGCTCATAGTTCAGAGAGGCACACAATCACATGAATATCGAGTAAATAAGCTGGTCTCTCAATGCATTAACCTTAGAGCTACTACAATATCGTCTTTCTTACCATGGTTCATTTCGAATTTAACCTGTCTAATGAAACAGGCATGGAAAGAAACTTTGTTTGGATTTGTGTTATTTCCAGTTTTTATTTTTAACAACGGTAACTTTATTTACTCTGTGACGACACTAAGTACTGCTAATTGAAATCAGTTATCATAAAACTTCCTTTTGACATGACATGTTAAAATAATTAATGCCCTGGAGTTACAAAACGGGACGTATGGTGCTATGCGTTTTAAAATAGTGCGAAGTGAAAGACCATTTCATTTAAATTCGTTCATCAGTTTTCACCGCTAATGCGAATTTGAAAGCAAGCCGAAGAATCTTAAATAAATCTAGGTGAGGAACCGAGGAGAATAAATACGTATAATAGTATATAAATACGCGTAAAATTGAAATGTGTTGACTAAAGGCGTTTCATTACATCCAAGAAAAAGTCAAAACGTTCCTAGCCATTATCGGGTTTAATTGAATTAAATTTACATCAGCATGTGACTTGCGAGATGAAAGATGTAACACGGTCTCTACTTTTATCATAAATTACCACGGCCTTATTAGGAAACTTATTTTACCACTTTCCAATATTTTAGCAATCACCGAAACAATGACTATTCCTATGTGTGCAAGGCATAACAATTATTACCATTATGCACTCGTGTGTTGTTTAGGATGTGTCAATTTAACTCATTGCCACTCAAGTCATGATTCAATTTGAGTTTCACTTTATTCTTGAGCTAGTCACAATTCACGTTAATTCACAAGTTGTTGACAGTCCGCCAATTTTGTATCCGGCCATAACCATACTTATCTTATTTTACAGTGAATACTATCGGACAGTAGTTTTGCAATAACCTATTTAGGTTTAAATGTATAAGTAAACGGTTTTTAGGGTCAAGTCAGTCTGGCCATGATCGTGAAGATGAGCACAAGCTCCATGTCAGATTTATCGGCAAAAACACATAGGTTTATGTTAATCTGAATTGATAAATAAGCACCAGACAACGTTTTATTTGGCAACATATAGCTTATATTTGTGGTCACTTCGTAGGCTGAATTTTTGCTGAAGTCAACATTTTCTATTGCCGTATTGGGGCTAAAGAAACGATAATAAGAATAATAAGGAAGTGCTATATCTGTGCTGTATGATGTTTATTATCATTTACGGAGAAATATACCATTTTACGTTAAAAGCAATTATTCGTTAAATGTTAGAAAGTGTCTGTTTAGCAGTTTCCTTCATTTGCCAAGGGAGATAATAAGTAACCAGGGGGATTTCTACATTGACACCAAGGAGATCTTGAGTAACCAGGAGGCCTCTATCAACACATACACCAGAAAACATTAGTCGAGGGGCAGGCCGCCCGTGGACGCTAGCGGGCTCGTAAAACTTTAAGTTAATCAGTTACTGTTACGAAACTAGCTAATTGTATATAAAATCCATCAATTCACACTATCTATTCTTATCGGTTACAGTATGTGAACCGAATTATAAAAATTGTATCGCACTTACAGCCTTTCAACGCTTTTTGTGCGTTAATTTCAACAAGCAAGGATATCTATTGTTGAATTGATATGATCTCAAACGTTTTAGAAAAGTTGCAGTAGTTCATGGATAACTTTCCTAGGATAGACAATTTAACAACTAGCAAGGATATATACTTGGTGTGTGTATGGCTCGAAATACCCGAAAATTATTAGAAAAAGTTGCAAATTGGTTTCTAAAAGTGCTAATAGGTTGAACAAAAGGTCAATATATTTTTAATTGTTTTGTAACGTAAACAAGCCAATGGAGGACACATACTTTAAAAGCTTTTGCTGAATTATACTTTAGCATGTTAGGTGTACAAGATGTTCAGGAGAGTGAGAGCATAACTACGCAGCTCAACGCAACGTATTTTTACCGGAAAAGAAATCACGCAGTGCGACGAAACCGGGTCTTCAATGATTGGATAAAGAACTTCAGTACTCTATGTAAGATTCAGTTTCAACTGATTTCTATTTTAGTAACAGTGACCTTAGAAGCTCAAAATGGAGTACCACGAAGGTCCCCCATAAATTATAAGTACATATCATGTTTCGTAAAAAATACATAAACCCTAAGGACCAACCGTTTCTTTGCTTTTTATATAACAGTGATCTTGACCCTATGATACCTAACGTACTCCCAAGCAAGGTCTCAATAAACTCATATACACCAAGTTTGGAAACAATATGTTAGCCATAACTTAAGTAATCAGAACCAACCATTTTTCTTTTTTAAAAAACACTGACACTGACCTAGGGCCTATGGGCTCCAAACGCTATCCCATTTCAAGCCTCCATAAACTCTTCATTTACACCAAGTTTCGTCACAATATGTCAACCCTAACTAAAGTAATTTAAAACCAACAATATCTCTATATTTTGTAACTGTGAGCTTGACCCTTTAGGCCCAAGCGCAATCCCAAGAAAGGTCTCTTATCTCTTCCTACATACAAAGTATTGTCACAACATGTCAACCCTAACTTAAAGTTGTAAAGTACCAACCATTTTTCTACTTTCAGAAACAGTGACCTTGACCATAGGTGCCACAAACTTTCTCCCAAAATAGAAGCTGGCTTACATTGAATTCAGACAAGCATTCAGACCAAGTGTCATGCGATAAATGTAGTCTCTATATTAGGTTAACAAGTTGACAAAGTATTCTATCTTTGGCCCTCCAGCCAAGACCAAGTGTCATAAATATTCGGAAGAAAATATGTTACATACAATGTAAACAGGGTTTTTTAATAATTTGACCAAGTGACCTACATTCAAAAGCGACATGACAATATATATTTGGCAAGCCACACATTTTGATCGAGATTAAGTCAAGGAGATGCATCCTCTTATATATTATTGATTGTTGATTGTGTAGACTTGAACATTGCGAAACAAAAAATGTACTTATATTTACATCACTCACTTTTCTAAAAAAGCCAAAAAATCATCCAAATCTGGACAAATCTTAAAAAAAAGATCAACTTCTAATTACCACAAAACATGTCGCAAATGATGTATGTGTCACTCATAAAAATGATTGTTCCTCAAAACTAAATAAAACATTAACTTTTGAATCAATTTAATTTTTGGCCTTCCCCACCCACTTTTGCACTTTGAAAGGTTCTTAATGACACAAAAATTGCATTAGAAGTAACCAACAATTCTCCCACCTCAGATAAGTAGATCCAAAAAATTGGCCATGCTGGAAATCCTTATCTTGCCAACAGGCAAAGATAAACCAACTTTCCGTATAGAACTTCTTTTAAATTGTCATTACACAATTACCTCCTTTGATGAAGACCGTCCCCTTAAGCACCACGAAAACCTTGTCTTGTGGCAATCTTTTAAATCCAACTTAATTATAACTCGCATCAAATGGCAACAAAAAGGTTTTCAAGCTGTATTCAAGAAACAATGTTGCACTCTCCTCAGAACTATTTTAAAAACGATTTGACTATTTACATATTATAAATCATTGCGCATCCTACTAGAACTAGTCATTTTCATTTGACTACACTTAAGCATCAAACAGTGATAATAAAGTTCTTATTTCGAGAGATAGATATTCTACTAAATAAAGATAGTTAATGGTTATATGCTTTAAAACCTTGATCACATCAAATGTTAGGTAGGCAGCTCCGAAAACACATTCTTAATATATATTGTCTAATCCTCTTAACAAACTTACCAAATTAATGAGACGTGTTTCTCAGGCAACATAAGTTTGCCTTTTTTTCAAATTTCTCGTTTGGTCGGATATTCATCAAATTGCTCGTTTGCTTTTCGCTCGTAAAGAACTTTCCTCTAACCGTACAGTATTAATGTAGCAATTTATAAATGAAAGTCAAACGAGTCAAAATTGCTCTTTTTTTGAAAACAACAACAACAACAACAACGCTTGTTACCCCCATTGTGTGGCCGTTGGCGAGTAATATCGTGATGGGCATGAAATTTGTACTTTTAGACTTGAGACGAACAAACATAGGGATCATCTTCTGGTCATGACCAACCTGCATACCAAGAACAAAGTTCCTAGGTCCAAGCGTTGTTAAGTTATTGAGGGGAATGTGTGATGTACGGACCGGTGACCAACACATTGTTTTTCACATGAAGGTCTCTGTGACCTTGACCTTAAAATCAATAGGGTCATCTTCCTGTCACGTTCAACTAGCAAGCCAAGTATTAGGTTCCTGGGCCCAAGCGTTCTTTAAATATTCAGTGGAAACCGTTATTTAACTTCAATATCACCTCGACCTTAAACCTACTGGCGTGAAAATCATTAGGGATCATCTACTAGACGTGACCAACGGGCATACCAAGTATGAAGTTCCAAGGTGCAAGCGTTCTTTAGTTTTTGAGCAGAAACTGTGATTTTGTACCTCACGGTCACTGAGACCTATATACCTTGACCCTTGGCATACTGATCCCAAAAGTAATAGGGGACATCAACTAGTAATGACCAACTGGCATACCTAGTATGAAGTTCCTAGGTGGAAGCATATCTAAAAATTCAGCGAAAAACGTTTTTTCAGCTCAATGTCACCTTAACTTTTGACCTACATATCCGAAAAATCAAAAGGGGTCATCTTTTTGTCATAATAACCAATAACCATTTCAAGTATGAAGTTCCTGAGTGCAAGCTTTCTTTAATTATTTAACTGTTTGTTCACCAGAAAGTCACTGCGACCTTGACATTGACTTATTGATCTCAATATCAATAGGAGTCATGTACTGGTCATGACCAACTTGCATATCAAGTAAGAAGTTCCTGGACCCAAAGGATCTTCAGTTATTGTGCGGATACCGATTGTTCACCTTAAGGTGAACTTGGCCTTGACCTGGATATGAGCGTTCTCAAGTTATTGAGCGGAAACGAAGTGTGCGAAGTCACTGACTGACTTACATTAATTTGGGGAGACATAATAAGTTCTTGAAATTCAAGGTTAATTTAAAGCAAATAATGTGTAGATCATAAACCCTGGTACTTGCGGAGATGAAACCTCCACTTGCTTGCTGCTTCTAGTCTATGCGGGATTTGCTTTTTTGTATGTTTCAGTCAATGCATTTACCTAAAACCTTGTTCATATGAACTTGTATTGGTTCTGGAAATCAATGTCCTCACATTTTCCTCCTAACATCCTACACGCTGGCATAAAACACCGTAAAGACAAAGGGGAACATTATCAAAGAATTAATTTGTTTACAGTATTTCTTGCCTAGAAGAAACGCTTCTCATGATTCCAAAATACTATGTGAGCTTCTAGTCCTTCGCCAAATAAATCTCGATCCTGCTGTTCAACACTTGTTTCCGTTCGGAGACTGTGTTGATCATTGTCCTTTTCACATGGTAGGGTTTTCAAGTATTCTATTATCAAGTTTTTTGCTATAATGTTTTTTTTCTTTCACTATGTACATGATCTTATTTATTAAGGGAAACCAAGCGTGATAAAAATAGAATAAAACATATACATTTTCATTACCTAGTTATTTACTTTTTCGACTTGACCCATATGAGGATTTCTTTTACGCGACGGGTATAGCTCACCAATTAAGTCTTCCGTGTTTGAGCGGGTTAAATACTTTATCGGTACAATCATGTTATGAATTATTTTACACACTTCATTACATATCCTACCATTTCTGCACCAGATATAACCACTAAACAGTATTATGCTGTGTCATATAAATCCAGACGTGACACGAGAAATGGTAAGCACCGCTAATGTGACCCAGATCGAATCTCAAACCGACAGGAGTCTGAAGTTCCACCGCTGGATAAGATTTCGTGAATTTAAAGTAACAGAAAATTGTCAACAGTCTCACAATGTCGGTGAAAGAAACTCACAATTTAGATAACCATCTTTTATATAGTATTTAAAATGTCGAGTTATATCTAACTGATGTCAATGACCATATTATGTATCTAGACCGAGCCATTTTTTTGTATATAGACTAACCATACTTTCATAAAATTGATAATATCGTGATAGACCTGGCAAAGTGAACAGCCTTTTAAGATATATACATAAAAGTATGTACTCGTAAGTTAAATAACAAATCTAATTAAAACCATATTCTAATATACCCGCTGCCATTAGAATATGAGTCCAGCATCTTCTGGTGACCTTTCCGTCCGCAAATCAGAGGATTTCTTACGTTTAGTCGTTAACTGTGGTTAAGGCGATATTTGCTAGAATTTTAAAATTATTACAGAGATTTACTTTTACAGACTTATCAACAATATCACGCACAGACAGGAATAGCTCAGTAGGTAGAGCGGACTGTTTGGCAGTCAGTTTGTGTATTATTTACAAAATGTAAACTGTTGGTTCCGACTCTGCTACATTTTAGACACAGGAATAAACCTCAGTGGAAGACAATTTATCAGTTGTGCATATTTCTTATCGGGCGAGTTATAAACAGCAATTTTGGAAATCCATAATTATCTTATACAATATTAATTTCAGTAGGTCGGTGTTACATCTCACCTTTAACAAGCTAGATCGTGCGCAGTTAGAATGGTAAAATTGCATACGAGGGATGACTGAAAAACGCAGACCAAGTAAATGATAAACACTGAATGAGATGGAAAATATTAAATAACCATGGCGACGCATAACGGGTTAAGCCTAATTTTACGGTATTTTGCTGGAAAAGACACACGTATTCAAAACATATTTCAAATGTGAAAATGCTGGATATAACCAGACATAAACAAACACAAATACTTCACCGGAAAACATCGACACAATTGACCACAACAACAAATCAAAAAACTAAATCATCATAAATCAAAGGCAAATTCTAAATGAACCTACATTAGACAGACTTTTCACAGACTGATATTCATCACAAGACAACACCAAAACAGGGATAGAATCAATCCCTCTGCACAATGGTCAAGGCCAAAGGACGTTTTCTTTTGAACAGTGTTTTCATGATTTGTGTGTATGTTAAATTGTATAGGAGTACAGTAGCTTTCCAATTAATTGTTATTAAAGTAAGCCAAATGATGAAATCCGCTATTTCAAGGTGAAGATTAGGGAAATATATTTAAGTACAATGCATTTATTAGTTAGCGCTACCTATTCACAAGGTACGGTAGGGCATAGCCACAAATATATAATTATTAATCAACGATTTTGTATAATTTGGCTTTAGCAATATAGGAATGTGTGTTTTTTATATTATAAGTTCTTCATTTTCTTATATAAAGAATGAACACGTGTGTTACTTATGTATATTATCTATGAATGCATTTAAAGCGTATCTATTGACCATCTTTGGCAAACAATATCAATATTACTTTTTTTCAAAGCTTTTACTAATATGTTAAATATTTTATAATTTCTTTATTTATGTTTCGCGCTTCTTTTTCCATTTTTTCCCCCAAAAATATAACATTTATTCGGTACCTTATTTATACGTCCAATCGTAGACTCTTGTTTTCAACACGTGACCGTACAACATATTTCTGAATTGGGACGCACGCACGAACAAAAAATACTGTTTTTTCCGTATCGTACGGTTCACAGGTCCCTTGTTAAACCTAGGATAAAGACCGAATCTCGTGAAAACGTTCCGAATGAAAATGGGTATCGGCAGACGCTCTAAGGTTAGAGTGACATAAATCCTCTTTAATAACAATGATCAATTCTCGTTTATTTGCAAACAAAGCGTTAATATGTTGTAAAAGTCTAATATCTACGCCATTATCAAATTTAATATAATTAAATTATTTGGAACAATGAAGGCATAGCATCAATCAGTTATTTAACATTAATTTGTACAATACGAGATACATTTGGACTCGTCTAACGGCTCGTTCAATATGGTTTCCCCAGCTGTATATCGTCCAAATATATCTCCGTATTGTACAGAACAATGTTGAATATCCTCTAAGTATCATAATCATACTTTGGCCTTGTAAGATTAAGTGTAAGCTATTGTGTTCACAATTGATAACCAATATATTCAGAAATAGCGCATACAATTCAACGTTAAAATACACTTTTAGCAAATATAATTATGTTATTTTGTTTTAGTGTGTGTGTTTTAGAAGGAATGCGCTACAATCTCAAGTATTGAAAATTGTTCTCTTTAAAAATGTAGCTCATATTTGTCTTATGAAAGATTGAATTTTCTTGCATACCGGACGTGTGTTTCCGGTCATGTGACCAGTGCTGGAAAAACCCATCTTACACCCCCCCCCATGTAAGATGAGTCACGCGCAACAACGCGCAACTTCTTATTTATTTCATTGCATGGTTTATGAAAATAATATTATGCTATTTCAATAAAGCGCAATCAAATATATATCTATGCAAGACTTTTAATTAAAATTGAAAATAAATAATCGTAAAAAAACGCGATTTTTTGTAATTTAAAATTACTGCGCTTGATGACGTTTTGGTGAAATGTACAAAAGTTCGTATTCTACGTCATTTTTTCCACAAATTGATAATTTTAGATATGCAACAAAAAATATCAATCACGTGTTTCCGGTCCGGATCGAAAAATCCGACCTTCGGGCACGCTGCGTTGCCGGTAACTCGGCAAGCCTCGTTACCGGCTTACGCGCGTGCCCTCGGGTCGGATTTATCAATCCGGACCGGAAACACATGATAGATACTTATAATCTTTAATCATGTGGAACATAAGGTTCATATGATGCGTTGTTTTATGTATCGTTCTTAAAAGCATTGCATACATTGGGACTAATGTTCAAAATGCTATTTTAAGAAGGTCTCATGTATATTTTAAGTATGCACACAGCTAGAAATATTTGTTTGGAATTATAGGCTAGTATCTAAAAAGGGTTTAAAGGAAAGTTACATGTAAGTCAAGCTTTAGTGTGAAAAGGGGATATCCAAATTGCTGGCAAAAATCTATTATTTTAGAACAAAAAGGGTGGTATCTTAAAAACGACTGTTGTAATGCTTAAAAAATGATTGATACGGCATTTAAATGCAAAATGTAGTACGGCATATTTACTGTGAAAGTTATCTCCTCGTCTGAACTAATTTACAGTTGCATTCTATATAGTTTATGAATACTCTAGGTCACGTTTTATATTCACATAGCGCTTTAAACACTTTAATTAATAGTATTAATGCTTTATAATACTTTATAATGCTAATGCCTTTATATAATAATACTTTATGCACCGAAAGAAAGGTATATTTTGCTTTTGCTCGAGTTTCATGTATGTGTTGACGGCAGTCATAGATAAAGAAAGTCTTAGGTATGTATGAGCAAACAGCGGAGTCAAATGATATATCATAAACACTTTTACTAATATATTAAAAATGGTTTAACATAGCACAATATGGCATAGTTGTATGTACAATGTTATGTTGATTTATAAACTGCTTTGCATGTTCATGAACTATGTTCTTTATTCATATTTTTTTTCTTCAGTTTTTAGAAAACACAGACATCTACGAGTGTTAGTTGGTTTCAACATGTGTATGCCAATGACATTTCATGGTTGTCAGATACTGTGTCAGTTTGGGAAATGCACTTAAATTTCTTGAAGTGCCAAGTGTTTTAATACAGGCTGTCAAAGATGCTCTGTATGAACAATGAAAAAAGGGGATAAATAAGTCATCTTTTTTCAACTCGTAGGAACCATAGCCACCATAGTCGACCCCATTTATTTAAAAGTAATTTATCTTTTCAAGCGACATCACACGTAAGGAGTGTTTTTTTTTAATTTATAGGGAATAAGAACTATCATTAAAAAAGATTCTCGGCCGTGGTTACCCAGTGGGCTGGCTTGAGTGTCAGAATGGTTTGACTGTTCCACATGTAATAGAGATGGTCTTGGGTTTAAACTTTGAATTGGTTATTCCAGAGTCAGTGCAACTTTTTTAGTTGAATATCATAACCATTTATAGTATTACAGAGAATTGCAATGATTGACTAAACACGCATTATTTTACAATACAGTAATGTCTTCACCCTTAAAAAGGCAATGAAACGTCATGTGCTATATTATTAGATTTATTTTAGGGCGTCAATATATATGACCAACAGAAATTGAGTTCTTGAGAACATAAGTTTAGATTATAATGATCGACCTTGAAGATAGTAAGCCAGTTTGCTTCTGGCTTGCAACTTAACGCTCTTATAAAATACCAACTAAAATAAAATATCATTTTAAAATTAATACTGAACAAACTAAAAGTACATAATGAAACATAAATAACTCATTATACTACTTTCATTTGACTACATGTAGTAATAATTTCCTTCTTTTTCCTAATTGTAAACAAATGGTCGACAGCAGTATCCCTCTATGTCTATGTCGTCAGCATATGGTCTGCACTTTAAATAGCACAACCCGAAATGACGTTCAAGTCAAGTAGGTCTCAACACAAGGGAGGTAAATAAATCAGTTTTACTCGTTGTGTTTACCATAAAAAGATGATTAGGCTTACTTTTCTGGAACAATCGTTCGCGGGGAAATAAACTTCTTCATCTTTTAAACAATCAAAAAGAGATGTACATAGCATGTTTCCGATACTCCTTTATTTCATTTGACTGATTCCACAATGACCAAATGGGATTTCTAGTTTAAGTTTATAGTAACCAATAAAAATCTTACTTTATTCAGTTAATTTCTGTAAATTTTACAGGAAGTCAGGGTGATTTCAAACGGTCTAACGGCCGAAAAGATGAATATATGGATATGTGTAGCCTGTCTATATTATAAACATATGTATAAATGGTAACTTGAAAAAAAAAGTTTCTTTTTAAAGCGGAAGATGGTTTGTTAAAGCGGAAGATGGTTTGTTAAAGCGGAAGATGGTTTTATAATAAAATGTTGTCAATAACGTTTGTTTTAAAGATTTAAATTGTACTCTTCTTTTATTTTTTTTAAATGTTTTGGTTCATGAACTCTGTATTATAAATAGAAAATAGGCACGAAACACGTTGACACGAAAGATTATGTAATAATTGTAACATGAGAATTATTGAGGATGAATACCATTTCCTTCTAGTTTGCCCTAAACACAGAGAATTGCGTAAAAATTATTTAAGCAATTTTTACTGCAGATGGCCAACACTAACAAAGTTCGAAAACCTTATGATTACTTAATCGCCAAAATTACTTCTAAATTTATCAAAGTTTGTATATTTTTCATTTTTCAACAGAAATGGAAATTAAATGTTTACTCTTCCTACGTGTAAAAGTTTGTGTTCTTGTGTATTTGTACCACTGTATTTCATTGTATGTTATTTTTTTGTATGGCTATGATGTTGTGACAACATTAATGCTAATAAAACTTCTGTTATCCAGATCGATCAATTAAAACTACAGGAACAAAGCATGGTTGTTTTAAATGATCAACTGTCCAAAATATTAGTTCATTGTGACCTCGATGCAAACAAATGCACAATACTTCTGCATGATACTGACATATTGGGTATGGGAAACATATTAACCTCGAAAGGGTCCATCCTGATGCATGTTATATAAGTTTTATGTGTGCATAGAAGCTGAATGCACATATTAACACTGTTAAACACGCCAAACGAATTTGGCAGAAACGGAAATGTTCAAAACTTTAACCTTATATTGGTTATTGGCTTAAATACTTAATGAAATGCACTGAAAGTCAATGAAAACGCACCCCGAACACAACATGAACAATGATTTTGATGGAACGGTGTTTACAAATAAATCAACATCGTTAACCGTTTCTTTCATAAACATGACATGGACAGGTCCTCACAGTCTTAGCATCAGACACAGTCTGAAAATCAAAGTCAGAATCGCGTGTTAAAGCATGGAAAATACACGCTCCATGCTCCGTCGACATCGGTCATTTGCTATGCAAGTTTTGTGTCGTATTTGATCAATTTATTCTGGTGTAATTTTGTTATCATATGTTTGTTGAGAACGCAAGTTTTTGTCCCTACACGATACCGTTGTCTATGCTACGCTGACTTTTTGAGATAACGTTTGTTTCACATTGGCCAGAATATTACCTTTGTGGTTATAATTTATATGTCGTTTTGCTTGACAATACTTATACGACATTTTGCAATACTTTCGACGGAGATTCCTACGCGATGCGCAACATTTCTGGTTTGTTACTCACGTCAATGAATTTGTTCACTAATTATGTTTCGGATATATACTACAGAGTCAACAAAATACCTACGATATGGTGTCAGATCTATTGTGTGTTTTCTTTAAACATCAGTGTATGTTAGTAGTACGACAATATGCATGAACAAATCATTCAAATAAGTGATGACTGAAAGTTTGGAGTAAGTTTACGCAAGTATTTTTTTTATCACCGGATATCCACGATACACTAATACGCTATGCTATTTAGGAAGTATTATCGAATTAAGTACCGTGGTTGCCGACGATGGGTTTTTAAGATCTTGCAGCATAATTTAAAAAGAGAGAGGGCGAGTTTTAAGAATATTTTAAATAAATAATAGCGTTTGCTTAGATTATGTAAACTGCTTGTGTCCCAGATGAGAGATAGAAAATAATATTGAGATCAGGTAACGACTGTAAAAAGTACGCATGTAGATGTTTTGAATATACATATCAAGTGAAACTCGGATAAGCTAAACATGCAACCCAAACGTAGTCTTAACATTTATCACACATTATATGTCAAAATGTGATTCTATCTTAACGCTAGTTACATTTAAATAGACATTTACACATTATATGATTAACTAAACTCTGCATTTTTTTTATTTACTATGTATTTTCTTATAATTATTTTTTACAGTTATATCAGTTATTAACTTTTTAATTTTCAACATCCTACTCATAAATATATTTAAGACTGCAGAGGTGCACACACGAAGGATAAAAAGATGATATGTGTAGATAGCTGTGTTTGTTTAATCTTACATCAAAATAAAAGCGCTATTTGAAAAATGTACTCATTTATAATAAACATCTTACATTTCAGCACCTTCTCATAATCGTATTTGATTTTAGTTGAGGACATCACGTGCACATACTTACCAATCATACATATCCTCTACCGGAGAACGCATAATGGGTTATTCATTCTACTTGTGCGTGTTTTTTTAATATCTAGTGTTTTTATTTACTATAACCAGTCTTCCTTACTAACGGCAAGCTTGGATTGTTCAAACAAATCAAATTCCACAATTGCTTATAATATGATGTATCGACGTTAAAATTGTTTATAAGTTAAGAAAAAGGATAAAAGTCCTCGATCGCTTGTCTGTGTGATGGGTTAAAATCGTTTATTTACTCCGGACTCTTGCACAGCCACGACTTTTTAAGAGACACAAAAAGACCCAGTATATCAGGACTGCGTCAGAAGTGTTGCCTCAAAGGTTTTAAACCAACTCGACAAACGACAAAGAAAATGACAACGGACAATCATTGATCCTAAACGGTCAGTCATGAGCACATTGTACTGAGTTGAGCATTAAGACATCTATATTTGTTAATTCATGGATGACTCTTATTTTCTGATTTTGAGCACCTGCACTTTCGGGAAGACTGATTACTCTTTGTAACCCTAACCTTCACCCTGATGAACCCGTAAGTGACCTTGACCATTGCATCTTACCTGAAAAATAGAAAATAACCACACTTACCACAATGTTTATTTTTAAACACAAAATAATGAACAATCGGTTAACTAGACTATAAATTGCATTTTCCCTTCCATATCTACACTGCGTTACACGAAAGAACCACTACCAGGCAAAAAAAAGAGAAAATATGCCATACATTCTTTAAATCACTAATTTTACGAAAATTTAAGTATCTTGACATCATCTTATACATGTGTTAGGTGAACGTTTTTATTCACTACAAAATAATGTTAAGGATCAAAATGTAACTTTCCATTCATTGAAATCTGAAACTAGCAACATGTTCTTAAAATGTTCCAAATCTCTTTTTGCATTTACAAGCACAGCAATTTTTTTTTTTATTTATGTCATAGCTTTGCAGATTCAGTTGGCATGGCAAATGTAGAAATGTTATATGCCTTTCTTTTTGAACAAGTTCTCGAATAATATAAATGTTAATGATATCAACTAAATTCCACACTAATACAAATTGTGTCTAGGAACGGTTCATGTGTGTTGTGTTCATGTAAAAAGATGAATTAGAACTTGATACAAACATCACGAGCACCAAGAATCATTTCGCTAACACAGCGAAAGATTTCGAAAATACAATACAAGACAGTTTCGACTTAGTACGGGGAAAGATAAAAATACTTATACTTTCTAAATAACAATTAAAAAAGCTGTGATTTCCTCATAATTTTCCACGAGGATATCAGAAATGCAAGAAATTGCAAAGAAAATTAATTAAAAAACGAGGTAGTGTTAGGATTATTTATGTAAAGATATGCTGGGATTGCATGAAATTGTTCATCTATATATACAATGTAAAACTATTTGATAATTCATAACTCAAAGTCAATTAACTTTTATATTAGCAGAACATGCAGTTATGTCTATAGATACGCATTTGAACATGACACTTTTTTAACATTGTTTTCTTCCATTTGAGTCATCCTACATCAATGAAATCCCGCTATAAGCCAAACGATGAGTTAATGATGAGTTTTTGAAAGTTATTAAAATGAATCGATATACCGCTATATGTTGAAGAGGACCAAAGACAGATGACTTCATCAATGGTGCGTTTTGATTCTTTACTTAGAAAAACAATACAATTTCATTTGGTTTGACTAAGCCTGCCGCGAACGAAGGGGTAAAGAAGAGCTCCTTCGAAACATGAAAATTACAATATGAGCAATCTTTTGGTTCACCCCAATACCTAAAAAAAAACATGACGAAAACAGGGTCAAATATTCAACAGACAACAATTTTGATTAACGCTAGCCCGGGAGAAATGCATGTTTTCCGTCAGGAAGTACATGTACCAATCGAAGGCAATGTCGTTTACAGTAAGCACTAAGAGACAAACAGCACAATACTTAAACGGATCTAGAACTTCACTTGTCCACTGGAGTTTCCGAGCATTGACAGTGTATTATATATGATAGGCAATTGTTCCGGCTTACTATCAACGATAACATCGATTGCAAAAGTATCAGAAAGAGTGGAGGTGGATAATAATGTAACGGTCCGCTGTAGGCAGCGGATGTGCGTTCATAGTATAACATTCCGTTATAGACAGAAGTACGTTCATAAGCGGCGGATGTGCGTTCATAGTATAACATTCCGTTATAGACGGAAGTACGTTCATAATACGTATGTTTACTTGGTTGGTAATATGCAAATTAGCAAAGCCCAGGCTCTGTGTGGATTGAGAATTTACTGTATATAAAAACCAGTGGACCCCTTCTGGGTGGACCATGCTTTTTTTCTGAATGGACCTGTTGTCCTTGTTTGACATCGCACGTTACAATAATACAGAAGAATAAGTTTTTTGGACTTCAAAGTTATTCTTATTTAACAACCTAATATTGGACCATTCAAACTACAAAACTTCGTTCAAACCTTTACACGGAGTCTGTCAAAGACTAAAACCTTTACTCGGAAATGTGTTAAAGCAGTTTTCAATTAAAACCAAGCCATCACTTATGCGCCGTTATGAGTTGAAAAAACAACCTTATATATGAGTGTATGTAGTGTATGATTTTCGACTTCTTAAAATAACAAAATCAAATTAAAAGTTATTAGGATACACAATTTTCATCTTTTATGTATATTGTTAAGCGATAATTCGCGACCCGAACATATCCGAAGATGTTGCATTCATCGGTTGATAATCGCAATTGCAGAACGGCAGTTCATTTAAGGAATGGAAGTTGAGGTGTAAATATTTAAATTTCTTGCATACCGGACGTGTGTTTCCGGTCATGTGACCGGTGCTGGAAAAACTCGTCTTACACCCCCCATGTAAGATGAGTCACGCGCAACAACGCACCACTTCTTATTTCTTTTATTGCATTGTTTATGAAAAGTATATAATGCAATTTTAATAAAGCGCAATTCAAAATATAAGTATAAAATACTTTTAATTAAAATTGAAAATAAACAATCGTAAAAGCGCGATTTTTAAAGGAACTATTTGACGTCGATAGTGATTTAAAATTAATGCGCTTTATGACGTCAATACACAACGTCGCACGCGCATTTTGGTGAAATGTACAAAAGTGCGTTTTCTACGTCAATTTTTCTACTGATTCATAATTTCAGGTATGCAAGAAAAATTACTAATCATGTGTTTCCGGTCTGGATCGAAAAATCCGACCCTCGGGCACGCTGCGTGACCGGTAACTCGGCAAGCCTCGTTACCGGCTTACGCGCGTGCCCGATGGTCGGATTTTTCTTTCCGGACCGGAAACACATGATAAATACTTATAATGACTGGGTTTAAAAAAAGAACAAGAGCTGTCACAGTATGTGACGAATGCCCCCGAATGTGACATTGACCTATGAACAAGGTCAGTACATGAAAAGTTAAAGATCAAACAAATACATATGGCAAGTTATTTTAAATTGCCTCTGAACATAAAAAATACCACCCATACTTGACAACCTGCATTCTTTTGTCCTTATATTCAGCATTCCATTGTGATTAAACACTAAGTGTATCTTTCAACTTAGAGGTAGGGACATGGGTGTTGCACGTGACACGTCGTCTTGGTATGTCAAACACATGTGGCAAGTTATTTTCAAATCTGTCCATACAAGAGGAAGTTACAGCCCGGACATAACAACCAATACTCTGTATCCTTATATGCAGCAATCCATTGTGAATAAACACCGAAGTGTGACCTTGACCTTAGAGGTAGGGACACGGTTCTTGCACGCGACACGTGGTCTTGGTATATCGAACACATGTGGCAAGTTATTTTAAATTCTGTCCATACAAGGGAAAGTTACAGCCCGGACACGACAACCTATACTCTATGTCCTTATATGCAGCATTCCATTGTGAAAATACACTAAGTGTGACCTTGACCTTAGAGGTAGGGACACAGGTCTTGCACCCGACACGTCGTCTTGGTATGTAAAGTTACAGCCCGGACATCACAACCTATACTCTATGTCCTTATATGCAGCATTCCATTGTGAATAAACCCTAAGTGTGACCTTGACCTAAGAAATAGGGACACGGGTCTTGCACGCGACACGTCGTCTTGGTATGCCAAACACATTTGGCAAGTTATTTTAAAATCTGTCCATACAAGGGAAAGTTACAGACCGGACACGATAATCTATACTCTATGTCATTATATGCAGCATTCCATTGTGAATAAACACTAAGTGTGACCTTGACCTTAGAGGTAGGGACACAGGTCTTGCACGCGATACGTCGTCTTGGTATGTCGAACACATGTGGCAAGTTATATCATTATCTGTCCATACAAGGGAAAAGTAACAGCCCGGACACGACAACCTATACTCTATGTCCTTATATGCAGCACTCCATTGTGAATAAACACTAAGTGTGACCTTGACCTAAGAGGTAGGGACACGGGTTTTGCACGCGACACGTCGTCTTGGTATGCTGAACACATGTGGCAAGTTATTTTAAAATCTGTCCATACAAGGGAAAGTTACAGCCCAGACACCACAACCTATACTCTATGTCCTTATATGCAGCACTCCATTGTGAATAAACACCTAAGTGTGACCTTGACCTTAGAGGTAGGGACACGGTTCTTGCACGCGACACGTGGTCTTGTTATATCAAACACATGTGGTAAGTTATTTTAAAATCTGTCCATACAAGGGAAAGTTACATCCCGAACACGACAACCTATACTCTATGTCATTATATGCAGCATTCCATTGTGTATAAACACCAAGTGTGACCTTGACCTAAGAAATAGGGACAAGGGTCTTGCACGCGACACGTCGTCTTGGTATGCCGAACACATGTGGCAAGTTATTTTAAAATCTGTCCATACAAGGGAAAGTTTCAGCCGGGACACGAGTTATTGAGCCGGACACACGGACGGACGGTAGGACGGACGGACGGTGCGATTTTAATATGCCCACCTTCGGGGGCATAAAAAGATAATGAATTGTTCAAACTGCGATACAATATTTTGTAGGCTTAAACCAGTCAAAGGCAACCTATCACGGGTGTTCCATGGTCCCAGGTGAAATGGTTCCGGAGTTAATGTGATAACAAAGATTCAATAGTCACATGGTGTTGGATCAAACAGTTCTTGAGTTATTTGGCGGACAAATGTTTCATAAGTATGTTGACAGTGACCATGACATATTATCTACTGACCTGAACATCAGTAACATACTATAATACATCATGTAATACCAAAACGCTTATTGGATCAACGCACATGCTGTTTAAACCAAATGACGAGTCACCAGCGAGAGTGCTTCCCCAAGTAACAAAGGAAGAAAAACAGTGAGAGGTAATATACACGGCTGGTGACGGTGATGTATAAGAATGTTCACTTTGAAGGGAAACGAAGCAGCAGAGATTATCGTATGCTTTGAACATCCGATCAAACGAAAATTGACAGTACTCTTTATCTAAAATAGTGTAATTGGTCAAGCCAACCAACAACTGAACAAACTGCCCGTCGAATTGAAAAAAAGAAGGATGGACACACCTCTACAACTAAGATGAAATTAAACACTTTCACTTTAAACAATTGCATTATTCTAAGAAAATATGAAATAAACATGGTCGGGTATATGATTTTAAGACACCAAACATCAAGAGTATAAGGAATATGTTGCAGAAAAAGGTCTGTAATAATTCCGCGTCATGTATAACATCTTTAATACGCTTGCTAAGACTACACTTGTAATCAAAAAGGAAATGAATGCGCTCTATAAAGTCTTCACTAAGTTCAAAACTGCGGAAATCAGCAAAATATAGCATTCTATATACTAATACTATATATACTAATATTTCTACTGAAACACCTTCAGCAGCAAGTTTGGGATGCTGTTTTTATTATTATATTCATAAAAAAATCCTTCGTTGCACTGTCTTTAAACTACTTTTAAGGGCATGCAGAAACATAAGCTGACTTCCCACCACATTGACGTGTGCATTAATTGAAATGTAACCGGAATAAATCTTTATCTCCAAAATAGTGCTGATTCAATAAGTTACATCATTTGCAAGGGCACAACTTAATGTTATACATTGTATACTTATGTGAAAAACTAAGTAAACTAAGTAACTATGTAAACTTATTACTTAATTGACACTCTTTTTTAAAATCAATGCATACACATGTATAACAAAAACAAGATTGTATCGGTGTATTTAATACCTTTTAACGAAAAATTATTAAATGATTGGTGAGAGCTAAAATATTTACTGTGATCTTCTATCGTCTCATAGGGTAGAAATACGGTGTTATCTGCACCTTTATTTAAAATTAAACTTGGTATCCTTCATAAGAACCATTGTTTTCGACATTTATTTATCCTTTCCGGTATATTAAAACAATTGTATCAATTGTGGTGCATCTTTAAGAAACAAGTCATGTTTTACAACAACACCAAAGACAGAGGGTAAGTGTTAGACGCTTTATCATTTGTGCCAAACGCATTACATCGCCTTGCGGACTGAAAAGGAGGCTTTGCTATGGTATTGGAATGAATCTCGAAATGTTACACGTTTTGATCGACCAACTAAACATCATCCCTGAACCGTATGGGTTATCGTTTTGACACCACATTGCCATGTCCTTATGAGCTATAACAAGCCAGTGATGTGCAGAGTTTCAAAGCGAAATAAGGTCAGACGGAACTACATGTATGATTCAGTAATACCATGAAATTAAATTTATAACTGATCTATGAAAAACAATTGGGCATGACACAATCGTAAATGCAACAGGCATGAATGTTCCAATATGACGATGAAACTGATGTTATGAAAGGTATGTAATGACCACACCAAAGGGTGGAATATATATATATCAATGTCACCATAAAACAGTTTTTCACGCACCTTTCAAGAAATAATGCCTCACTCTCCTTAGAACTATTTAAAGACCGTTTTGACTATATACATAATCTGAATCACTGCACGCATATCCATGACAACCACGAATGATCTCATTTCCATACGCAATTTTTCACTAAGCACAAAAGAGTTCCAGCAAAAAATACATTTTTACTTAATTTTGTTTAACTGAGGTGGGAGGATAAGCATCTACCATAGCCGCTCTTAAAAACCTCGGTAAACCTCGTTTCCGCAAAACACCCTTCGCTCGGGTCGGAATTAACCTTACACTCTCGGCCATGGAAAATACTTATAATCTCCTAGCTCTCTTTCTTACATTAGGGGCCACAAGAGATTCAAATAGTGGATGTAAAATACGAAGTACCAAAATGTTATAAAACGAGTAGTTATTCAAAATTCTCAATTGCTCAGACCAATAACTGAAAGCCTCAGTGACCTGTGTTCAACTATACTTAGGTATCCAGAGGGTATTGTCTTATTGAATACTGTCTTTTGGTTTTGAAAGGAATTTCATGAAGATAGACTTTATGGTCACCTCAACTATAATTGACATATACCAACCAACGTGTAGTATTGCTGCTTACTTGCGAACACAAAACATGATGGACAATTCATTCCTTCTTGAAAGAACACCAACTGAGAGTTTTTTACAACAACAAACAACCTTTATTGCACAGGCGATTACAAATCGCAACATTATAAACATTACAAATATCATGCTCCTTCCAAGGTGACAGTTTGATAATTACAGGTTAAACAAGTTCCTCGATTTGCTTACCTACTAGACCAGTACATTTCCATCAATATACGAGCTCATGTGTATTAAACATTTGGGCAATGACTTGTGGATGAGTAATATGTTTAATGTTTGCTTCATGTCTAACATAAGATAGAGAGCTCTGGCACAAGTACTGTAATTTGAACAAACATAGCTAGGAGACTACTCGACAAAGCAAAACACAAAATGTTTTTTCTACGAGTTGTCAGTGGGGATTCAAAAATGCTACAAATGGGCATACCATTTAGAGTTAATATATGTTTAGAACGTTTAAGGAAAAACGAAAATGAATGTGAACAGCCTAGAATTTATAATCATATCAGCATCAACACAGAAAACGTATCCCGGTCAACGCGGCTTCTTTCTTGTTCCATTGGTGAAGCATTTTAACAAGAGGATGTTATAATGATGGTGTGGTATTAGCATGCACCGTTTAGTCGGCGATATCATCCACTCCGTAAGTGCTTAAAATAACAGTTACATTATATGGGTAAATTGATGTGGAAATTACATTTGGTTTCATAAGTGTATTGTGAGAAACAATGCCATCCAGAAAAACCGCTGGAGCTTCAGTTAGGAGTCCAGACGTCACAGACATTGGGCTAAGCTACTGACAGAGTCACAACTTCCTAAGATAATTTTATGATCATCTAATTCAACAAACAAAACATCAGGCTTCTTTTCCTTGGTGCATCTCAATTAATTGTTGAACACATTTCGGGCACATCTACATCATAGCAAACCTCGTATTTCTTACAAAACAAAGAACGATGGCATTAAATAATTGTTGTACAGAGTTAAATTTTCGTGACAATTCAGTGATAAAAGAAATATACTAGATAACATTTAAGAAATACCAATCAGGCACATTATATCATTTTAGTGACCTTTAGCTGATGAATTACTTCTGAGACAACTCCATCCAATAGTGGATGATAAATGATAAACAATAGCATCGCAGAACAAACGTAAAACGTTAAATTGTGTTGTTGTTTTGCAGTCGAAACCGGTTCATTACTTGACCATAAGCCAGAGTAATGGGCCTTGATATGCACATACTCATTGTTTCACGAAACTAAGTTTCATCTGATAGTCCCTCTGGAAACCAAGTATCATTTGAATGTCTTTAACAGGTTTCGAGTCATTGCCAAGGCTAAAATTTTAACACGACGAAGACACCAACGCCACCTGATGGCTATGACAATACTTCATTTTTTTCTTAAAATAGGGCTGAATTAATTTGGACGAATTTAATTGCTTATATGTTAGTAAGGGTTCAGCTAATTAAAGAAACAGCATTTTTAAGAAACAATCGGAAATTAAATGGGGGTAATTTCATTTTATTCTATTCGATCAGTATTGGCCTCTTCTTATCACAGTTTATATTTACATAAAACTCAGTTTTGAACAAGAAATAATATGGCCACAGAGGATAAAAATCTGACCTTGACCTGACTACAAGCGCTGCCTCTCATCATATCTCTTACCTGAAAAAGAAACAAAAGAAAACTATATAATATAATTAAAACATTACATATCATACATGTGATACACACTGTCAAAACATTAGACACCATAAAACATGTCAAGAAGCAAGATGATAATATTTTTAAACTTGGGAACCCTACGTGCTAACTAGCCCCATCACAATTCAATTTTATCAAGTTATTACAAAAATCAAGACCAAGTCTCAACACAATGTTCATGAACACTCCTCCTAGTGTTTACGTATGAGGACGATAACATTCATATACAATAATGTTAATAATCGCTCGACTTCATCCTAAATATAACATAACCTACTGAATATACAACTAAAAACACTAATTTGCTCCAATCACCCATATCAAAGACAATTTCTTAGACACGTACATCAGGTTGAAAATACATCAGTATTGACATAATAAGTTATTTTTAAATCAATAACATTCCAAATGATCGAGAAAAATCGCTACTGTGACAACCTATGAGGCGATTTTTAAAACATGATTGCATTTTAAAAATTGAGTCATGTTTTAATATTATATTAAACAATAAAATCAGGTAACAGCCGATGTTCAAGTTTAGTTGTGTGCTATTTTTGACGTATTTTAGACGGTTAACTGTACATTTTCGAAAAAAAAGAAGAACTGAAGATGTTTTTTTAGCCAGACGTCAGCGTCACGCATGAAGTAGTCATGTGACTGACAATGAGCATTTTGCTAGCATTTAAATAACAATAAACTTAGGGTAATTGGTTGTTGTATACAAAAAAAATAAACCGGAAAGTTTATAAATGCCATCGTAATGTCAATAGAATAATACAAGGCCACATAGGTCAGTTTTGAAGTGTGTTATTTGTAAAATATCAAGACGTTTCTAAGAATAACAATAAATAGACGACAAACTTACGTATAAAAAAAGTAGCATTAACATTTAATTGTTAAAATACTATTATACATTGAAAAACAATTATGGAGATGTGTTGAATTAATATTTTTGAAGCAAATAAGGAATATATTAACAAAATTAATGTGATTGACGTACCGTCATTCTAATACAAGCTGTGCTTTGATTCCATAATTGGAGTTTATAGAATGCTCCCAATTTATTCGTTATTTGTAGTATCCATTAATATTATAATAAATGCATTTCTTAAATGCCAAACTGTATAAGCACCTTAGCATATTATTCCCTTAAACAATCTTAAAACTGTCCTAACATCTCTTGTTTGTAACGCGGGATTTTATGTGATGCGACCTGAAAGAACAGGAATGGACAAGAACTAACCATATATATAGACCTCAAAAATGGTTAAAGGAAGGTATATAACACTGACTAACAGCAACAAAAACTTCGTGTTAATTAACTTATTCGTAACGTCATGTTAACTGATACTGTAAACATGTGTGAGTTAACTGTGAGGAACTTGCAATTTACTCGTATACTTACGAACGAGGCAATTTTGACCTGAAAGTAAATCTATAACCAGTACAATTGCCATTTCACAGAGAATTTAAGAAGGCTATCGTTGGAAACAATGTCGTTCTCTTACAGGGTATAAATTTTATGTGGACAGTTTGAAAATAATAGACATGTTTGGGATATAAATACTGTATTTCCCATTATGACAACATTTCAGGTTCCAACTCGCTGATAGGAAAGTTTTTCTAAAGTACAAATATGATTTAAACCATATACTGATCAAATTATGAATTCCTCACAACGTATAAGAAAACATTGTTTACGAAAAAATAGTTTTTATCAGAGATTCGCACCTGTATTAAAAGACATAGGCACACTCACTTGTAAAAAGACAAATGTATCACTAAATAAAATTGTCGTTAATGATTGATTCAACCTGCATTAACTACATCGACCACATCCACAAGCAACTTCACAAGCAAACCGTGTCACTTTTCGGTAACTTTATATGTTTTTAAAAATAGAACCAATGCGGAAATACTCAAGATATTATTCGGCCATCTTCATCAAACTCTAGATATAGTACTTTGTAAGAAAGCCGAGCATGTCCGAAAGTTGAACAGCGCTCGGCATTTTTAAATTTTGTTTAGTACCAACACAGAGATTATCGAGATAATATTTGGCCATTTCCGGCAAGTTCAGGATATACTTCAACAGCATCATCGCAACTTCTCGACATTTTCCTTTTTGATTCAATTTTAAAAACAACAACAAAGTTACTGCAAATTGGCATGTGATTTGTGTTTTAAGCCGACTCTGTGTGAGTGTGCGTCTTTTGACGGATTTCTGCTTCTGTTTGGACTAACCGGTAAGATGTGTTATGTTGTTAATATCTGGTTTTGAGTATTATTTGCACTGAAAGCAGTATGCGTAACATTCTCATTTATATCGAGTGTATTCATGTTTGAACTTTGCATGGACATGTTTCTTAAATTGCGAAGATTCCTATATTACCTTTTTTTTATAACCGAAGAGGATACTTAGCTCTGCGAGTATGTGGAAATGTTGTCATGGAACCGTGATAAGTTATTGTATTATGTCTCAGGATGTTATAAACAGCTCAAAAATGTGGCTCTGCATCATACATTCTGGTGTATGTGGTGACTAAAATAGGACCAAGACCAATACACCATGACTAACAGTTCCGGCTCATGAGACATCCACAATTGCTCGGACAGTTTGCTGTGGTAGACTTGCAGACAGCACCATATTTTTACCTACCTAACAGTTGTAGACGATGGTATATTGTAAAAATAAATGTGTCACGATAATTACACTTAAGATGTAAATGAACAAATGAGATAGTGTAGAGCATCGAATGAAACTGAATTATATATTCTACGCTTTCCCTGTGAATAAGGTTTGTTCGTATGCAGAGCACAATTTGTTCTTTCAAAATGCAGTAAAATTTTAGTATCGTTTTACAAGATAATGCTTATAAGGTTGCATACGAACAAACCTTATTCACATGGCAAGCATAGAAATTATAATACAAGAGACGTCGTAAGACAGCGCGCTCGACTACACCGCTTTGACTTAGAATACAATAACGATGTAATAATACCAAGTTTGGTCTCTTTATGTCAAACCTAACTAGAATTATTTGATACATATTAAGGTGACTTTGATGCTGCCCTCCCACCAGCCCGCCCAAACAATGACGCAAGTCATTCAAATAACTTGATTTCCCATTATGAAAATGTGGTTAAGAATATACAAATATGCCTTTCAAAGGAAATAAAAAAAAAAAAAAAAAATAATAATAATAATAATAATTCAAGGGCCATAACTTCTATTTAGGCTTAAAACGGAGTTATGTTTCTTGTTGTTAGATGGTCGTAAATAATTTTGAATTTTATTTAGTGCATTTAATGAACGGTATAGAAGTTTTTTTTTATTAAAATCCCAACTTGCCCTTAACTTTTACTTGCCTAAAACTTTAACCTTAGTCAATCAGGGGCCATAACTTGTATTAAGGATATGGAGTTATATAACCTCATTGGGTGATGGTCCTGAACAATTGTGTGAAGTATTAAGTCAATTGAACGAAGGGTATAGAAGTTATTAAACAATATCCCAACCTGCCCTAAAACTTTAACCTAAGTTCCATAGTCAATCAGGGGCCATAATTTGTATAAAAGATAATATGGAGTTATCTAACCTCATCATGTGATGGCTCTGAACATCTGTGTGAAGTATTAAGTCAATTGAATGAATGGTATTGG
Organism: Mya arenaria; assembly: GCF_026914265.1. NCBI lineage: Eukaryota > Metazoa > Mollusca > Bivalvia > Myida > Myidae > Mya > Mya arenaria. The sequence continues at coordinate 47,172,383 of NC_069124.1, read as the reverse complement.
AGTTTTAAGTGAAAATCCCTACTTGCCCTAAAACTTTACCCTGCCCTAAAACTTTAACCTAAGTCAATCAGGGGACATAACTTGTATTTAGGATAATATGGAGTTATGTAACCTCATTGCGGGATGGTCCTGAACAACTGTGTGAAGTATTAAGTCAATTGAACAAAGGATATATAAGTTATTAATAAATATTCCAACTTGCCCTAAAACTTTAACCCAAGTTCCATAGTCAATCAGGGGCCATAATCTGTGTAAAGAATAATATGGAGTTATCTAACCTCATCATGTGATGGCCCTGAACAACTGTGTATTAAGTCAATTGAATGTAGGGTATTGGACTTAAAAGTGAAAATCCCAATTTGCCCTAAAACTTTAACGGGACGCCGATGCCGACGCTTGGGCGAGTAGTATAGCCCACCTATTCTTCGAATAGTCGAGCTAAAAACGTTTAAAAATGGTAAAACCTTTATCCGTTCTTGTTTAAAATCCAAAACATAACATTCAACGTTTTATTTAATAAATTCTGCTGTAAACATTAAGCATGTAAACTTATAAATCAAGATTTTACCTGATTAGAATACACTTAGTTCATTCTTACGTTATTTTCCTCAATGAACCATCACTCCGAGCCACTCGCCGGCTACAGTGAGGGTACAGAGAGGATAGAGAGATACAGGTACATTGTATATTATAAAAGTCATATTCTTATCATGTAATGAACAGTGTTCTAAAACTTTGAATAATTTGGATAAACAGAGGCAGTTTTAAAAATGAAAGTTGAGGAAATCATCAGGGGATGTCCATCTGATATATACAAGGAAATCTGCACTTTTCTCATATGATACAGTTGCAATGTATGAGAAAGAAATTGCGCCCTGTCCTTTTTGAGTAGAACCCTTCTGCCCTCATGTGCACTCTTCTGCCTTCATAGAATGCAATGTTAAAAACCTTCAAATATTCATTTTGATTTGTTTTAAACATTTATTTGGATTATAAAAAACGTACACACTTTACATAGCTGGCAGTTGAAAGCTACTAAACTTCAGTTAAACACAGTTTCTAACATTTTCTGCCAATTTATAATGTTCATGTTCTTCATAACATGATTATATGTGCCCAAAGCACCCTGTCACTTTTCTGCAGGACCCTGTCATTTTTAAATCATGGCTAAAACCCTATTATCCATATATGGTAAAGAATAACCTAATATCAGACAAACTGCAATATCGTGTATACATGTACTTTACTGGAGTTACTGAGAGAAAGCTTTGTTCTATGAAAAGAAAAACATTGAAGAATCCTCTACCTACCATTCCAGGAAATTCCAAAGTTAAACTTGGGAGATCAACATACATTTTATTTAGTTGCAAACAGTGTCGAATGTTAGCTGCCACAATGGACAGCTTCAGTAATAAAACACTACCAATGAAAAAAATAATTTACTGCAGTGTAAAAACAGTCCATGATGCTTACACAACACTTAAACTTGTCTTATACAATAAAATAAGAGGGCCAAAATGGCCATATATAGCTTAACTCAGTCAAATGGTTTTTAACTTGCAATTTGTTGTTGATTTTTGGAAAATCTGACAAAAACATGTTTGTACTTTCCAATATATAGCCTATATAAAATAGGTGGCTGGGTCAGCTATGATCCTAGGTCACCATTTAAACAAACTTTATAAAGCACCACTAGACACTAAGTTATATACAAAATATCATAGCTCTAGCCAAGTTGATTTTCAAAGCTTTTTTTCCTATTTAATTTAAAACAAAACTAGGATGTGACAAAGGTTCTCAAATGTGTTTATATGTAAGCAGTAATGTACAGCCACTACTGACCATTCAAATGGTTGCGCTGTTATTTATCATCAGGTCAATGTATACTGTTACTACACCTGATTGATGTTTTAAACATTTAAATTTCTAGAAATGTTACATTAGATACAGGTGTTTTCCTGAAACTTCTATATTATATTAGCATGGGTTCATTAGTGGACATTGTGGCTAGATTCATAGGCAGAAGGTTGATAATCTGCAATGACAATATACAGTAAAACTGCGATCGCTCGAGGTCGCCGGGAGCCGAGACAAAACCTCGAGGGAACCGATATGTCGAACGACCCGATTTTCAATTTTCCAGTTTGTAATGAAATATTTTTCAGTGTATTTTAAGTTTGAAGTCGTCAAACGGATTGTTTACTAAGATACAGATTATGTGTTGCGTTGTGGAAATCGCTAATATGCTCAAAGGCTGTCGTAATCTAATTTATCCTAAATGTAAAATGCAAAAGAAATAACAATAAATGAATAAATAGCCATATTGCAAAGCAAAGTGACAAGAAGGAATTCTTTCAGATATTCCAATGTTGGATCGATATGGTAGTGTTTTATTCATATTTTTATTACTCATTTAAATTTCTCACAATTAACTTCTCATCATTAACTTCTCATAATTATCTTCCATATGCACTTATATCGGTCATGCGTTAACAGTGATAAACGGATTTTCACACCTTATCAAATTGCCTATCAACTGTCATTGCAATTTTTACAAGTTGCGAAAATTTTAACACCTAGAAATTGTTTGTTTAATTTGGAACACGTGTTCGGGAAAGTGTGAAAATTTGACCTCGAGGGAGCCATAAGGTTTTGTGCATGATTTATGTACTTGGGACCAAGTATATTGCTCACCTCCTCGACATAATTAGGTTTCGATGAAGCGTAGGTATATTTTATATGAAAATAGAAGGAAAATGTTCGGGACCAAGCTACAACCTCGAGGGAACGCCAGTTCTCGAACGACCGCTTGTTCGAACAACTGCAGTTTTACTGTAGTGTGATAAGCCAAAGCAGACACTATCTCTTCCTTGCATCTTTGGTTTCAAACAGTATAATCATTTGTGTGGTTTTATTTTATTTTTTCAACAAAGAAATATAAACAAAAATATTATTATTACAATTATTATATTCTTATATTATTATTGTTAAAATAATGATACTATTATTACATATGTGTCAGCATGAATGCTCTCTTAATTCTTTCTTTTTATTTCCAGTCACAAACATAATAACATGGCAATGAAAATCTCAAGGTGTTTCACCCTGACAAGGCAACAAAACTAAACCTGCTATCCTGATGCTAATGAAAAAAGGGGCTAAACAGTAAATAAAGAACATTTAATGATTTCAGCAATGTCTTACAAGTCTAAAAAGATGATAATAGGGATCACCAGTTTTCTAAAACTATGAAGAAGGGTTGATGACACAAACAGTAGTTTTTTATAAATGAAAACTGAGGAAAACATAAGGGAATGTCTTTCTAAGACATTATTAAAAGCAAATCTGCAGTTTTCCCATATGGTACTCAGTTTGCAATTTATGGGATTGGCATACAAACATGTATCCATATTTGGTAATGAATACACCTGAGATGAGAAAAACTGCAATATCTGGGCTACATGTCCTTCACAGAGTTCACTGAGAGAAAGGTTTGTTTTATGAAACAAGACATTGAGGAAACTTCTACCTATCATTCAAGGAAATTCCAAGTTGAAAGAAACTTTTGAGATCAACATACATTGTATTTAGTTGAAAACTTGAATGATAACTGAGACAAAAGACAGCTTACAAAAGTTAAACACTGAGAATGAAAAGGTATTTAACTGCAATATAAAAAAAGAACGAGATGCTTATACAAAGAGGGGCCAAAACGGCCAAAAAATGCTCAACTAAGTCAAAGATTTTTAACATGCAATTTGTTTTTGATTTTCAATATTCTGATATTAACATGTTTGTACTTTCCAATATAAGTTCAATGCTTTTCTCCTAAAAACAATCAAATGCTAGGATGTGACAAAGGTTCTCAAATATATTTCATAAAAATTATGAAAATAGTAATTTACTGCCACCACTGACCATGAAGATAGTCATGCTGTCATTTATTTTCAGGTCAATGTATACTTTAACTACACCTGATTGATGTGTGAAACATTTAAATTTAAATTTAAACATTTAAATTTCTAGCAATGTGTAAACAATTAGATACAGTTGATTTGCTGCGCCTGTTACCATGGGTCATTAAGTTGACATTGTGGCTGCAATCCTAATGGTCTGATAAGCCAAAACACAAATGGCAGAATAAGCCTAAACACAAACAGCAGAAAAAAATGGAAAGATGTATCTTTCCTTGCAGATTTGGTTTCAAAGTATATAATTGCTTATATGTTTTGTTTTAATTTTATAAACAAAGAAGTATTAAAAAAAATTAAATAATCAATGACAATTAGTATATATATAGGTCTTCATTATAATCGCATTAATGATACTATTATTATATTTGTTAGGATGAATGTTCTCTGAACTGTTTTTAGTTTCATTTACCAACATTGTCAAATGTTGGCAACCAAGACCATCATTAAGACCAAGGTTTTCAGGAAAGAACATTGTCTGATATGACATTAATCTTCTAGTGGTCACAGTCAAAATAAACTATGATGATTAAAACATCAAAATGTGATACTCAATATTTTGTTTCACATTTTATATATGGCAAACATGAATAGTTATTGAGTAGTTATAAATATTAAAGATTTCAGCAAGATGTCTTACAAGTCTTTATTATTTGTTTAAATGACACAAAAACTGGGATTGACAGTGTTCTTAAACTGTTGAGACTTTTGATAAACAAAGGGTTGAAGACAAAGTTATTTTTATAGAGATGAAAACTGAGGAAAACAACAGGGTTGTCCTTCTGAGATAAAAATGTAAATCTGTAGTTTTCCTACATGATACTCAGTTTGCAATATATGAGATTGGCATACAAACATGTACAAAGACTTGTATCCATACTGCGTCTCTTACTAAGGCAAGCAGGGGTTACAGAAGCAAAAAAACACATATCATCAATAGATGATGTTCCAAACATTTCTTATCAATCACACAATCATATCACGTGGAAACAGGAAATGTTATTAGTCTTTTCTAAATATATACATTTTGACAAGGGCCGGGGATGGGAAATTAGGACAATTCTTGGCGACAAATCAGGCCCTTAAAATATCCTGGCAATTGTTTGTGGACAAGTATTCTTGGCACACTGGGAGCTGTTTTTGTTGCACATCTTTGTTGTTTTCACTTCTCAAAAGCTGCTATTAAACAGTCTATTCTTTGAATTGTTTTCACAGCTTCTGTTGCTAGGTATCTAAGATTATTACTATCAACCCATCCTGCAATTCCTTACCTACGTAAATCAAAACCTTCAGGCCATTAAATACATTAACAAAAAAGCCTTTTATGCATTGTTTCTTTTGAAAATACAAAATGTTCATTCCATTAAAATAATAAGATACGGAATTAAAAATCAGACAAAAACTTTTTTTAATTAATTTAAAAAGATTCTTTTTCAACTCATTTAAAGTAAAATACATTTTAAAGTTTACATTAATTTTATAAACATGTTAAACTGTCCAGCTATTTTCAAATAAAATACTAAATGGGATTATTTACATTACAATTTCTTTACAGCAATCAGGCAGAGATAGATTTAAAGTTCAATTAAAATTTAACAAAGTTAACCAAATACGGCATCAGATATTTTGAAACTACAATACTGTATTGTCAGAGTGATTACATCAATGTTCGACCCATGTAAAAGGCTGTCAAAGTAGAACAATGATTCAAATTCCGTTATCTACCCCAGGGACAGCTCGCTTACAATAGCCATCGTGTACCTAATAAGACCACAGTGGGTAACTAGAGAGCGAGAAAATAGGGCTCGAGACCACCACACCTAACAAATTGGCCTCCTACCGAGTGTAATTAGACAGCAAAGTTTTGTATGACTCTCCGATTTGTACCTTAAATGACAGCCATGAGGTTGAATAACTAGCATTTAAATCGGGTGTAAACACAGCCTTAAGATTAAAAGCAATTTATAAATATTTTTATAATAATTTGATGACTATAAATTGATAATGATAAAAGAAAGAAAGAACCCTTTATATCACTTGTTTACTTCATTGTTGATTATTTTTGAATATTTTTTTTATTTTTTTTGGAATATGAAACTTTGTAACTATTAATCCATAACTAAGTATTACGGCAATTTGTGTTGAAATTAATTTTATATTATACTGTTTTCAGCCTGTGTGTCTTACCTGAGGAAATTAGCCAACATTTAAACAGTAAACCTATAAATTGAAAAATTACAATACAAAAGACTTCTATTTGTGAAATGATTGTTATGCAGGGGATGCAACTCTCTGTGAAAGTAAGGTTAAAGGCATAAACTGTTATTGCCCTTGATCCAATGAAAATCCTTCAAAAAGATAATTTAATCCCAAAACAAGACAATATATGTTTTCCCTCAAGGCTTTCTCAGGTTTTGTCTTAACTAAAACCATAAATTTATATCAGTTTAGCCCAAAGACAAGGTTACGCCCAGTGATTACGAGCTAAAGCCTCATGACCATTATTGATACTGGGCCCAGAAGAGTGATGTTTATATTTTAGCAAGAGTATCTTTTATAATGATTAGTTTTTCATAAACTTCATGCGCACTTACATTAGGAATACCCCTTGTTTAGTTTTTGGACAAACAACAACAAGTTACACACCTTATTATCATCCTGAGACTCTTCATTGTCCCCGTCCTGCTTGAAGTCCTCAGGTGAGTCGGTACCAACGTTTGATGGTGAACCACTGGAACTCTGGTCGGACGAACCCTCGGAACACTCAGAACCCATGCCTTTACTACTGCTTCTCATCTCTTCACGCTTGATTATACGCTTTTTCAGGGCAAACATATTACCTAAGGATAGGGCACTGGTGGGAATATCTTTGTCCTCAGTTATGGAGAAAGCGGACTTAATCTGCTTAATTTTCAGGTAATTTAGATATTGCATGTCGTCCTGACTCTGGCTAGATCTGCCTTGACTGGAATATGTGGAAGGTGATCTCTGGAGCATTTGCCTTTCGGCCTCCTCATCCTTAGCAGACGACCCCTCCCCATCCTGGTAGATTGGCAGAAAGTAGGAATCCTCGTACTTGCTCTGTAGTTTCCAGCGTGCCAGAGGGGAAAGGCAATCGTACATCTGGCGCTCGCCATTTTGAGGCGGACTGGCTCTCTCCGATGCTATGTCTTGGTAGACCTCAGAGCCGGCATCACTTCCATATTGCATGTTGTAGTCCATCTGCCTCTCCATATTGGAGAATTCCTGCCGTTGCATGAACTGAAATACAAATTTTGCACTTGAAAAAAATACTAACAGCCAAACAAAAAAGAGCCAACCTGAAACTTAACCAACACCAAATGTCCATAATTTGAAGATCTGTTTGATACATTTTTCCTTCTCAAATTATTTAAAATAGATCAGAAAGATCATTGGCCTCCATTAATTAACGGGCCTTAAATCATAAAAAAAATCAATAAAAACAATAAGCTTGATCATTAAAATATTGCTTGCCAAATTGTTACAACCTAAAAGGACAATTCCAGTTAAATGTATGATTCAAGGTTTATTGAAAGAATGGAATATTCAAATTGCACTATTTCTATTAAAAAAGGAGAATATTTCTTAAACATTCACAAGTGCAATGATTCTGTCTCACAAAGAGTCTGACACCCAGCACTTGTAGTGTTTTTGACATACCGGTAGAATTGTAGTGCTTTTGGTAAAGTTAATTATCATAATTATGTTTAATATCTTCTACACATATTTCCAACTGTAAGGATATGTTTTTTCCTTCTGAAACGATTTGAAATAGACTTAACCTGTCAATGTAATTGATTATCTGCCTACATTAATTAATACGCCTGAAATCATAAAAAAATCAATTAATCATTTAGTAATCAGATGCCACCATCTGTAAATGTCTTATACTCCAAGTCAGTACTGGGTAAAATCTCAATAATAAGAAGCTAAATAAACTTGCCCTGCCCTTCTTAATCATTTTTTTTTGTAACATGTCTATTTAAAGATGCACTCTTACTCCAAAATAAGATGTTCCACAATTAATACAAATGTTTTAATTTATGGAAAAATATGAATAAATATCGAAAACAACTGTTCTTATGAAGGATAATGTGTTTAATTTGTAAGAGTAGGTGCAGAAATCACAGTATTTCTACCTTATGAGATGATAGTTTATCATGGTAAATCTTTGAGCACTCACCATCATTTAATATTTGTACATTTTTAGCTTTTATATACACTGTTACAATCTTGTTACTAGTAATTTATTTTCAACAAATACATCATTTAGTAAGTATTTAAAGGTTTATCACTCAAAACATATATTTGTTAAACATGTGTTTTATTGATTTTAAATTGGAAATTTGATTAAATTTGTAAACAATTTATGTCAAACAGATGCCCAGTTTTAAACAGTTGATAGTTTGCTGACCTGTCCAAAGACATGGATGGTGGATTCAGGTACAAAGGATTTGTTCCAATAATTAAAAGAGAAGTCATACCAACACAAGTCCTCCCATTCATATATCACATCATAAAACCTTACTTAACATCAGGAAAGTATTGTTGCACTTTAGTTAAAAAAAGACACTAAAAGTGTGAAATAACTGTGTGTCACAAATCAACAGTGCACACACTTTGTGGTAAAATAGATAGTAACTGTGTTTTTAAAGCAAAATTTTATATACTTAAAGTAATGCAAGAAAAGTGTAAAATTGGACACTGCTTTTTTCCATTTGCATCGTTATCACATGAAAGATATTCATAAAATGTCATATCCACTTTAATAGTGTTTTCTTGACAGTTTTTTAAGAACAAAATAATTGAAAAAGTATAAAATTTTAACAGATGACCTTTTTTTCCCCAATTTTTTTTTCTACCAGTTGAAAATTTGAACATGAAACATAATTTATGTATAAGATACAGACAATAGTTTATAATTTCATTGAATTGTTTTATCATTAAATTAGATGATTTTAGCATTAAATATAACTAAACTGATTACCTGAATCCGATGTGAGGGTTTCATATAGTACATCCCTCACAAATATTTACCATTTTATAATTTACATCAGAAGTAAGAAGTTAGAGGGTGCCTAGAAGGTAGGCACAAATTGTTTTTGACCAAAAATATTCAAACATTTATATGCATCATTCTAACAGCTTCTACAAATGTATAACAGTTTGTACATGTATAGAATCAATATAATGGTAAAAATAATAATAAAGTAAACAACTGAGTATTGGGTTTGCATGGGGAAGAGACTGGTAAAGACGTATTTGACACAAACTGTAGGAAACGTGGACATTGTATTACAAGACTGTGTTAATGTGCTGAAAAAAGAACCAAACACTCCCATAGTATAAAGATATCAGACTTTTACCACTAACATTTCTATTGTAATAATTCTTATCCAGATGACAGCACTATGGTGGAAAGGGAGTGTGTGTGTATCAGTTGCAAAAGAGAAGGACATTCAATTATCAAGGGAAGAGGGGGTAACATGGCAGCAGTCAATGGACCATCACTCTGTAGCTGATGTAAAAAATATGCCTTTATACAAAGGCGCCATATTCTTCATTAACTTCCAGCATGTGATATTGTTGTGCTTGCTTATTTTGCTGTACCATCTTTTCAATAAAGTTGATGCTTCCATATGTAATATTCTAGACTAGCTCTTTACTTCAGATATGTACATTTAGCCTTTTAATCATCATCTGCACTATGCTGACCTACCTGGTACTTACATTTTTTTGTGGGTTGTCCAAAGGAATTTGATGGACAATACTTTTTTTAAAATTCCTTTATAAAATTTCAGATAAAACAAAAACAAACTGGAATGATTCATTTTTATTCTGGGATAACATAAACTAATCACTAAAACTATAATGAAATACCTTGCTGTTTTCTTCCATCTAAAAATAAATGTTTGGTGCTCTCTAGTGTCAAAACTGTTACGATAATCCTGACTCTGGTAAACATGGCATTTCAAAAAAATAAAGGCTGGTCAGCTGGTAAAATCAGCACCAGTGGGGTAACCAGAACCACACCCATTTTTATGTTTGGCCTCCCTTTAGTTGTTAATTATTTAAAATCTTACATTTTATATTTCTTAAACAGTTTTATATTTTGCTTCAATTTTCGTTTGCTTCATGAATCCTGGCTGACCAAATTACTTTGTCAACATCTATTGGAATTAAAAATAAAACCAGTTTTAGAAATATTATTTAATGTCTGCCATCAAAAGCATATAATTCATTTACAGCAAGGCCAGAGTTTTTTATGTTTCGTTTTACGGGAGCGCCGTATCTAAATATTGCAAAACCAAAATAAGAAAAAGATTCAAATTCCTACCTTTATTTTTATATTTTCCGCCGCCTGTTTCTTCAATCTCCGATAGAAAATAAGATTTAGTGTTATTTAACCTAACGCCAATTTAACAACAACAAAAAATGATCGCGTACAATTTCAAAGATGGCGGAAGCCGGCGCTTATTGCTTATGATGAAATATGTTTCATTGTTTTGTGATATCACATGCATATTATATGCCATGATGAAAATAAAACTTGCTTATTATCATCATCTTAGCACTTGTTAGGAAAATGGCCGCCTTTTACGAAATTTTAAAGTGAATTTAGTTTGAAGACTGATACTGTTGTTCATAATATCATGGCGTTTGTATTTTTGTGATATTTCAGAACGGAATTGTATTTTCTTTATACCGAAGCATAAAATCACTTACCCGGTAGATATTTCTGTGTGTAGACCTGTTTACACATGGAAACACTGAGAATTGGAATTTGCTGTACAGTTTCTGACTACAGAAAAAGACGAGAATGTGACATTGGATTTGGCTTGTTTGTCTAAAGACAATAAAGTTATACCAACATATCACATACCATTTTAATGGGCATTGGCTCCTCTTTTCATGTCAGGCATTTTAAAATGTATTGTTTGTATGTTGATCAAGAAACTAAAAAAAATGGACTCTACTGTGAAGTCTGGTAAGTTTGAGTTACATACCTTGTTTCTTTTCTTGTATATCAAAGACATTCAATTTCTTCAGATGTGTTGTTTATCTCATTATATGCACCCAAAATGATATTAATTAACATTTGCCCTATGTTTTGCCAGTGCGAGTTTCAGTGACTATTAAAAGCACTACAAAAGTATAGAAGCTCATATTAAAGCTGCACTCTCACAGATTGAACGTTTTGACAACTTTTTTATTTTTTTTTGTCTTGGAACGAGCCAAATTTTGCGAAAATCCACGGAAACAAGTTATATAAGAAAATTAGATCGCAGTTTTAAATATTTAAGTTCAAATTTTAATGTTTTATGCATTTTTCGTAATTCGTTAGTAATCGTTAGTAACGGTTTAAATCATAAAACATTAGTTTTCGAACGGAAATATGCAAATATGTGATCTGATCTTTTGTCAGCAATCTTTTATCATTTGTTTTCAGATATTTACACAAAAATTTGCTCTTTCCAAGACAAAAAATAAAAAAGTTGTAAAAGTGGTTTATCTCTGAGAGTGCAACTTCAAAATCATGCATATATAATAATTTATGTGTAACTTTTATTTAACAGTGCAGTGTTAAATATTGTGAAGTTACAGTTGAAGAATATATTTACTTTGGTGTGAATCAGTTGAATTGTAGCATATAGGGAGTAAAATGAATATCCAATGTTAAAGTTCCCTAAACGTGCATTATGCACCAGTCAATTGTAACCACTGCCCCAGGTCCGAGGGTATATTGGGGATAACGGGTGTTTTTACCTTCCAGGTGGCCCGGCAGTGCCGAGTGAATGCGGTTTTGTTTTTGTGTCGAAAATAGTTGGGAATGGGCCTTACCTAATCTAGGTATCCTGGGGTGCGGGGGCATTTTGCGTGGATTTGACCAGCAGTTTGTCTCCACAGGGCGGGAATTTTACCAATGGTTGGCTCGACCGAAAGTCAAAAGTCCCCGCTATTCTTCGGGCCTGGGGGGGCTTGGTTGCAATTGACTGGTGCATTATTGTGGCTACTTGTGAAAATAACATCTTATTTTGACTTTATTGTACAGATCTATTATACAACAGGCAGAATTGAGTACAAAAAAAGTGTGCACAACTTTAAAAAATTCATTCTACAAAGGTTTCCAAAAAAAATTCGGAAAATCTATTTTTAATTTTTTTCTCAACGCTCATTTTTCAACATCTTTTTCTTAATTTTTACCCTCCTCCTGGTGCTTATTTTTGAGAAATTTCCCATAAAACGAAAAATAAAAAACTGGCCCAAGTCTTGCATACACAACATACATGTTAACATCATTTATATCACCCCAGGGTCATTTGTTTATTTTGGGACGCGATTACCCGTGCTGAACTCTTATAGACCAATCAGGTAGGCGACTTTACAACACATAAGAAAAGTTCCCTATATTCAATAAAACATTTTCCTGAACAACACACAAACTGAAGTTGGAAAATAATTTCAAACAGTGTTATATTCACAGTACACTCAACCATGACAGCCATAACACATTGCCTTTGTTAGTCACTTTTGAGTTGTTTCCAGTATTTGAATTCAACCATAGGTCTAAAACATAAAATAAAACACATTCAAACTATTCCCTGGATCCCATTTAGAGTTTATGGGAGTAGATAATAACTAACTGAAAACAAGACTTGTTACGGTCAACAAACACATGCTCTTTTGCAGATGGGCAAAAACAAGCAGATTCTAAATTGATTAAAATTTATAAACAAGCAGATTCTAAAGTGATTAATTTAGCCATGCAAACTTTCTTATATACAGCCCTATTTCAAGAAAGTCACTTTATTTGCTTTAGCAGCACAATAAAATACAATGTTTCTACAAAAAATAACAAACAAAAATAATTCTGATGAAATTTAACATAATTTGACAGGACCGTAAGTTAACAAATGCACTGAAAATGACCCATGTATCAACAGTCAGCTGTCATTCACAGTAATAAGATATATGTACTCCTGGTAAAAGGGACATCAACCATACATACTTATTGGTAACTTCTCACACTTCAATTCAAGAGTAACCAACCTTTGATTTGACTGTTGCAGAAGCAAACAGTTGTCAAGCATTTGCTATTGTCTGACTGCACAATAAACAGTTCAATATTATGTATTTAGCAACATAATATTGTCTTTAGGCCTTTTTTATTTAATTCTATGTTTTACAAACACCGCCGCCCAAAAAAACTCATTTTTGAAATAAAAATAAAATTGTGATTTCTTTTTTTTTTATTTCCGCCGATGGAACTTTATCGCGGCAAATCATTAAAAGCAGAGGACATCGCAATAGCTGTAAAAATGTTGGTGTAAACATTTCTGAAAAAGTTTAAGCCAATGAAAAACATTCATTGGATTTGCAGGCTGGTGCTAAAAACTCGGTATCCGCTACCTGGTATCCCCCGGTATCCGGTATCACTTTCCGATGCCGGATTATGTTGATATCGGGGTTATTATCAGATGATAAATCCAAGTATCCACGGTTGGTTATTAATTGCTTATGGACATCCAATGCATACTTTAAATAACACGGTATCAACATAACCCGGTATCATAAACTGTGATAACGGCTTTTCTTGATATCGATACCTGGTACCGGGTTTTAGCTCACCCGGATTTGCATCGTCATTGCCCCCATTCTCGACTTTCCAATAGACCATAATCCTTTGAGGCAGGGTGACTTCTGGTTTATTTCCAGGTTATAACAAAGTATAATAACAGCGATAAATATGGACTAATTATCGTTCCAGGTTTGTTATAATTCATTTATTATTATTAGATTTTTCATTTTAATGAGTTTATATTACATTATTGTGATATTATTTGAATGTCATGAGCTATAAATCGCTTGACTGTTTACCTGGACAGTTAGATCTGGTGGGTGGGGTAGATGGTTCTGAAAAGACTGCGGTTACTATTCTTATTGGATTATTATTAACAACAAATAATCCTCATCTATTCTAAAACATTTGTTTTGAAAATTAACACAAATAATACATTAGTCTGTTTTACTATCTGACAGTCATAATCTATAATGAGGAATCTATATGTACATTACCAGGTACACTATAACTATGTATTAATAGTCTTATGAATGAACATATATAAATCATCATCAACATGAATTATGATATTTATACTGCTCTGTGTATTTTAAAACTACAGTGAAACTGCGTTCCCTCGAACAAGCGGTCGCTCGAGAACCGGCGTTCCCTCGAGGTCGGAGCTTGGTCCCGAACTTTTTTCCTTCTATTTTCATATAAAATATACCCACGCTGCCTCGAAACCTACTTATGTCGAGCAGTCGAGCAATATCCTCGGTCCCAAGTACACAAATCGTGCACAAAACCTTATGGCTCCCTCGAGGTCAAAATTTCACCTTTTTCCCCCAACGCGTGTTCCAAAATAAACAAACAATTGCCAGGTGTTAAAGTTTTCGCAAGTTGTAAAAATTACAATGACAGTTAAAAGGCAATTTGATAAGGTGTGAAAAACCGTTTATCACTGTTAACGCATGACCGATATTAGTTGATATGGGCATTTGAGATGATAATTATGACAAGTTAATGACGAGAAGTTAATTGTGAGAAATTTAAATGAGTAATAAAAATATGATTAAAACACTACCATATCGATCCAACATCGGAATCTCTGAAAAGAATTCCTTCTTGTCACTTTGTTTTGCAATATGGCAAATGAGAAAGAACTTACAAATTGTCGAACACCTGAGCAATCTAGTGAAGGACCCATGACTGGGGGGATAGCTAGATCGGGTTCCTTACTTTCAAAATGTCACACCCAAATGAAAGAAAATAATTGTCAAACACCTGAGAAATCTTTAGTAAACAGTCTGTTTGACGACTTCAAACTTAAAATACACTGAAAGATATTTCATATCAAACTGGAAAATTGAAAATCGGGTCGCTCGAAACATCGGTTCCCTTGAGGTTTTGTCTTGGTCCCTGGCGACCTCGAGCGATCGCAGTTTTACTGTATGTAACAAAAATTTTACTTAGAAAGAGTAATTATGTCATGCTGTCACCTGTGTAGTCTTCTGAATGATTTGTTACTAGATAGCTATGTTTAAATATTATGATGGCCACCGGACTAGTCGCATACACCCAGGCCTGGAATTAAATCGGGGTCCAGATTGTCTTAAAACCCATCCATAAATAAGTCTGACAGTAACTTACTTTTTTTATAAAAAATATACTTTTTATGTTCCATTCCTTTCTTCACAGATATGATTCAAATATGCGGATGTTATCTTCTGAGATCATTAATTTCAATGAAGAACACCACTACAATTGGTTGGGATGCTAGATTGGTAGCAACGTGAAGGAAGCTAGTGCCTGTTGAAACACTATTGTTGGTTGGGCATCTATTGCTTGCTGGACCGCTATATTGGATGGACCATACGTGTTGGTTGAACAATTATAAATGGTTGGACCGGAAGTGTTGGTTGGACCACCAGTGTTGTTTGGACTGCTTGTTGGACAGAATGTGTGATGGACAACTAGTATTATTTGAATCACTGTTGGATAGATAGCTATTGTTTTATCAGCTATTATCAGTTGATTTACAAGTTGCTGGTTCCCTAGTTCCTGGCGGATAAATATTCGCTGTATAGAAGGAAACAAACAGATAAAAAGCTCTTTTGCTAACTGTAACAATGACATGGTTGGTGAATTGGTATCGGACAATTTGCAGCCAAGACAACGCAGTAGAGTGATGGCCAATTCCTTATTTTCTAAATGGTAAATAAATTTACCGAAAATAATTGATTTTTTTATGTCACTTGTTTATTATAACATGCATTTACAAAGTATAAAGAGTGATTAATGAAAAAATGAATTGAACTTGTCATATAAAAGAAAAACAAATGTGCACACACTTACATATTGACTTGATATTAAAATAGAAAATCATAAAGGATACATCATAGCTTTTGCTTTTCTGTGTGTTTTTTCCCCGACCAAAAAATAAAATTCCAGAAATGAAATTTATTTATTTTTATTTCCTCCTCCTCTGACACTTTACATCTCTGGCCGTTCGTAAAACATATAATTAAAAAAAAAGGCCTTATTTGTCATATGAAATGCTTTATTATTGAAGCAAATAACGTAAGAAAACACTATGAAAGAAAAATCATCATCTTTCATTGACTGCCACTGACTGACTGCCTGATTATTGTGGGTGAAAAAGCAAAGGATAAATTCAAGTTTTTCAGTAATAACTTAGGCCACACCAAATTGATATTTCGTTCCGCGGATTTACCGCTCCTATTTTTTTGAAAATGTAAAAAAATATTTATTTTTTTTTGTGCGCCCGCACCTTCATTTTGATCGCCAAGCAGATTTTTTTCAGGTAATAATTTATTAAAAGGCTAAAAATAATCAAGTATAATTTTTCTACGCTAGTTTTCGTGTTTTTTTGTAAAGGGAAGTTACCGATGCGTAGTGTTTTTATATTGTATATCGATCGGTTTAGCATGGGTTTCAATAAATTCAATCAAAATGGCGTCTTCCGGTATAATAATGTGGCTCGAATTTTGGAAATTAAATCTTATTTTTGACAATAAATATGTTTTGAGCATGCTTGAAGTCATTGTTGATCGTCTCATGCACTAAATGATCATTATTTAAAGCAATCATTATGCAATAAAGCATGTGTATCTGAGACTGGTAGCGATTTTATTGCGTAATTAGTGACTCGTTTTGAATGGAAATCGGACAGGTCAACTTAACTGTAACATGAGTCATTGTTTGGTCCAAATTGATGTATCAAGCTCATTTTTGATCAAATTCTGACAAAACAACAGTTTTGAACAAATATCTTTTCACAAATAGCTATATAAACACTGGTCTGGATATACCTCAACATAAGTAAGCCTAAGTTTATCACCTTATATTTTGTTTTTATTTGCAGCATAATCTGGGATTGTAATGCACTTGTCAATTGTAACCACTGCCCCGCCCACCCCTTGCCCTTGTTCCAGGAGTATACCGGGGACAACAGAGGCAATGGGCTGTGTTTTGACCTTTCAGGTGGCCCTGCAGTGCCTAGTGAATGTGGTTTTGTCTTCATATTGAAAATAGTCGGGAATGGGCCTCACATAGGTATTCGGGGTTGCGGGACCATTTGGCAGGGATTTTACCAGCAGTGTGTCCCTGCAGGTCGGGTATTTTACCCGGGTTTTGAGAGACCGGAAGTCAAAGTCCCCGCTATTCCGGACTTAGGGGGGGGGGGGGGGCATATACAATTGGCTGGTGCATAAAAACATCTAAATAATAAAAAAAAGTCCTCTGAAAAATACCCTTGTTCTTTTTGTTTTAATAAGCACATGTCATTGCATTTCCTGTGACAATAAAAACAAAATTTAGTCTATGTTATATGGAGTCTGATGTTTGATGATGCCTGTGTAAGTGATCATTTTTTACAAATCCAAAATCAATCCTAAGTTATGTCTAAATACAGTTGCATAATTATGATGTTAAACTGATTCAGGTAGATTTATATTAGTCGTTTCAAACTTTTTACTAAAAGCAGGGTTATTTACTATTATGAATGATCGTCATATTAAAGTACGTTTTAATTATATAAGAAATTAGATTTATCCATATAATGTTTGTACAAAACACGGATGAATAAATAGTATGTTTTCTGACATTTTCCCAATGTCCATTAGAGGTGCAGTTCAAGATGGCATTAAAATGGGTTTTAGTGCAATTATTTTGAACAATCTTTCTTATTTATATTGAATATAAGGAAAAATATATTTTTCGCTCTTCGCTCGCTTCGGTTTTTATGAAAACTGACAAACTTTTATTTTTATTTTTTTTCGCTCGCTCGCTCCAATTTTTTTTGGCAAAAATCCGAGGAACTAAACATTAATTTGGTGTGGCCTTATGGGCATTAAACTCTGATGGAACTGATCTGATCCAATGTCTGCACCATCACACTGTTGTTAAACAGTCACTTTATATAAGTTTCATTAATTTCGGCCTATTAGTTACATAATAATGATTCCAAATATACAAATTTTGGCTTTTTCATTAGTTAAAGAACAACAGTCCTAGTGCATGTATGCAAATAAAACTCAGTGGCGTGGTCACTGCTGCCTTAAAGCTGCATTCATGTCATTCTAAAGGGCTCTGGATGGACAAGCCTAAGGTTTATTATAAAATACATGGCAAAAACCTTGTGTAACTTAAATCTGCCGAAGGCAGAACTTGTGCACTTTGATCCAAGGGTTGTATTCAACTCTACTGGTTTAAATCATTTAAAATCACTTTTCAAATATATGTCATTTTCATAATGCATTATTTCCTTTTATGACATAATTTTAACATTGTGCAATGATATCATGAGTGTCACATGGGCTACCGTGTTTTGCAATACGTATTGCAGGTGGATTTGTGATGGGTATATTATATTTTATAACCTGTCTGTTAAAACAAATTTATGGTACATTCAAAGCTATGTTTCATGAACAGAATTTATTTTTATAATTTATGACTAAAATAGGGTTCAGTTAATATCCAGTGAGGACTCAACAATGTTAAATATCTTTAATAAAATATTTTTTTAAATTCCAAACCAGAATTCCAAACCAGATTCTCATTATCAGATAAGTTCCAATAAAGTTTCCATTTACAAATCAATTTCTGTGGATTGGTAAGATGGTAATGGCTTGAGACGTATATGTCAGTTGCAACGGTGAAAGATAGATATAGAGGGTGGAGGGGGGGTACAAGGCCCTTCACTTTGTAGCTGTTGCTCGAACATCAAAACTGGCTGAGCCTATGCCTCAACAGTAATGGAACAAAATTTTCCTTCTCAGGCCAAAGTGAAATAAAAACAGGTATGCAGGCAACATTACTATATAAAATAATAGGGTCAGTAGGGAGGGATTAGTATTTAATTTTATTTTAAAAACCTTACCATCCAATTTTAACATGTAATACCCATGATCAGCAATGTAGTTCACAGTGGTTTAACAAAATACTTCCATGTCATCAACTGCTATACAAAGGCACAATATCCTTTTATATAGATTTGCTACTATATAACTAATGATGAACCATCCATTCAATCTAGTTGTTGTTTCTGTAAATATATCTCCTAGACTAGCTATCTTAATAATTATGTACCTATCGCCTTTTAATCAATGTCAACACTTTGCTAACCTGCATAAATTTTCAGTAGTGAAATGGCACTCTCATTTTTTTTTCTTTTTTTTTTTCATGGTAGCTAACTTTCATCCTGGGATAACATAAAATAATCATGACATGTCTTGTTGTCTTAATCCCTCAACAAGAATGTTTGGTGCTTACCAGTGTCAAAACTTGTTCAATAATCCATCTGACTCTGATGAAAATGGCATTTTTTATTCTTTTTTAATAAACAGGCATAAAAATGTCATGGTCTGCTGGTAAAATTAGGACCGGTTGGCAGAACCACACCTATTTTTTGTTTGGCCACAAGATTGTGTTATTTTGATCACAAATTTATACTTGCTTAAATTTTAGCTTGCTTCGTGTAGGTAGTTTTTGCTGCCAGGTAACATTTAACCGCTAGTGGATTCAGGGGGGGCACACCCCCCCCAAATCATCCAAGTTTACTTTTTATTTTAATAAAGGAGAAGAAAAGTATAATAATACGCCCGAAATGCACAATTTCGGACAACAAATTGTTAATATTTACTTGGCGAAGGACCCCCAAACCCTCCTGCCAACACTTTAAACCAAAGAAATTTGTTTCTGAGGGAGGGGCGCAAGTCAATAGGGTACGCCTCTAAGTTACAACGACCCCTCTCATGTTGAATCCAGGATCCACCCCTGCTAATGCTTTAATTCAAGAGTGACCAACCTTTGATATAACAGATGTCAAGGATTGCCTCGTAGTCATTATCATGATGCAGTATCATACTCCATTAGTAACAGTTACAGAACACTTTATCATTAGCAACATTATATTGGTCCTGATTTGTTATAAACAATGGTTTATTATTACAGCAAATAACACATAATCAATAACCTCACCAAAAGCTCTGCTATCAACATCTGATGAAAGAAACACTATAGAAGAAAAGTCGTCATCATCTTTCATGGACTGCCACTCAGTCTGATTATTGTGGGTGGAGATAGCATGACAGACCACACTTACTTACACAACACAGCTATGTCATGTAAACTGCCTTTAATCAGAGACACTTAAAACTTTCAATAATTACAGAATAAACCTTGTCCAAGTTTCAAAGAAGTAACAACGTTTTATTGAACAGAAAAAAATATATTATACTTAACAAACATGCTAAATTTAAATGATGCTTAAATTGAATGACAAACGCTCCCAATAATAATTACCTTCTGCGTTTAACAAACAAATTCAATATTGATAATCCCCCACCGAATGATTCATAGTCGTAGAATCAAACAATTCTCAAGACTCCAATGTTAGCAAATATATGCTGCATAAAGCAAAATTAAATGTATTAAAAAAGTTCATTTGATGAATATGACATTTGGTAAAAAGTTGTACCACTTCAAAGGACAAATGTCATTAATATTAGAAGGGCAATAACTCTGTTGGTACTAATCAAATCTATATAATATTGGGGTTGACTTATCCAAAGATGGTACAACTTCGAAGTTGTACATTATAATGACTTGTATCCAGCTTGAGTAATTAATTTCCATTCATTTGCTGGTTACTCAGCAATGTGAAAATTGTTACAACATAAGATAACCTGATTGTAACACATGATGAGACACACATTACAGCCTTAAACAAGCCACGCCCTGAATCTTAGAAGTAATGAAAACTATTTTAATGATGCATTTCTTGCATTCTTAAGTTTCAACTATTATAACATTAGATGCAGCACAACAGAACTATGGAAACAGAGCTTATTATGTTATTTTTAATGGAAAGCTTGCTATGCGTGAAATACATCTTCAAGATACATTTCCAAATCTTAGAACAAAACTAATCAATCCCAAAACAAGCCTTATACTGGTCAAGTACTTTAATACATTTCTTTAATGTCTCCAATTTCAAACTTAAATGTGCTCAAAAAAGATTGACGCAAAAACTTTTATTTTTTTATTTTAGTGCATTATTTACACAAAAAAGTCATTTGAATTTAAAGATAGACACAAAAATGCATATCATTAAGGTACAGATAAAAAATAGCCTTTATAAATGTTTTTTTAATTAATACGGTAGCTACAATTTCCCCAGTTAAAAAAGCGCCAAAACATCGGTAATATTTTTTTTATCTATATCATAGGCATTTTTTTTGCCTCAACCTATATTGAGCACCTTAAATTTTGAACAGAGTAAAATCAGTTCAATCTTTGGTACCTCAATCAATATTAATATTTCATTGAAAAATTGAACTATATAATTTAGTAGATAGCTAAACAACATTTTCCTTTATGGAGAACTTAAATACAGGCCACTTTTAGAATGCATAAATATATATAAATAAATATACATAAATAAATATATATAAATAAAGATGAAATAAAATTAATTCTCATTGAAAATATAAACTAAACAAAAAGGGACAATGATTCTAATACAATATTGATCAAATAGTATTTAAACCCAAACAAAATCCCAAAATTGGGGCATGCACATGATCATGTCACGAGGGGGCTTGTGACCAGAGCTTCTTAAAATTGACAATTTGCAGGTCTTTACTGATTTAAACCATGCTGGACGGTGGACCCTTTTTTCATTTTATTATGTAAACAATTGTCACACTTTTGCTACAAAGAGCCATAATCATTAAAGGATGTCACTGTTACTCAGCGAAGCTATAATATTTCGAATGAACTAACCCAGTCGTGCCCTTATTATAGGAACAAGAGCGTTCACAGACAGCTATATCCCCCGCCTCATGGGCAGGGGTTTCATTGCGAACGTAGACGTAATATACGAAAATCGCCAAAAACGTCCAAGAATTTGACCCCGGGCGTTTTAAAAATTCCTTATAATAGCCTTGTACGCCTCTTTTAATGAGTCGTTTTCATATGCTGTGCACCATTGACTGCTTAAAATATGCCATACTGCCCTTTCATCTTCCCATATGCCTTGTACGACTGTCATAATTTATGACAGCTTATTGTGTGCAATGAGCAGACGACCTGTGTATTCATAAACGGCCATCTTCTAATCCGATAATTAGGAAGAGCCAATTAGTGAAACATCGCCAGGAGGCGGAGCTATTGAATGTCAGCCAATCAGAATATACAATGAGAACTCGTTCATTCAAAGATAAAAGTTTGCAAAATGCTATAGAAAATGCGATGAGATGTTGAAAAATGTTGTAAAAAACAATATTAGACCTTTTAAAATAATTGATAATTGTATTGTACAGACGAGACTCGCTATTTTAAACATTGAAGCAGATGGTCACTGCCGATTTGTAGACATAGGAAAGCTGGCGCTAACACAATCAATTACATCAATTTATCAATAAATGTTTTGAAAGTGTATTTGTAAAATAATCATTATAAACATTTCTTTGTAACCCCCAAAAAATACTTTGATGCTTTATGTCCCGTTTACCTATCACGTCTACGATCATGTCAAAATTCGCCCAAACCGCCCTTTTGTCGGAACAATTTACGGAGTTAATTTATCAATATTCTATGCTGTATTAGTGTTTCTTTAAGCAAAGCCAGTGATTTTTATTGTCATTTTATTCTAAAACATCAACATATTAAGTATAACTTTACAAAAGACAATTAAATAACAGCCAGGCTGAATGTAACATTCGTACCCAATCCCGATCGTACCAACTAAAATTCGTCCCCTACATTTTTTTTTTTTGTGTGTGTATTTATGCCAGTATAATTGTTTTAAATGCTTAACTGTCTGGGTTTTTTTTTATTTTACATAAATTTTAGGAGAAAAATGAGACATTGCACTAAAGAAGACTCCAGACAATGCCAGTCATATTACCACAGACTAAAAGACAAATTTTAATTTTGATATTTAACCACACCCTTTTAAATTTTGTGAAAAAGCAACAACATTTGTACAAGTCTAAAAATCATGGAAAATGATTAAAATTGAGTGTGAAAACAAAGCATTCTATGAGAAAACCCCACAACCCCCTCCCATGGACCCCTCCCACTCCCATCCCCATGCGCCCCTACGGTAGACTCTTGTTATGGTTGAATATAAACAATAATAATAAATATAAACATTTTGAATTGTGCATCAAATGCGCTACTTTACCTACAAATTCCTAAAAATCAGACATGGAATTTTAAAAAATTCCTGATTTTGGGTCTTATTGAAATCCCTGCATGGGGGCAGCTTTTGTAACGAAAGCCAATCAATGGTAAGGGTAGTTTCTCAGGAACATAAGAAATGCATAAAATTAAGAAAGGGCAATAACTCTTTCAAAAAAGGTCAAATTGCAAAAGCCTGACAATATGCGCTGCGTCACTATATAGTCATAAACATAAGAGGAGTTGCGAAGAAACCAATTTTAAATGTAAAATAGGCAAAGGGCAATAACACTTTCAAAAATGGTCGAATCGGGAAAGCCTGACAATATGCGCTGCTTCACTATATAGTCATCAATCTGTGAAAGTATGGTATAAATCGCATGAAAAACGTAAGAGGAGTTGCGAAGAAACCAATTTTAAATGTAAAATAAGCAAAGGGCAATAACTCTTTCAAAAATGGTCAAATCGTAAAAGCCAGACAATATGGCGCTGCTTCACTTTATGATCATCAATCTGTGAAAGTTTGGTAGAAATCACATGAAAAACATGAGGAGTTGCGAAGAAACCAATTTAAATGTAAAATAAGCAACGGGCAATAACTCTTTCAAAAATGGTCAAATCAGGAAAGCTCGACAATATGCGCTGCTTCACTTTATGATCATCAATCTGTGAAAGTTTGGTAGAAATAGCATGAAAAACGTAAGAGGAGTTGTGAAGAAGTGAATGTGGGACGGACGGACACACACACGCATGCACACACGCACGCACGAAATCGCACTTCCATTACTATATCCCCTCGCCTTTTCAAGGCGGGGGATAATCAACAGCAACAAGCTTGATTAACTGCAGAGACTGAATAACAATATCATGGAGACCGCAGAGTACGCCGCTTATGTTGTTTATTTATGTGGCCACAATGGTGATTGCCAGTGGGAGCCCTGAGTCATGTACTGTACACTCATAGTGAAGGACCCACTTTTTGCTCACTATCTGCTTTCAATGGGGTATGAAGCGGCTGAAGAATTACGATCGCGAAGAAACACCGCAGACAATCAATATGAAAATTTAGTAAGTTTAATAACAATGTAAATCAGCTATGATTGTACTTATTGTACAGATAGACATCATGAATATGTGTGACAGTATTGAATCTAAGGTCAGTTCTTTGGAATTGGCCTGTTTCTTTTTCTTTAAATATGGGGGTGGGGTGGGGTGGGGTGGGATGGGGTTTGGTGGGGGTTGAGTTGAGACCAATTGAGATTTTAGAAGCCCTGTTTGTGACCTATATCTATGGTTTTGCAGAGCTTTTTCAGTAAACATGGGGAAGAGGCATGGCCTTTTCTTTTTGGGAAATTTTAATCTGTCAACACTTCCAAGTCCATTTATTAATATTAATCGAAGAATTACATACTGTGAAATCTCTTATATTCATAGGCATGAAACTTCGTTGTTTTTTGAAAAAGGAAAATTTCATGGGTAATTTAATTCATGGATTCAAGTGCAATCCTAAATCATCTATAAATTCACTGTGCTGTCTGTCATCTACATCACCCAGTTTATGACACTTGCTACAGAAGGATGCCAATATGCCAATTAGCAAACAATATGCCAATAGGCGCAGATATCCACCTTAATTATCGCTCGATTGGTAAACTATGGATCATTAATGCTCACACATGAATGATATGAAATAATGAAGCCATTGGTATCATTTACATTTTTCAAACTGTAAAAACACAGTCAGAGTGCAGCTACTAATAAATCGAATAAATATTTAATACAAGAAACAAAATCTTGCTGATGCTCAAACACTTAAGGTTAACCGTTAATAATAGGCATGTTTTATATGTTTCTGCATAGGAAGTTAATTCTCAGCTTGTTTAAATGTTCCTGCAAATTGTCATACAAAAAACATTGAATGCAAGTAATTATTGAATATCATTATTTATGTAATTGAAGTTAGATAATATATAACAAATAAATAGAATAGTAATATAAACAATGATTCAGGTACAAACACAGTGTGCTGCGACCATGTATTTAATGCGAATACCCGTAAAATCTTTTATGTAGGCAGTTTAATTTTTTAAATAAAGGTCCAATTTTTGTTGGGATCTTGAATTCTTTGATTGCCACACTAAAGAAAACCATGAAAATAATGTCTCAAGAATATAAATGATTTCACATAACCATTTGAAACAAACACAATGACCAAAAACAATTCCATGATTTAAGTAAAACAAAGACTTAATTCTGGGAAGCAAGGGTCTATTAATTGTAAAGACAAATAACTAGTCTACACTTGGATTTCGAGACTGCAGAAGAAATACAATTAAAGAATAAAAAATAAAATCTGGTTTTTGTGAAACCATGCTGGTACAGTTAAGAAAAAATAAGAAAACTGATAGCTGAACCACTCAGCCACAGGGACTCATACATGACCTGATGGATATTTTAACCTTTATTGATCATGTGATGATGTCAATCAACCAATCATGTTACAGCTCTTTCTGTATTAGCGACGGTTCTGGAAATTGTGGACTTCAAAGACAATTTTGGGAATATATCAGCATTTGTTGAATGGTTCCAGCGGTCAGTTAAATTGTTCAAACCATGGCTTAAACAATCCTTTAAACCGTTCCCAGCAAAAACATGTCTCTATCCAAAATGGTTGACTTTTCTTCAATACACAAATTCAAACCCAAAAAGGCCAAAAATCTCCACTAAACTAACAATTAAACTATTAACATTCAGTGGAAAAAGTGCTCAGAATTTATTGAAGTTTAAGCAGATATTCTGTATCTTAAATACAGCTAGATAGAAAGGATATTTCAGATAGATTTTTAAATGGCAAACAGACAGTCAGCCAATTTTTGTCAATCGAGACACCTTGTTGTAATTGTGTAGATGGTCACCCAAAGAAGCTTCAAGTTAAGATTCAATAAATTTGACTCAGAGGAGATGTTTCTTAAGGCCTTAAAAAAAAAAAGTTCTTGTTTCTGGTCACCCGACCAACCATACTTTTTATCCCCGACCGTACTTTTTTTTTGCCCAAAAATCGATTTTTGTAGACCCCAGTCCCGGGAGAACGGTACTGGATACGAAAAATAAACCATGCTATCCGACAAGGATATCTAAACAGGGCTTTCAATGGACCCATCCTAGTCAATGACCCGAAGTTCGCAAGTAAGTGTCACCTTTGACCCGAGAGAATTTCAGTGCAAGAGTCGTTAGTCCTTAAACTGAAGATCAGTGGGGCCGCAAACCATGTGCTGAATGTTTGTTTATTCAATTTAAGTGTCTTTAAAGTAAACACATGTCAATAGCAATTAACGCCCGAAGTGACAAGTGAACAACCCTGTCTATCTACAGTTAAGTTCTATTACATAACATGATGATTGCTCTGCCATTTTTATAAAGGAACAATAAAGGGCTATTGGCAATAGGAACGCTGAATGTTTTTGTTTACTTCCGGAAGAATCCTAAGGTGAAAATGAAACTGAAAGTAAAAGCGAGAAAAATGTCATCGCATATCGGATTTTGACAAGGATGCATCGGATTACATAACAAATAATACATGCATCCTTTTTAACTCAACACTTACCGGTACAACTTCAATAACATTGAAATATATCGCCAGTCTTTGTAACAGATCGCTACGAACATCTAACATATTTTGGTGGCCAAAACAGGATGTTGCTATTTTTAGTAACGAAAGGTATTTCCCCGCTATTTATAGGTTCTACATAGTAGTATTTTGAACTAGATGATTTATATTGTTATTTATTAAATAAACAAAATTGGATATTTTTACAACAAACAAGTCTTAAGTCATTTGATCCTACTCAAGGGAGCTTATAGTACATTCCGATCCAAAGGTTTATAAAACAAAAATACAAAAAATAAAAAAAAACAAATCCCTACTTACCGACCCTTAGGATTTTGAGGCCCGTGACCAGAAACAAGAACTTTTTTTTTTGGCCTAAAGCAAATTTTGTATTTTTGTAGAAGGTCACCTTAGAATTGAAGATTCATTGAATTTGGCCTGATGGTTTTAGAGAAGATGACTTTACAGCAATTGTTGACGGACAGACGAATGGACGGACAGACGCCGGACAAAGACCGATATATCTTAAAACCCAACTTTGAGCACTGTAATGCTCAGATGAGCTCAAAAGGTACAATTAGATATATCCAAATATAGACTTTACATGAAAGAAAAATGAGAATGTTCCTTCACAATATAATATATTATAGTATATTACATAGTATTGCTTCTATACACGAATTGAAACCCATCTGGTTGAATGATGTATTTCCCCTTTGGGCACTTCACAATATATAAGGGAAAGTTTGATACAGATCTGCCATGTTGCAATTTACACAAATTAAAAAAAACAGCCAATACATTAATTACAAACTTTTATCACCATGAATGTTATACTTTTTTGATGTTTGTAATGCAGAATAAAAACAATTTGACGTATTATTTGATGCCAGAAAAGTTTTGGACAAAGAAATGTTGTTTCATAGATAGTTTTATAAAAACAGGTTTTGATGACAGGCTAACCTTCTAATTGAAGATTTTTGTTACCATTAATTAACGTAACATATTTCAGAAGAAACATTTAATAGCAAGGCGGTTCATAGGAATGTATTTGTTCAATAGATAGATATTTCAGTAAAATAGAGAGAATTTCTTTTTGAGTTTTTGTCAGCAACAAGATTCCAATTTAACTTGTAACTTATTTTTTCATTTCAGAATGTAAACATTCTCTTACCTCACCCCAGCCGAGAATGCCACCTCAATCAAGTTTGCATTGTAAATGGTCTCACCACAAAACAAAATTTTACCTGAATTCCTCTCTTTGGGTTTTTCAACTTTCGACTTCTTGCCCTGCAAGAGAAAGAAAAGAGTGACTAGAAAAAAAAGACTAGAAAGAGACTCACCTAAGACAAGGGGCCATCTTATCAAAGATCATGTCATACCAATGATTATTTGAACCAATATTTCTTTGTAGAAAAAATAGTTTTTGGCAAAATAATAAAGTATTTGCCCTTTCAAACATTATTTGATCATGCAATCAAAATGTTCCATTTAATCTGTAACATTCAGACATCATTTTACACGGAAATTCTAGATTTAAGATATATTGTCGTAAAAGAGATAACCCCTTTAAGTATTGATCTAGGAGCAAATATCTTTCAGAAAGTGATTTCAAAAATATAATATAAATGTTTTTGTTGTATGAGTAAGGGCGATCTTCCTAGATTTGTTTGGCATTAAACCTACATGTAAGTATCCAGTTATACCGAATCAACGTGATTCTCCATGATATAATACCAGATCAAAATTGCCTATTGCTACCCTGAGATCCCCCATGTCAAACCATTGGTCCCATTTCCCAATAAACATGAGACAGCATGTGAGCCGAAAATAAATAAGAATATGTGTGTTAAGTTTAATCTTGAAATACCTTTAACTGAGTTCTGATGCTAGCAGATAGATCAGCTTTGTATCATGATGCCATCAACTTTAAGTAACATCATGGACAATGACAACAATAAATGTACATGTAAAAAAGACAAAGTGATGGACACTTCTTTGATATGCTCAAAAAGCCTGAATCAATCATCATTTTGAAAGCTCTCTATGATGTTGTATTTTATGTGATATCCAAAATTGAAAAAAACTTCATGGTAATTGAATAACCACAGTTTTTTACAAAATGTGAGTTTTTAGTCTCAGATATTTCAAAATTTGTCTGAAAAGACTTCTACAGGGAAGAAAATATGAATAAAGATTGTACTGTTGGAGTATGCCCCTTGACCCCCTAGCAGGACATGACATGTATATTTGTCTAGCTTTTGTTACCATCAATTAAAGTTCCTGTTTAATATGACAATCTAGCTGAATATTTAGATAAGAATATTCTTATAACATTATCAGTGAATGGATGAGTCACAATGGTCATACCTTGTTGGCTCTGGCTTTGTGTCCATGGCAGATTTCTGATCTGATCTTTCTGGAAAATATTATGAAAACAGTACAATATAAGAACATTTGAGTTATATACAGAATGTTGACCTATAAAAATAAATGATCATGCATTCGCTAACTACACGATGCACATCATGATATTTTGCCATGTAACAGTAAAAACATACTTTAGAAACATATTAACACACAGAGTCATGTATATTAAATATATAGGAACATAGCAGAATGCATGCACATGGCTTAACCCAATCAGACTGTAACCATAACTGACATGTACTTGCCACCCAAGTGTGTTTTATTGAAGGAACTTATCTAATTATGCATCATCTTGGTGTTTGCTTATTTTAAAAGGTAAAATCATGACATGAAATGGTTTATAAACATATATAAGGCTTAAAACAAGAGTGTTTTTTGCAACTTAAATGCATTCAGACAACCAAACACAAGACTGACATAAACCATCAGCTTAATTAGGACCTACACATGGATGGCTTTTGTCCTGGTACAAGTATGTTACATTTTTTACAAACTGTCTCGGTTTATAACCAAGGATTTGTTTATGTTATCATAATGAATGTTTAACATGAAACATCTGCAAAATTAAAAACTAGGCTGATCCAGCATAACTCTGTCATAACATATATTGACTGGAACAGACTGTGCAACAATATAATTTTAGTACATTCCGTATCTGTATGGGTACATCGTAGATATCGTTGTTGGCTTTAACACGACAGGGGAGTGCCCGTTTTGAGTTAGTAAAAACTTATTGAATGAGTGAATGACTTAGCACTATTTGAGTTCACAGATGAGTCACTTTAATTAGTTTGAAACACTTTTGATTATAACAGATAGATTTTTCTACTTGGTTCTCACTGACTAGCCACAAGAATGAGCGTTTAGGGAACTTTTTTTATAATTTGGACATTCATTTTGTTCCCTTACTGGAATCGACTGATTCATACCAATGTAAAATATATTCTTCGACTGTCACTCATCATAAATTACTTTTAGCAAATACCTTTCTCTTAATCTTATTGCACTTAATGAAACACTTATTCAGATCGGCTTCTGTCAACAAAGCATTGCTATTTTTTAACTATATAACTGGAAGTGAGGTGCACATTATCTTGCCGTTCAATAAACTTAGCACTGGGTTCTGTCATTTTTGGCTAGGAAAGCAACAAGTGGGAATGGACGCGTAGAGTCGCCAAAACAAAAATTGTCAAAGACTCTGAAGTGGCTGTTTATATGGACTAGTCAATGATATGATCTTTATAAGATTGAAACCTACCTGAACATCTATTCTGATTCATTGTCACTCTTTTAATCTTACTCCCTTTTTGCGTTGTCAAAGCCACTCTTTGATTTCGTTTTATTAACACCAATTTTTGAATTAAATTTATCAAAGTATCTTTTAAATTTGAGTTTAAACTTTAGATAAGAAATTTTGGAAAGTTGTTTATTGTTTTCAGTTTTTTAACAGAAAACACACACCATTTACTAAGCTACAGTTTTGATTACTCATTAACACTAAATTAATGGGTCGATTAAGTGTGAGTACGAAACTTGAAAACAGCATGGATTTGTGAATAGGATGTTTTAAAGCTAGTGACAGTTATAAAATGAACAACCTAAGGCTTAGAAATTGATAACTGGCATTCGTTTGATTCTGATCAACCAATGAAATCAATGTTTTGTAAAAAAAATGTACTAATTTCTTTTTCTCATACCCCACCCACCGTCACATCAAGGCTCGAGTGCAATGATGCTCATATCAATATAAACATAGCAGTTAGCGCCCTTTATTGGATTGTTTACATTATGAGACTGGCTTTTGCTATCATAAGAATGACATTAATTAACATATGAACCATATATACCGGTCTCAATTGAAACAATAGAACTCGTATCCATCTTCGTCCCGGAGTCAGCCTCGGTATCCTGTGAGTCGGCCATTTTTGCACCACCTAGTCACACCCACTTTCATCCGGGAACTTGAGTAGACACACCCACCACTCCCGGAGGCTGCACTTAGCAGACGACAAGGTCGTGAGTCGCCAGGTTTGCAAGATAACTAAAACTTGCATACAGTAGGCATGTAGAAAATAGGTTACTTAGTGAGTCGAGTATTTATTTCACTCAAATCACACGTGTGTTAGACCTACAGTAAGGCGTTTTATAGCCATAAATGTAGGGGCCATATATTAAAATACATGTGCATGTGTGCTAGTTCTATATAGCATATATCTATATTATACACGTATTTACAAAGTGCATGAACGGTAAGATAA
Organism: Mya arenaria; assembly: GCF_026914265.1. Lineage (NCBI taxonomy): Eukaryota > Metazoa > Mollusca > Bivalvia > Myida > Myidae > Mya > Mya arenaria. The sequence continues at coordinate 47,140,826 of NC_069124.1, read as the reverse complement.
AGATCGAACACATGTATATTAGTGTGTGTTTTTTTTACCTCAAAATGATTTGCAGGGAAAGGTAAGTCGACTTGGGTCTAGATTGAAAGTTTTTTCTTTCTTCAAATGGCCCGAATTGCACTAATATGCGTGCATGAACGGGTTTGAGAGTGTGAGTGAATACAGCATGCTTGTAAGTACATGTAGCATGCAATCTTGTGCCGTGCGTACACACCGTGAAAAGATTATGAACCAGACAAAACATTATCTAGAGCAAGTGAAGTTGTGCACAGGTAGGTTTGTAGTTTTGTGAGTTGCTTATCCCAATAAGTGCAAAGTTATGATCCATGCATTTGTGAACGTTTGACATTTAGAACATGCAAATTTTATGTCGCGCATGTCCCCAAAAAGTATGAGAGCCAGTGTCATATGAGACTTTACAAGCAGGTGAAAATGTGTCCCAGACTTGGGGCAAAGCGTGTTGCTGCCTCCGGTAAGAGTTGTGGTCCATGACTATATTGAAAATTGCATATATAGCATGGACTCATGTGTCACCCCATCTCGATAAGTATATGAGCCAGAGTCATGAAACTAAACAGGAATTTTATCAGCATGTGCAATTGTGCATCTGTGTTTATGACTGTAATTATGCCCAGCACTTTTATAACCGTGCCATAATTAAAGTATGCATGCGTAGCATTGACATTAGTTATCATGACTTATCTAAAACGTACTTGCAGAGGCGCCGGAGCTGGGGGAGGGGGGGGGGGGGTCGGAGGCGATCGCCCCCAATATTTCGGCTGATTATGACCAATGGAGAAAAAATGTTTTGTTATGAAATATAATTTAGCTACGGCCTGGTCATTTATTGCCAATGTGTGAAGGGCGCTGTCGTCTGTGCCAATGGAAACGACTATGACGGGGTGTTGGGCAATAAACGACATGTTTATCGATAGTGAAGCAAACAGCGGTGATCAATGATTACTGGAGTAAAGAATAACAATGACAGTATCCGCAATTGACTAATTCATATTTTATCACACTTATCTTTAAGAAAATATCAAAAGAACTAGTTATTTACTCAATAATAATTTGCAGCAGAAGCAGTTACATTTAAGTATCATATTTTCTTCATATTTCTCTTAATAAACATGTCAAAGCCAAACCAACTCGAAATTTCAATATCCCGAAGCGTTCTTTTGGAAAAAGAACCCTGAGTTAAGGTCATTTGATCTCACAATGCTCAGTGGTTCAAATTACATACTTGGCTGCACCATGATGAGGTATAAATATTTACTTATAAACGCTGTTTATGAACGAAGTCAAACTAAATGTTCATTTACTAAATTTAAATAAACTACACATAAATTATAATAAATTGCTTCCATATTACTCACTTATTGCGAAAATATGATAATATGTGGATAGTAATATTTTATTTCTTTTCCAACCTACCGATCTGGCGTTTGGCCATGTATCTGTATGGCAGCGATGAAGAACGGTTAGGTCGCTAACTCCAAGGCAGACAAGAGCTTCACCTCAGCGGGCTTTTGCAACTGGAAAGGTGGGACCCCCAAGTTCAGGAAACGCGAACAATCGGAGTGCCACAAGGAAGCGGTCGAACGCCATGTCACATTGCCAAAACAGACCAACAAGGCTACAATACACATATACACCTAGAAGACATGCTGCTGAAGAGATGAATCGTTCCGTGACGACATGGAATACATTGTAAATTTTTATGGTTGCGATCTTGACAGAATGAGACTCCTCACTCATCTTAAAAAGTTGTTGGTGAATCTATGAAGGACAGCGGAATTGTCCCGTTGCAGGACATTGTTAATGAGTTAAGGAACATGTCCCTTGCATCTCGGGAACTGTTCAGTGAAGTTGTGACTGTAGTAAAACTTATCTTGGTTATGCCTGCAACAAACGCAACCAGTGAGTGGTCATTCTCTGCGTTGCGCAGAGTGAAAACATACCTGAGAACCAGCATGACACAGGAACGTCTAAATTATCTGATGCTCCTGCACGCCCATCGAGATGCAACGGACAGCACAGACTTGCTTTCAGTGGCTAATGAGTTTGTGTATGGTAGGGAGACCCGTATGGACACCTTTGGAAAGTTTTGATAGTCGAAATATTAATATCCTTGATATGTATATATGTATGTCGTGATTTCAACATTTATTTTAAGTGCTGATGTTAACATCGTTTTATGTATCGACGTAATAAACGGTGAAATTATATGCATATGTAATTTTTAATGTAGTCAAAATAATAAAAATCAAAGTAGTTGAAATAATTGGTATATATACAGTTTTCGTTATTTTAAAGCTGTTTCAAACGATTGATGTGAGTCCCGAATATGCGTTAAAATGCGTTTTAAGCAATGTGATGTAGAAAAAATCCGCGCAACCGGAAGGGGGTCACCCACCACCGCCTCCCCAATACAAAATACCTTCCGGCGCCTCTGACTTGAGTTAGAGTCAGAAACATTTTTCACATATGTTAGATTGCATGTGTAGTTAATTTGTGCACCCTGTGTTAAAGGTCATGGTCACTGTTACTAAACACACACAACATATTTTATATTTGATGTATGTTTTGTTCAAACACAATTTAGAATGGTATGTAGGTATGAATCGCGGAGGAAAGTTTGGGACTGCCTTTGTATGCCTCTCTAACGTTGTGCAACTAGTACTGTTGATATACATTCATAGACTATGGTCGGAATAATGGCCTTTGCTTTTATGACCGAGGCAGGAATAGGTGGCATCTGTGTCCTATGGACACAATTCTAGTTTCCTTACAGGTATATAATGTTGTTGTTTTTGTTGTTTTTTTTATCAAACCCAGGTTGTATTTAATGAGCTCATACACACAATTCGTCCAAATCAGAGACACTTGCATGACGTTCATTGTACTACTATGTACGAACATATACATATAAGAGCAGATTATGCAGGAGTTTATCTAGAATAACACCTTGGAGTAGGATAACACGAACTGTTCTTCTCAAGTTTGTATTTGAAATTTTGAATGCATTCTAATCTTCTTTGCGAAACAGACTTTGAGTTATTTGAGTTATTGTTCCTTTAAAATATATCAAAGAGAATACAAAAATACAATGCAAGAATGCAATCAAGTTTTGAAGAAGTACCACATTTATTTAGTGTAAACGGTTTTTTTTAATTATTGCGAACGACAATCAAGTGCAGCGAGTTTCATTAAATGACAACGGCAATCAGGTACAGCGTCTCAATTACAGACAAAGCGTCTCACATCAATTGTATGCTCGGTTGTAACTGAATGTAATGTTGCTTGAAATTGAATGTTTATCTACATTGATATTTAGACTACCACTGTTTCTTTACACTCAGTAAGAAATAAGCAGGCATGCAAATTTATCAATATTTATTTAAAATGCATACACGGATTTTTGCGATAGTCTTTTCCTAGTAACTATTTGTGCGACATTTAATCATGGTAGTACAACAGAAGGAGTGACCACAGCATCCTCTATTTTGCTTTTGAGAAATAGATTTTGAGTTATTTTCCCCTTAAAATATGCAATACAATTGGGAAGAACTTGCAAATTTTTTAGATTAATAGTTGATATTTGTCGTGAATTGCACATAATCAAGGCAGACAAATCTGTCAAACCAAAAAAAAAAAAAAATAACAATCTTTCGACATTCAAAAACCATATGTATATTCAAATCTGACATAAAGTTATTAATACAAAATTGTTGACCTCAATGAAGCGCAGAGAGTTACGTTAGGACAGCAACAGGTACATGTATTCGGATCTCCAGTCTGCCATTTTTCATCGAAAACAATCTCGGATATATGCCGTTACATCGGTACAAGTAGTTCGTAAAATTTTAAATAAAAGTATTAATTAATCTGGGGCGTAGCTAGGGCCTATAAAACTTGTAGGCCCGATGATTCCATGTGAGTCTGGGGACTTTTATATACACATTACACACACTCAATTATATTTGCAATGATTACAATAAAATCAAGCAATCCACCCTGCACTTAGTTTAAATAAACTAGTGTTTGAAAATCGGTCTCCATTTGCTATCGATAATCGAATCGAATCGGACCAAGCATTTCGATTTACTATCGGACAATAATCGAAAGTTCATGATATCAATAAGGAAAACATTCTTTATACATAGTATCATAATGATCATTTAAGTTGTTTAACCTGGAATCAGTATGTGTGATGCTATAGTCATGCCTTTTGCAACAGTAAGTCAATTTTCATAACCTTTTTCTGTCTTAAATAACTTAACGAAGAAAACATAAGAACACCACACATACTTAATAATTGCACATCATTTGCAAAATAATGCACACCGCATCAAGTAAATTATCTTAGCATTTTATCCATGTAAAAGCATATTAAATATTAGTGCACTAGCTTAACATTCAATAACCTGTTATATTGAATATTTCATTAGAATATCTTAATTTCATAAAACTTTCACAAAAAAATGTAAATTAGTTAAATACAGACGATACCAAAAAAGGTTTCAAAAACAGAATGCATCGAGCCGGGATTTCCGGTATTTGCAGGTAAGACCGGACCCACCACACCATAGAAACAGGTTATTGAAGAAGGTTTTATGAAATATATATCAACAATTAAAAACAAAATGTAATTTTGGGAGAGTTTGTATGTTTTAAGCAAAAGGGATTACATTCACCGCATTTGTGTCGACTTTTACCACAAAACAAAAAAAAATGTTGTTACCGGAAGTAACATTGGCGACATCGATTTTGGACAAGCACTATCGATTGTCGCCGACATAGCATGGTCAGCGACGATTAATCGATTGTACTCGATAATCGTTTCATCACTTATAAACAACAAACTTGTTTTGGTTAAAATAAAACAAACTTTTGTGATGTTCAAAGTGTTTGAATATATAGTTTTATTGCATTTTTGGGTTATTTAAAGTGTTGTCATTTAAAAAAAAAAAAAAAAAAAAGTAGGCCCAGGCATTTAAGGCCTATAAGTAGAAACACCACTGTTAATTGAAGTGTTTTAATGTGCATTATGTATTACTAAGCCTAAATTGATTTCTATTGAATTGTGTTATTGCATAAACAAATATGATTCTTAAAAGTAAAGTCATTAAGTTTAACTGCGACATTGAAATAACAACGCGATCTACTTACAGCGCAGTTAATATGTTTTAGATTTCTGACATTGTAAACCGTCCATATGCGTATATCCGAGATTCACGGTAGAAAAATCCTCAGTCAGAGCGTCTCATCCTCAAATGGATTACGGTAGAATAAACTTTAGCCTCAAGTGAATATACAGTTGAAACACATATTGCTTTCAATTGAATAGATATCTACATCGTATAGTTAATTTAAAATAGTTATTTCTTTTGACTTGGTAACATGTAAGCGTGCAAACTAGTTTACGAATACTTATTTAAAATGCATACGCGGAATTTTGCAATAGTTTTCCTAGTGATCATTTGTGCGTCATTGAACTATGGTAGTACAACAGAAGGAGTGACCACTGCACCCACTATTAGCACGGACGGTTCTTCAGAGGGCACTACTGCAAGCTTAAACGACGGAACTTCCTCTGCAGTGCAACACTCTTGCAAGAAAAAGTTAAAACCCCGTGAAGGAGAAACCAAGTGAGATTTCTGTAGTTTTTCACATACGTATTGACATAGTTTATATAATTGCTGGCCTTATTATCATTAATTATTGATCCGTTTACCTTTCGCATATTCCTTGAGGTACAAGTTTGTATGTTTAGCACTTGTTTGAATATTGAATTCAGTATAAGTCCATCCATTCCGAAAAGCAATGCCGCTCTATTACTTTTGCTCGGATTTGGTGGATTTTCGATTTTGGTGGCTGCCGCGTACAAATCTCTCCGGAAGTACGTGTATCACGACGAGCACAACCTTGATACAGTGTTTGATGCCGGTGGGAGGGTGAGCCTCAGTCTCACTGCCGTCACTGTCACCTCACAGCTCCTCTGGCCAGCTGACTTTCTCCAGAGCTCTACACTCACCAGCAAAGTAGGTAGCCACGGAGTCACGTGATGTGTTTGTAAATATATCCGATGATCCAAGATTGTTTTGGTATACTTGGAAAGGATTCTTTACGCGGAAAACGAATATGTAAAAATATACCGAACAAAATATTACAAACAATATTGCTTGATTGGTTGAAAGATTGTAAAACAGGCCAAAGAGTGTTCAATTTAAACTGAAATAAAGAATAAATGAATACAATACGAACTGCAATTACTAGCTGTATTTAATATGTTTTTGTTTTACATATAATGGTAATCAGTAAGCAATTTCCTTTCAAATGGTACCAAAATTATATGAGCTAACTAATAAGGGACCAAAAATAAACATAATAACCAATGATACGCTTTTTTGTATATCGGTGTCTCAATTGCTTATAGACACCCCATGCCTTATTGAGACATATATTGGAAGGAATGGTGGTAGATTGAAGCTATATAAATGTAACGTTATTGACCGAGGTTTGGTCAAGAGTACTTAAGAAAATATGTTTTGGTAAATTATGTATCTTTCTTGTAGTCAGGCCTTGGGGGAACTCTTTGGTTTTCGATTGGCATTATTGTGGACATACTACTTTTTCCTGTTTTGTCCATTTTTTTGAAGACAAGAGCTCCTGGTGCAAAGACCTTCCCACAGGTATATGTTTTTAATTTCCATTTGTGTGTTATGAATATTATAGAATGTTTGTAGCAAGCATTACTTAAGTATCGTATGAAATAGAGAATAACTGATATAAAATTTAAAACGAATTGAAGAAGCGTGACGGGGTTACATTTTATGCTTAGTTGAATGATAGGTAAATGAAATCAAGCATATACGCGATCATGTGTAAACGGATCAGAATATAAGCAAGGGCAATTTAGTCTTTATAACCCCTGTATTTGTATACTCAAATTACGCCGTTGTTCGGTTGTGCGGGCTGCGCCAAACTCACCTGGTAGAAAATAAATTTAGTTAGGTTGATATATTGTGACCAAACTTGGTATATTAGAAGGTTGATGGAGACCTTTCATGTGATTGGAATTCAAGGGTCAAGGTCAGGGTTACTGTTACTAAAAATAGAAAAACGGTTGGTTATTAATGACTTTAGTTAGGGTTGACATATTGTGATAAAACGGAGGATATAGAAAGAGTTTATGGAGACCTTTCGTTGGGTCTCGTTTGGGGCCCATAGGGTCAAGGTCAATTTCACTGTTGCTTAAAATAGAAAAACAGTTAAAAGTGAACACCTTCTATTGCAGCTCATTTATTGTAATTAAACTTTGTACCTGTTCGTAAAATAGAAACATCATTTTTACGGAGAAATATTTTAAGCAAATATATTTATTCCAACCAGTTTAGTAATATAGAAATGTGATGTTGCCACAGGTTTAAGTTCTTCGGTTTATCTTTTAAAACCTGGTTTCGTCGCATTGCGGCGTTTCTTCTTTATTATTTAGATCGCTTATGCTCGATTTGGAGTTGCTGGGCACGTCATGTTTTGCATCCTAGCCATGACTTCCAGCTTAATCGTTAGCACGAGCATGCTTCTGGCTGGAAAGAGTGCTTTAGAGGTTCTTACAAAAGATGTTAACAACGAGTTCATTTTTCTGGTACTCGCCTTCTTATTTGGGTCATATTGTATGATTGGCGGACTCGGAACGACTTTTTATATTTCCTACTTTAATACGGCATTGACCTTTCTCTCAGTGACAGTATATGTCCTGTACACAAGCTACTTTCCCTCAGAGGAAAGCAAAGAATATTCGAGTATGGAGGCTCTTTATAAGGCAGCAATTTGTGTTGAAGCGCCTGAAACGAACTACGAGCAATCACACGCCACGTTTCGTACCGAATCCGGTTTGATTTATGGCGTTGTTTTGCTATTTATGGCAACATCAATTAGTTTCACAGACCAAGCTAATTGGCAGAGTCGCATTGCTGCAAAACCGACTGAAGGAGTATTGGGATTTTTTATGGCCGCATATTTGTGGTTCGTGATAGCCCCTTGTCTGTCTGTCACTGCCACAACCACCTATTTTGCAATGAGTTTGAAAAACGGTACGCACCTACTGTCAGAAAGTGAAATTGATAACGGTGAGTAAATTCAAAATTGCCACAGAAGACTAAAACCTATACATGTATTATTCATTACTTGCATTTAATATTTATATAATACTCAACCAAAATGATACCAAGTATCAGGTATAATTGTAATATTTTAGTTCTATAATGTTTCGCGACGAGAAATATAAGTTGTCCTTTTTCTCAGTGACAGAGTTTGTCCTGTAAACAAGCCACTTTCTATGTAAGGAACACAAATAATATTCGAGCATGGATTCCCTTTATGCGGCAGCATATTTTTTTCTGGATTTTAAGATCATTTACAAACTGCTAGATTTCTGCGTTCTGTGTGCTAAGATTTTACTTTATAGATAACGACTGTCTGTACATCCGCTTCGTATCCAAACTGGTAGATAAGCTAGAAATAATATAACTAGAAACCAAAGATGTCTTCCTTTCCAACCCCTTTATCGTGGAAGATTTATTTCACTTTGTTTTTCCTTCTTATACCAACATAGGTCCAATTTGTTTACAGAGATGTGCAGTTGTCACAATCAAATGATAGAAATGAACGTATACAACAATAACTGCTTATTTAGGATTTTTTAAATGTCTTAATGTTAGTACATGTATATAGTTTGGTCTTACTTAACATACACTCGTATATTTGTGTTTATTTGCTATTTTGCATACTAGGCAATCGTTATTTATTGTAAACAAATGAGTTGATGACGATGACCGTTGTACACATCATAAATACTTTTGTCTGTCTATGAAATGATTTGACCTGATTCTGTCGTCTGGTTGGTTGTATTTTGTTTTTATCCATGTGCCTTTAAATGAACAAATAATTAAATTACTGACTGCTAGACACGTTGTCTCAATTGTATCAATAGTATTTCCTTTAAACGTATATTGTTTGACAACAACATAAGAGATGTAACATTATTTAAAGTGTACATATCGTCCAATTATATATGGTTTGTAATACAATTGTGTTTACTATTATAAGCATTATTTTGCCCTTCATTGAAGGGTATATTACCCCGTTTGTAATGAACTTCCTGCATGGAGAGACAGGCGGCTACCTGCTTCTAACCATGTTGATGATGGCTCTCATGTCCACCGGGTCAGGGGAAGTAATGGCCATCTCGTCCATTGTCGTCTATGATATCTACAAGACGTACATTAACCCATTCAGGTATGTAAACTGGTCAATTGAGTCTTTGACTTACTTGTAAATTGCAGCTTACCCAGGTTGGTAGATTTCGGACGATTTTTTTGGCATTCGTTTAACATTTGACATATACATTACATTTAATATTTTAAGATTGCTAATTTCCTTCAAGCATATCAGAAAAAAATAATTCATTGCAATGCTTGTAATCAACTGCCATGTGGGTTTATTATTTAACAATCAGGTTAAACTTAGTATGTATTAGTTACAGTGCTTGCCGTTCATGAAGTTTAATTTTATGTTACATTGTGTTGTTATTCAAAATGCCTAATTCCAAACATCGCTATCGCGTTGGAAAAGGAAAAACCTTTCACCTACGAGTTGTGTCTTGTGTGGAAGACAAAAGCAACTTTCGGAATCAAAGATGGACGGAGACTTTTGCGCATGCTCATCGTCGATTGGTTGCAAATCGTGTGACGTAGACATTACTACGCGCGCGCGACTTGGAGTGGACAAGGTCGCATACACATGCAGCGTTCACGGGGATTACAGACGATATGAAGATGGATTGATGCGTTACAAGGTAAATGAGAAACATTTTTTACTCAAAGATAAATACTATCGTGATTATGATAAATATTTCTTTAAAAACCTCATAACACTTCATTACGAATATAAAGTGTCCTGCTATAAAGGAAAAATTGGGGCCTGGTTTTTACTTTTCCTTACTAGATATTCATTTTTAATATTTTCATTGGATAACGTTTTAACCAATTAAAACAATGTACTTTTAGAGTTGGTGTATGGTATGGGTAGTGATTTTAATTGTACCTTATGGATTGCTTATTTCGGAGACGGACATGAATGTGAACTGGGCAACCCTTGGACTTCAAGTTCTGACATGCCCGTTCCTTGTGCCTTTGTTTCTCACAATCACATGGTCAAAGGCCACAGCAAAAGGCGTCATTTCAGGTAAATGGCATTACTTTCTGCTGGGGGAATTTTCATTTTCTTTCATGAACGTCAAAATAAATTCTGAATCACATGAACTTAACGTTTATAGAGATCAAACATATTCACAGTATATTATGATATATTATCCGTATGAAAAATTACAATAGTATACTTCAATATAAAGTTAATCATATACTGTTATTTTTATTCAGGTGGAATATTGGGCTTATCGGCATCAATTTCTGGAATGCTCATCATGGGATCGACATATGAAAGCGGACTCTCTAATTTTTATGTAAACACAGCCCAGGATTACAGTCTCCTAACGGCAATGTTGTCAGGGTTCGTTGTAAGCGGTGTAGTGTCTGTCATCGTTTCGCTGTGCACACATAATATTCGTTCAGAGGCCGATGCTAATCTTGAATGGGCAAAAACTATTAATATTGACAACCCCATAAACCCATTCCGGCTCATTTATGAAGAAGAATTTGCCAAAGCTGAAGTTGGAGACATCATAACGGCAACCGCGATGGACAAAGTATTCAGAAAAGCCAAACTCTACGCTGGCGTGCTCGGAATTATAAGTTTGGTTATATTTGTCGTCATTCTTCCGGCAATTGCTCTAAGCTCTGGCGTCCTTTCTTTTGACGAATTTAAGGCCTGGATAAAAGGCTACCAGATCTACTGCTTCATCTGTACGTTCGTAGTTGTTGTTCTTCCACCATTTGAAGAAGGCTATCAAATTTGGCTCCGCTACCAGAAGAACAAGCGAAATGAAACGTTGTCCGTATTCACGGCAAAACAACCAGACTTAAATGGAGAAAGTTGCAGACTTTAAATTATCGTGTGGTTTCATGTCAAAGGAATATATCCAACATTTCAAATGTGTTAAAGTATTTTCCTCATTATCTTTCGAAATGTATATTATGAACTTAATAAGAATTGTGTTGATATTAATGTTGGGACTTTAAACAAACGGAATTGATAGCTTCAGAGTTAGTAAGAAAACTAAACAAAACTGTAACTACTTGTGGTAGCGCGTTGATGACTGAGGGATTTGCTTTGAATCGTTTAGTTAATGAATGTGAATACTAGACAACCGTGTAGAAAAAACACGACAGTTTATGAAAGATTCGATGAAACAATAAAATTGTCTTAGTATAGACATTGTTGTAGGTAAATTTATTGTGACAGTGCCTTCTGTGTAGAACACAATACACACAAAAAACTTTCGTGTCATCTTAAGACATACAACCCACACAAATAAAGAGCTGGCTACAATTAGTTTATGTACATTTTTTGTTTGGTTATTAGTTTGATCAAGAAGTACTTCAAATGAAACAAAAATACAAGTGGTCAGCAGCGATTATAGTAAATGAAGCTCTGAGAAAGCTTGATTATTTGTGAGCAGGATTTCATAATGTTAAATCTAAAACATGGTCTGACACTATTTAATGGAGTGTGTCAATACTCACAGGAATGTTGTCGGCAGCCATTTTTTCGAATCGTACACTTGATTCCAAATAAAGTGTGCGATTCGAAAAAAAAAAACATTTTGCGATGGTGTATTTTCTAAGAGTTGACACTAGTACGGGACTCCAGTGAAGCATTTTTACGAACACAACTGTTCGCAGTAGAGAGAGGCCTACCTTCATAAATCAGCGCAGCCTCACGTGGTAGTTTTGCTAGTATTAGGGATACGATAACGCATACCCATGCCTGAAATTACTCGTATCGCTTTATTGTCATTTTATGACCGCATGTACGGCGACCAGGGCACTCAAGATATTCTTGGTCTCCACTGAACTAATTTTTGGATAATGACTGTCAACACGGCTCGGGATCGAAATATAGTTTTTATGTCATCACATTCTATGAGCTAGCACGCAAATTAAATCAGGCGGACATTTCAATTATTGTAATAAGTTCTTAAATCGAAGTATTATTAGTTTAAGGTGTAAGGTGTAGTAACAAACAAAATCGACAACAGAAAATTTAACACCGAGTTTCACACATTTAAAAGCACAACATGCACACTAAGCTATATTTATTGAATCCATACATCATTGAAACATTAATACTGGTGAAATTTAATTTTAGTGTTGAAAATTAATTTTACTCATAATATATACAAGTATTGTGTTATTTAAGAAATAATTATGATCAAAGTTAACTATTGCCTTATTATCTCCCTTTAATATATCAATTCATAATAAAAAAGTCATTATTTTGTTAATCATAAATGTCATCGATGCTAATATAGTATAACTATGAATAAATATAAATGAAACATATAAATAATATCGACGTCAATATCTAAAATGCACTAATACATCTATGCATCCTAATGATTGAGGGGTTACCTTAACAATAAATAACGATAGTTTAAATTTCAAGAATCGTCATCAATTGACCAATATTGTTTTGCCTGCATTTAATGTCGGACATGCACGAAGAAAACAACCGAAAAATATACAGACAAGTAATGGTTGATGGAAACTATATATTTGGAAAGTAATCTTTGAATATAATAGTAAAAGGAACACCAACCAAAACGTAATGCCTGTCAAAAGTCAATTTAGCCAACTCTTAGTCTTTCTTTGTCAAATTACACATAATTTATAACAAATGCATACACGTCTCCTTTCTTCGTACAAATTATTGTTTTCCTAAAGTAATTACAAATTAATCCACGGTCATCGACGAACGCTTTCAAAAGATTTTAAACTTTGAAAGTAATGCATATCTATAAATGAAAGTAGCTCACTTAAAAGAAAGGTCTTACTTTACCGATGTTATGATTGTGAGCAAATGTGCACAGATGGTGTCGTTTTAATCGGATTATCATAATAAACTGAAATGTTAACATTAATTCTTCATAATCTTATACTTCCAAGGTCCGTACGGATTGAATGTTGATTGATTATTATTCATGAATCTATGAATGCACATAGTGGCCAAATGTACTCGGAAGACCCAAACTGAAACACTTGAGAAACAACAACGTTTTGCATCAACTGACTTGGTAAGTATATTTGGGGTATGTTATGCAATTGGTAATTTATTCAGCTAAGGAGCTATATTTTGTTTTAGTTCTTCATTTTTATCTTATCTAGTTATGATTTCCGAATCCCGCTTAGTAAGTAACATAATAACTGGTTAACTAGATAAATTTTGTGTGACCAGTTATCTAAATTTATACAACTGGTTATCTACTGATGATTTGCCAGTTGACTTGTTAAGCAGTTAGTAAGTTACTTACTAATTTTCTTACTTAGTGAAATTCCCTGACCATAACAAGATAACCTGATTGTGCCTGTATAGGGATGGCATTTATAGTTATCTGGTGACATGAATCTTATTTAGTAAAAGAGTTCCAATCCAAACTTACAGCAGTTTTATGCCACCATACAATCCAGCGCAGCGAGTTACATCAAGTGGTAACGACAATTGTATGCTCGCTTGTAACAAAGTGTTTACCTATATCGGTATTTAGAGTAGCGCTTAACCTTTCCACTCAGAACGATAAGGTAGACCCGTGCCTAAAATTCCTCATATCCCTTCATTTCCGTTGTACGATCGCATGCACGGCGACCAGTGCACTCAAGATTTCCTATGCCGGAACTGAACTCATGTGCTCGCAATTAAAATGTGGATAATTAATCTCAAAATGGCTCGAACTAGAGGTATATATTTTACCACATCATCTGAGCTAATATGGAAATTAAATTTCAACTATTGTAATTAGTACTAAAATTGAATAGTATTTTCAGTTTTAGGGATAAGTTGGGAGTGTCAAAAACCCAACAGTAAATTAAAGATTTATGAGCAGAAAATGCACACTAAGCTATTTAGGTAATGCATCAACCATAAAAACCTAACAATTGTATGATCGGTTTCTATAAAAACAATATATTCCTTTTAATTGAATATTTACATCGCTATATAGGCTACCGCTTTTCCTTTCCACTCTGTAAGATATACGCAGGCATGCAAGTTGTTATCAATTTCTATTTAAGATGGATACGCTGATTTTGGCAATAGTTTTCGTTGTGACAAACTGTGCGACATTTATTTATGGTAGTACGACAGTAGGATTGACCACAACATTCTCGATTAGGACGGACGGTTCTTCAGAGGGCACTTCCGGCATGACTGCAAGCTCAAACGAGGTAACGTCCTCTACAGTGCAACACTCTTGCAGGACAAAGTTAAAACCCCGTGGAGAAGGAGGAACCAAGTGAGATTTGACATAGTTTATATAATAGACGTCTTTATTAGCTTTTAGCATTAATCAGTTTACCTTTTGCAGATAGCTTAGAAATAACGATACGCTTCGAGAACTTTCTAAGTGTCCAACTCAACTCAACTCAAGTTCCAAGTCCATATATTTATTTACGTTTACAATTTATCATATCTGTTTACAAAATGATAGCTACAAGAAGGCAGACAAACTTCGTCTGCTTCTCAAAATAATCTCTCTAAACTAGAATCATGTTGTTTAAATACAAGAATATGCCGCTGTTCATGTTCATGGCTGCTATGCTTGTCCCAGAAGTTTAACCTTTTGTTGAAACCAATCATTTCAGTTTAAGTCCATCCATTCCGAAAAGTAATACCGCTCTATTACTTTTGCTTTGATTTGGTGGATTTTCGATTTTGGTGGCTGCCGCGTACAAATCGCTCCTCTTTGGTATTCGATTGGCATTAATGTGGACATATTGCTTTTCCCTGTTCTGTCTATTTTTTGAAGACAAGGGCTTCTGGTGCAAAGACCTTCCCACAGGTCATTTATTATAACTAGACCTCGAAATTGTTCGAAAAAAAGAAATATGCTTTTTTACTGAGTTATATTTTAAGAAAATATTTATTGCAACCAATTAATAAATATAGAAATGTTATATTGATACAGGTTTCCGTTCTTCTACCTATCATTTTATACATTGTATCGTCGTTTTTAGGCGTTTCTTTTTTGTTATTCAGATCGCTTATGCTCGATTTGGGGTTGCTGCGCACGTAATGTTTTGTATTCTAGCCATTACCTCCAGCTTAATCGTTTGCACAAGCATGCTGCTGGCAGGGAAGAGAACTTAAGAGGTTCTTACAAAAGATGTTAACAACGAGTTCATTTTTCTGGTACTCGTCTTCTTATTCGCGTCATATTGTATGATTGGCGGACTCGGAACGACTTTTTATATTTCGTACTTTAATACGGCATTGACGTTTCTCTCAGTGACAGTATTTGTCCTGTACACAAGCCACTTTCCCTTAGAGGAGAGCAAAGAATATTCGAGCATATATGCTGTTTCGTGACGAGAAACTGCCAATTGTTGTCAAGAGCAGGTTTTCTGCTTTCTTCATGTGTTTAGATATTTATTCTTCAAGATGTTTCAGATTTAACTTTTGTAGATAAATATTTTCTGTACATTCAATTTGTATTAAGAATGGTAGATACGCCAGAAATAACATAACTAAGAACGTAATTTTGTTTTGATTGATCATTCAATGATTTGAATAGAGAATTTACAACTACAATAAATTAACTTTGATGTACGCATGCAATTTTAATGTTATTAAAATACACTGTATAAATAACAGCTATACGTAATTTATTGTACAAATCATAACTATGTTTGCCTGTCTATGAAATGATTTGACCTGTGTCTGTTGTCTGGTTGAGTGTATTTTGTTTTTATCCATGTGCCTTTAAATGATCAATAAGTTAAATTGTTCACTGCTTGACACGTGCCTTAAGTCTTCATTTATCAACAAGTTTCCATTTAAACATTTTGTAGGGCATTAACATAAGAAAAGTAATCTTTTTAAACAGCACCTCCCGTCCATTCACTAAAAGGTTTGTTTCACCAGTGTTTACTTTAATAAGCATTCATTAAAGGCTATATTAACCCGTCTGTGATGAACTTCCTGCTTGGAGAGACAGGCGGCTATCTGCTTCTAACCATGATGATGATGGCTCTCATGTCCACCGGGTCAGGGGAAATAATGGCCATCTCGTCCATTGTCGTCTATAATATCTACAAAACTTATATCAACCCATTCAGGTAGGAAGTCTCCTCAATGAAGTCTTTTACGTACTTTTGAATAGCAGCTAACTCAGATTGGTGCATATCGGACGATTTTTTGGCATTCGTTTAACATTTGACATTTACATTACATCTAGCATTTAAAGATTACTGATTTCCTTCAAGCTTATGGGGGGAAATGCTTGCCTTTCATGAAGTTTTAATTTTATGTTACATTGTGTTATTATTCAATATGCCTAATATCAACTGCCGCTATCGCATTGAAAAGGAGAAATATTTCACCTGCAAGTTTTGTCTTGTGTGAAAGTCAAAAACAACTTTCGGAATAAAATATGGACGGAGACTTTTGTGCATGCTTATCGTCGATTGGTTGGGAATCGTGTGGTATTACATTACTACGCGTGCGCTGGTTGGAGTTGACAAGGTTGCTTAAACGTGCAGCGTTCACTTGGATTACAGACGATATGGATTGATGCGTTACAAGGGAAATGAGATTCAGCTTTAAATTAAAAAAAGAAATGATATCGTATGCATATGAACAATTTCTTTATAACTCTTTATAATGAATGAACTGTCCGGCTAGAAAGAAAGAAATGAGCCTGTTTTTTACTTTTCCTAATTAGATATTCATTTGTTATATTTTAATTGGATTGCTTTTAACCAATTGAAGTAAAAAAAATGTATTTTAGAGTTCGTGTATGGTGTGGGTAGTGATTTTAATTGTACCCGATGGATTGCTGATTTCGGAGACGGACATAAATGTGAACTGGGCAACCCTTGGACTTGAAGTTCTGATATGCCCATTCCTTATGCCTTTGTTTCTCACAATAACATGGTCAAAGGCTACGGCAAAAGGCGCCATATCAGATAAATGACATTATTTTCTGCTGGGGTATTATCATTTACTTCGTAGAACGTCAAAATTAATTTTTGAATTATACAAACGTTTATAGATATCGAATATAGCCATTCATGGTATATAATGATATAGTATGCACTTGAAACATTAAAAAAGCATACTTCAATAAAACGTTAACCATTTACTGTTCTTTTTATTAAGTTGGATCCTAAAAGAATTTTCACACTCTTTAGCTTGCCCGTTGTGTTTTCTTTTTTAATATTTCTCTCTCAGTCGGTTGATTTCCAAAACCGTGGAAAGATGCTAACGTGTGTGCAGTTTTCAAAAAGAGTGATCACATACTTCCTGTTAACTATCGTCCTATCTCCCTACTTAATACAATGGAAAAGGTGTTCGAAAGGGCAATATATAAACACTTCTTTAATCACCTTCGTGCCATGAACTTTTTCCCCGTTTCTGTCAGGCCAGGCGATTCTACTGTTAATCAGCTTACCTACCTTTACAACACATTTTGTAAGGCATTAGACAATGGCCTTGGTTTTAGAGCAGTATTCTTTGATATCAGTAAGGCATTTGATAAAGTTTGGCACAATGGCTTGATTGTGAAGCTACAGGAAACTGGTGTCAATGGCAACTTACTTTCGTGGCTCAGTGAGTATCTTACCAAACGTAGGCAACGTGTAGTTCTCCCTGACTCCATGTCTGGTTGGGTCTTTCTTGAGGTTGGTGTACTCCAAGGTTCTATTCTAGATCCCCTTTGATTTTTGATATTTATAAATGACAATATTGTCAACATTGGAAGTAATGTTAGACTATTTGCAGACGATACTAGCCTTTATATTCTCGTTGACGAGCCCTTAAGGTGGAACGTGACCCTGAGCGAATTTTCGAGTTAATGTCAGAAAATTGGTGTACAAATAGAAGAACTTATGCCCAGTTAGGGACTCTTTTACTTTTTCAATATTCGGAACAGTTTTAAAAATACGAGTCTTCAAAATATACCACTGAAGTCAATTTTGAGACATTTTTTTGCGTTCCAGCTACAAAAGTCGGTATTTTCATCAGTTCTTCGTTCAGCGACATATATTTTTCTTTCTCTTTTTGTACGTTTTTTTTATTTTAAATTCGTCTAAAACGTCAATTTTAGCGGGAAAAACGGCGTCGTTTTTCGCTGAAAAAAGTGCGCCTTTCTTTAATTTGTGAAAAAACTGTTCGTTTAATTTTTGATTTTTACAAATCGCCTGATATCAAGAAAAGTGTACCTTACCGACTTCGTTTTTGAACAATATCAAATAATCTAAGCCCTATACCTGTTTCCTTTGTAATATGCATCGTATTGAAACGTTAACATGACGTTAATCGAAATACTGTTTATCTTTATAAGAGTTTAGTTTTGTATAAACCAATGATAATTAATATGTTATAGCTATTGTTAATTTTTGTAAAGTTTATAATTCAAGATTGGTTTCTTCTGTTGAAGTCCGAATTGTAAACATGATCCAATCAGTATAGCACTGATTATAAATGCATAAATTAACTAGTTTCTATAAGCTTTATTTGTTAAGGGTTGTTAAATCTCATGTACAAACACACGTACAGACACGCAGGAACAATAAAGACAAGCACGCACGCGTAAAAACGCACACCCACACACCCTCTCACACTCAAGCACGCGCGCGCGCGCACGCACACACACACACACACACACACACACACACACACACGCACGCACACACACACACACACACACACACGCATACGCACTCTCACACGCATGCAAGCTCTCACACGCAGGCATGTATGTACATATGCTCGTACACGCTCGCAACACACACTCACACGCACGCACACGCGCATTGTACGCACGGCAGAGACTTTTAGTGCGGGTTAAGTTGGCTTCTGTATCACGGGTATTGAATGCATCGCCGAAAGTTGTTTCATGAAATTGCTTGTACGCACAAGTGACTTTGAGTGCGGGATAGGTAAGGAAAACAGAATAACAAGTTATGCGTTACAACAAATAATGCGTCGAATCACAAAATTAAACAGCATTTTACTGCTCTAAAAACATAAGCTTTAAGGTCAACATTCAAGCTATTTGGAACATATATATTTTCTTAGTGTGTGTGTGTATGTGTGTGTGTGCGTGCATGTGTGCATGCGTATGGGCGTACGTGCATGTATGTGGGTGTATACGTGCGTGCATGGCAGTGCGTGTGTGTGAACGATAACAATCCTTAATAAGCCGAGATTATACAATGCAAACGCAAGTATTAAACACGATACGCTATGTTTTAAGATTCACTCTTGCTCCCAACTACGATTTACCAAAATTAATAATATTTCTTTAATATTCCTTAAAGGATGTTAAAGGATGAATAAAAGTCGAAAACAATGGATTTTATGGAGGATACCGAGTTTTATTTGAAAGAAATGTGCATAAAACATGGTATTTCTACCTTATGAGACGATAGTAGATCACAGTAAATCTTTAAGCATTCAAACATTTTAATATTCTTGCGCTATCTGCTATTAAACACACGGTTACAATATTGTTATCAGTAAATACTATTTTGCATGAATGCATTATTTAGTAAGTAGTTAAGGTTTATCAGTCAAAAATTATGTTTGATATACATGTGTATGTATTGATTTTGAGTAAGAGTGTCACTTTGATATTTTAGTGTGTTTTAAATTAACGCCGGTGTTACATTTAATTTTGACCCCGTTATATATGGAACCCATGATTCCTTTTTTTCTGATCAAAGAATGACCGATCAATTTAAACGAAAAGAACTGACCCCCCCCCGCCCTGCCCACGCCCGCACAAGCCGTTGTGTAACAAATAGCCCTCTTTGAAACTTGATCCTGGGTTTTATTCAATACCAAACTTAGTCCATCATATGGTTACACCTTACTTAATTGAAATTGTTAATTGTATGTTATGATACAACTATAACCGATTGGCTACATCAAACTTAGATACAAAACACCTCTATTGTCGCGTATTTTATTACATTTTTCTCCGATAGTGACACATAGAAGTTAACCTGAACGATTTGGGGGGGGGGGGGCGGTTGCATCCCCTCTACTGCCTGGATCCGTTTGTGCTTATTACATTTCAGATATCTGTCGATTATCATTTTTTGGTTTGTAAGTTACATTTTGTAAGTGAAATGAATGTCACACGCTGGATCTACTATGTTTTTGCTAAGTCTAGAGGCTTATCACTGTAGATCTCTGCTGATACATTTACTTATAAAAATGGTAACTAATAAAGTAGTAGAACTGTTAGTTGTGGTGTTATTACTGTAGATGAATATGTAAAAACAACGCACTAATCAGCATATTCCCCTGACTTGAAACATTGTTGATGTGTATTATCAAATTATTATAATTCAGCAAATGAGATTGCTTAATCATTTAAAAAAATCAAAAATTAAACGAACAGTTCTTTAAATTAAAGAATCGTTTTAGACGATTTGAAACCAAAAAAAAAGAGAAAAATATTTGTCCGTAAACGTTTTCACAAGACGCACTTGAGGTTGAAATTTTATAGCGCGGAGCGAAGAATTGATGAAAATACCGGTTATTGTATTTGGAACGCAAAAAATGACGTTTCTTCTGTGTAGGACTTTGATGAGTATCCTTTGTATACTTTGATCAGATTTACCTTTTACGTTTTTACTTTATTCAGGATTGCTGGGATAAGAGTGAGGTTTGTGCACGTAAACTGGTTTTAACCCTCAGTACATTTACATTTAACTGACCGTTCCAAGGCGGTACCTAACAATGCTTGATAAACACACCTTTTATATTTATATAGTATATATGTTTGTTGAGTCTTGTGCTGCTACTCCATGTTTTTTATTGTGATTTTTTGTTATTGTGTCATGTCATTGGCGTTTTCCCTGTGCCATTAAACAGGGTTTATTTATAAACTTTTGGCTACTTGTTTCTGTAGTTTTACATATAAATATTTGTTTAGTTTCCTTACTAGTCCGGTCCTGAATCTATCGGTGCATTCGGTTTAAAACCACATCCTTAATATCTTCACAATTCTAACAACATGTATAATGAATACATAGTATACATTTCGAAATAAAATGAGGAATATCTTTTTCATAGATGCAATGTCGAAACAATTTTCCTTTCAAATGAAACAAAACGATCATCAAACTATAGTTTGCAACTTTCTTCATTAAAGTCTTGCTCTTTAGCCGTGCAAACAGACGATGTTTCATTTCGTTTGTTCTTCTGGTAGCGGAGCCATATTTGATAGCCTTCGTCGAATGGTGGAAGAACAACCACCACGAACGTACAGATGAAGCAGCAGATTTGGTAGCCTTTTATACAGGCTGAAAATTCATCAAATGAAAGGACGCCAGAGCTAAGAGCAATTGCCAGAACAACGATAACAAACATAACCAAACTTATAATTCCGAGCACGCCATCGTAGAGTTTGGCCTTTCTGAATACTTTATCCATCGCCTTTGGCGTTATGATGTCTCCTACTTCAGCTTTGGTAAATTCTTCTACATACATAAGCCGGAATGGATTTATAGGGTTGTCAATATAAATAGTCTTTGCCCATTCAAGATTAGCATCGACCTCTGAACGAATATTATGTGTGCACAGGGAAACGATGACACAGCCTACACCGCTTACAACGAACCCTACCAGCATTGCCGTTAGGAGACTGCAATTCTGGGCTGTGTTTACAGTCCACCTTCATATGTCGATCCCATAATCAGCATTTCAGAGATCGATGCTGATAAGCCCAAAAATCCACCTCAATAAAAATAACAGCAAATGATTAACTCTATATTAAAGTATGCTTTTCTTATATTTCAGGCGTAAATTTATCATTATATACTGTGGATGTTAATATTCGATAGCTATAAACGGCCCCCAAATTGTCCTTTGTAGACAGTTAATTCATAATGAAGAGTTATTAGCATTTGAAAGAAATATTTACTGTAATCATGTGATCACTTATTTTGTTTTTAAAATTGATTCTTATTTACCTTGTAACGCATCAATCCATCCTCATATCGTCTGTTGTCTCCGTAAACGCTGCACGTGTAAGCGACCTTGTCCACTCCAACTCGCGCGCGCGTAATAATGTCTACGTCACACGATTTGCAACCAATCAACGAAGAGCATGCGCAAAAGTCTCCGTCCATTTTCAATTCCGAAAGCTGTTTTTGTCTTCCACACAAGACACAACTGGATGGTGAAAGATTTTTCCTGGCAAAAGCGATAGCGGTGGATAAAATCAGGCATTTTGAATAATATCATAATGTAACATAATAGCAAATCCGACTACATGAGCGACAAGCACTGTCGCTAAAACATACTATTTTAAAACGTGAATGTAATTGTCAAATATTAACACAATGACTTCTTACTAAATGTGTTAATGTAAGTCTTGTAGATATCATAGACGACGATGGACGAGATAGCCATAACTTCACCTGATGACCCGGTGGACATGCGAGCCATCATCAACATGGTTAGAAGCAGGTAGCCGCCTGTCTCTCCAAGCAGGAAGTTCATCACAAACGGGGTAATATATCCTTTAATGACGGGAAATAAGAATGCTTATAAAAGTTAACACTGACCATACAAACCTTACAGTAAATGGACGGTAGGTGCACGTTAAATAATGTTACTTCTCGTATGTTCTTGACCTACAATTAGTTGAAAGGAAGTATCATTGATACTATGGAGACAACGTGTCAAGCCGTCAACAATTTAACTATTTGCTCACTTAAATGCACATGGACAAAAACAAAATAAGCTAAGTCAGAAAACAGACACAGGTCGAATCATTTCATAGACAGACGAAAATATTTATTATATTTGTACATCGGATATCGTCATCAGTTCATTTGTTTACAATAAATTAAGTAAACAAGGTATGCAAAGTAGCAAACAAATATATATTAGAATGTATGTACAAAACATCAAAATTCCATGCAGCACATCAAAATTTATCTACAATAGTTGTAAAATCCATATTTAAATCACGGGTTGAACAAATTAATTACGATTTACTTAATGACAAGTTAATTTTTCTTTAAAAGAATCCTTAACATGCAGGTATTGTTGTATACGTTCATTTCTATCATTTGATTGTAATTGTAATTATCTATAAATATGCTTGTCATATGTTGTTAAAAGAAAAAAACATAAAGTGAAATCCAAATTCCACGATATGGGTTCTATAAACGAAAACAATATCCTTGGTTTCTAGTTATGTTATTTCTGGCTTAGCGACAAGTTAGTTCGAATACAAATTGGATGAACAGACAGTCGTTACCTGCAAAAGTTAAATCTTAAAGTCCTGTTGAGATATCCAAATACACGCAGAACGCAGAAAACCTGCTCTTGAAAACAACTAGCATTTCGTAATTGATCTTAAAAAGGAGAAAAAACTAGCTGCCCTAAAAAGGGGGTCCGTGCTCTAATATTTCTTCTTTTCCTTACGTATAAAGTGGCTTGTGTACAAGACAAACACCGTCTCTGATAAAAATGGCAACTCCTCACATTTCTTGTCGCGAATCATTATAGAATCAAAATATTAGCGCAACCACAATAATACCTGATGCTTTTTGGTTGGTATCGATTTCATTTAATATTTTATAGATATTCAATGCAAGTAATAAATAATTCCCATTAAGTCTCATGTGGCAATTTTGAATTTACTCACCGTTATCAATTTCACTCTCTGACAGTAAGTAGGTGCGTACCGTTTAACTCATTGCAAAGTAGGTGATTGTGGCAGTGACAGACGGACAAGGAGCTATCACGAACCACAAATATGCGGCCATAAAAAATCCCAATACTCCTTTAGACGGTTTTGCAGCTATGCGACTCTGCCAATTAGCTTGGTCTGTGAAACTAATTGAAGTTGCCATAAATAGTTAAACAATGCCATCAATCAAACCAGATTCGGTACGAAACGTGGCGTGTGATTACTCGTATTTCGTTTCAGGCCCTTCAACACAAATTGCTGCCGTATTAAGTGCCTCTATGCTCGAATATCATTTGCTTTCCTCAGAGGGAAAGTAGCTTGTCACTGAGAGAAAGCTCAACGTTGTTTTTAAGTATGAAATGTAAAACGTCGTTCCGAGTCCGCCAATCTTACAAAATGACCCGAATAAGAAGGCGTCAGTACGAGAAAAATGAACTCGTTGTTAATATCGTTCGTAGAAACGCAAGAGCACTCTTTCCAGCGAGCAGCATGCTTGTGCCAGCTGGAGGTCATGGCTAGGATACAAAACATGACGTGCCCAGTAACCCCAAATCGAGCATAAGCGATCTAAATAATAAAGAAGAAACCCCACAATGCGGCAAAACTAGGTAACACTTCTTCTTTTGAGATTTGTTACTAGTATTTCTCATTTTCATGCGATACTTCAGTAATTGTTGTCTGTCTGTACAAACTTTCTACAACATTCTTTACTCATAAATACAAATTAAAAACATATACCTGTGGGAAGATCTTTGCACCAGGAGCTCTTGTCTTCAAAAAATGTATTAAAAAAGGAAAAAGCAATATGTCCACAATAATGCCAATCGAAAACCAAAGAGTTCCTCCAAGGCCTGACTGCAAAAAATACTTGGTCACATAATTTACCAAAAAAGGTTTTTCTAAATTACTCTTAACCAAACCTCGACGAATAATGTTAAGTTTCTATAGCTTTAATCTACCATCACTCCTTGCAGTATATGTCTGAATAAGGCATAAGGCGTCTATTAGCAAATTAGGCAACCGATATAAAAAGCCTATTTTGGTTATAATATTAAATGTTGATGCCTTAGTAGTTAGCTCATATAATTTTGGTATTTTACTACAACAGAGCATACAGTTGTCGTAACTCACTACGCTTGCTTGTTGTTCGCAATTGTGTACTTATTAATGTATGTCAGATTTTGATATTACGCGATTTTCTGAATATCATTAAAATAATTATGGAAGTCACCGACATGACCATTAATCTTTGCCTTGATTATGTGTCATTTACATACATACAAACACCAACTTTTACACTAAATAAATGTAGTATTTCTTCACAACTTCATTGTATTTTAGTGAAGACTTCAGTGTCTTTGATATTGAAAAGAACAATAAATGAAAGTCTATTTCTAAAAGAAAATATAAGAATGCATTAAAATACAAACTTACGAAAAAAGAGTTCGGATTATTTTGATAAACTCCTACAAAAGCTGCTTTTGTATGGATAATTTCGCAAAAAGTAGTGCAATTCACGTCAAAGTGTCTCTGATTTGGACCAGTTTTGTGTATGATCCCATTAATTACGACTATGGTTTGATTAAAACAACAACAAAAACAACAACAGCAACAATAACAACAACTGTTTTCCTGTTATGAAACTAGAAGTGTGTACATAGGACACAGATGCCACCACTACCCGTCTCTGTAATAAAAGCAAAGGCCATTATTCCGGCAAAAGTTGATGAATGAACATCAACAATACCAGTTGCGCAACGTAAGAGTTGCATACAAAGGCAATCCCGAACTTTACTCCGCGAATTATATTTATGTATCATTCTAAGTATAATTTGAGCTAAATATATATTAAGTTAAACATATGTTTTATATGTTTAGTAACAGTGACCCTGATATTGAACCCAAATTGCGCAACTTCACATGCAAACTTACAACTGTGAAAACGTTAATGACTCTACACTAGTACGTTTAAGATAATTATAACACTAACTTCCATGTACGCATAATTAGATTATAGCATGGTCGTAAAAGTTCTGGCACAGTCACAGATAAAACCCCAGATGCACAACTGCACATGCTGATTAACATTCCTGTTACGTTTTATGACACTGGCTCATATTCTTTTCGAGATGAGGTGACACAATAGCTATGCTATATATGCATTTTTCACTATAGTCAAGATCATAACTCTACTCTTACTGAAGGCAGCAAAACGCTTTGCCCCAAGTGCACATTGTACATGTTTGTAAAGTTTCATGACTCTGGTCACATACTTTTGGAGGCATGCGCGACCTGAGAATTGTATGCTTTCAATGTCATACTCTCACTGTACGTCGCGATTGAAGCATTATTCCCACCGCGTTCATTTCTTTAATTTTCCCCGCGTTCCTCTGTTTCGAGTCAACGCGATATGCGGCGTTGCGAAGAGTTAGTTAACAGTAATTAAGGTAGAAGGCTTTTTCTTTGTTCCCGACATAAATGTATAATTCTAGTCAGTTTTATTAAGCTCATACAATCCCGTAATCAAGGAAGTTTGGTTCGTACACTGGTGAGCAACGGCACGGTAAAGGGTAAAGTGTTTTTCGGAATTGTTGTCATTGGAGCCCCGTCTCCAACTTCCGCAGCGGTAGAAGTCTCCGTCTGGCGATTTGCACCGTGCGACGCTAATGGAAATGTGTCATGCCCCAAATAGCACTGAAAATAAACAACAAAACAACCAACGCAGATTTGGTCCAACAAATAATGAATCAATTACTATCATCTGATACCCTTAACCGCCTGTTCTGTAGCAATGACTTTTTTGATATTGATTATAACAACCCATAACAACTAACACACTCGACCAGAGTATAGGAATTATGGAGTATATAGTTTTAATTTTTAAGCTTGGGTGCCTTGCGCTGGTGGGTCGATTTTAGGAGGAGGAAAAAATGTGTTACCGTATAAGAGAATTTCAGAGAGGAAAAGGAAGTTACAACATCGTTTCTTTAGGTACATTATGCGTAGATCACAAACAACTAATAATTGACGTGTGATTAGTAAATGATGCATCGATTAAACAGGTAACTGAGAGCCGTGACCCTTATTATAACTTAACTTTAAGTTTTGTCTTAACCGTGACTTAAGTCAAATTTTGACAAAACTGCACAGCTGCAGAGATACTGCTAATATATTTAAAAACAAAATTGGATAAGTTCTTGTCACATTGAAGTTTTCATTAATGTCAGTGAACCTATATATGACATTTTTTGTGTTCTCTTTTCATAATCACAAGAACCATTAATGATATTTCTCAGGCATGGTTTGAACATATATATGATATAATTTAAAAAAAAATAGGAATGGCAGATCGTGCGAAGAAGAATATTTTTCTAAATGTCTTAGATTGTTACCTTTTTAAGCAGGGGGAAAAATGAATTAATTAAGTAATGTCTGTTAAATTGTAAACGTACCAATCTTTATGATTAAACGTTGCACCTTTTGCAAACTGTATTCATAAGATGGAAATGTTTAGCTGGATATTGACACAGACCATTCCTTCTAGAGCGCTTATTCAGTTTTAAACAATACCAACAACAATTTTCAAACAGTGTGGGGTTTGTTGTTGGTGTTGTTGTTTTTAGAACAGAAGTTTGGCCCAATGTACAATTCTAATATATATGCCCTTTGAATGAAATATAACACATGAGATTTTCATATGTATTTCATAAAAAAGGAGAGCTCTCAACAAGTGAAACAATTTGAGTATTCATGATATAGAGGATGGGATTTAGTTTTATTCTTATCTAAACTAATTTGTGTAAGAGTCATAAACGGTTACACAGATGTTAGTTTGCATGTGAAGTTGTGCACCTTGGGTCAAGGTCATGGTTACTTTTACTAAACATATAAAAATAATTATATTTAACATCTTTAGTTCAAATTGATCTTTGTATTGTATACTTCGAGGAGGAAAGCACTGCCTTTTTATGCTACTATTTCGTTGTTCAGTTGGAAATGTACATTCATCAACCATAGCGGTGTATTGGCCTTTGCTTTTATTACAGAGGGGGGAAGTGGTGCCATATGTGTCCTATTTACACATTTCTAGTTTCCTTGATTGTCAATTGTACTACTTTTTTCTTAAAACACATGAACTCTTTTTCGTAAGTTTGTATTTAAACGCATTCTTATATTTTCTTATAGATTTAGAGTTTGAGTTATTGTTTCTTTAAATATATATTACGGATAATACACATAAACTAGAATGCAATCAAGTTGTACAGTAATAGTTGATATTTGTATGTGATGTTCACATTGTCAGGGCAGACATGTCTGTCAAATCCTAACTTACCTCTACGACATTCAAAAACCATCGTCATATCACAATCTGACATACAGTGATAAATACATAATTGCGAACGACAATCATGCGCAGCGAGTTACGTTAATTGACAACGGCAAACAGGTACAGGGTCTTAATTACAGACAGTCTCAGCACCAAATGTATGCTCGGTTGTAACATGTATTGATTTAAAGGTTCACAAAACAGATTAATGAAAAAAAAAGATTTTTTTTAATGCATTATCATGTTTAACTCATCTGACTTAAACCATGCATTAGCATATAGTGTGCGCCTTTTAATTGAAACATTATCTACATCGTATAGCTAATTAAAAATCTTTCGACTACCGCTATTTCTTCCCAGTCAGTAAGATGTTTGCAGTTCCGCAAGTGTATCAATACTAAGTTTAAAATGCATACGTGGATTTTGGCAATAGTTTTCCTCGTGACTATTTGTGCGTCATTGAACTATGGGAGTACAACGGAAGAAATCCCCACTGCAACCACTATTATAACGGACGATTATTCAGAGGCCACTTTCGGCACGACTTTCTTTCTTACTGTTTATACAGTGCAACACACGTGCAGGACAAAGTTAAAACCCCGTGAAGAAGGAGAAACCAAGTGAGAATTGACATAGTTTGTTAAATTTAACGTTTATTCCACATTTGAAATTTACATTAAGAACGATGTGAAAAAAGGCCATTGCATTTAAATGCTGTATCTTCAATATTTATGGTTGCTATGCTTGTCCCAGTAGTAAAACCTTTTGTTGAAACCAATCATTTCAGTATTAGTTCATCCATTCCGAAAAGCAATGCCGCTCTATTACTTTTGCTCGGATTTGATGGATTTTCGATTTGGGTAGCTGCCGCGTACAAATCACTCCGGAAGTACGTGTATCACGACGACCATAATCTTGATACCGTGTTTGACGCCGGTGGGAGTGTGATCCTTAGTCTCACAGCCGTCACTTTCATCTCACAGCTCATCTGGCCCTCTACCTTCCTTCAAAGCTCTACACTCACCAGCAAAGTAAGTAGCCACAGAGTCACGTGATGTGTTTGTAAATGCTTCCGAGGACCACTTATTAGTTTGGTATAATTGGATTTTATACGCAGAGACCAAATATGTAAAAATATACTGAACAAAATATTACGAAGAAGATTGCTTGGACTCGAAAGATTGCAACACTGGTCAAATAACGTTCGATTTAAATTGAAATTAAGAACGTATTAATGAAATACAAACTGTTATAAATATAAGGTAACTACTAAGGCATCAAAATGCAACATTAAAAGCAATGATAAGCTTTTGTCGTATATCGGTTACCTCAACTGCTTATAAAACACCCGATGCCTTATGCCAATATGTTGAAGGGAACGAAGGTAGATAAATGACATAGAAATTTAACGTTATTAACCGAGGTTTGTTCAAAAGTATATAAGAAAGTCATTTTGGTAAATCATGTGACCGAGTATTTTCCTTGCAGCTAGGCCTTGCAGGAACTCTTTGGTTTTCGATTGGCGTTATTGTGGACATTCTACTTTTTCCTGTTTTGTCCATTTTTTTTAAGACAAGGGCTCCTGGGGCAAATACATTCCCACAGGTTTATATTTTAGTTAATGTGTTAGGAAAGTTGTAGAACATTTGTTAAGTGTGACAACCATTACTCAAGTATCGTATTTAAATGAGAACCAATCTGAACAAAATTGTGGACGCGTGGTGGGATGACATTTTACGCTTAATTGCATTGATAGGTAAATAATGTAAAGCATAAAGACCATGTGTGAACGGTTCAGAAAATAAAGCATTGACATTTTAGTCTCCATAGTCTATGTAATTTTAAACTCAAGTTACTTTGATCTGTCACACTTAAAGTTATATGTTTTATTTGCTGTTAAACTTGGTTATATGAATGACGTACGTCGTTGTTCGGGCGTGCGAATTGCGCCCAAACCAACTGGTACAGTATAAACTTATTTCGGATTGACATATTGTAACAAAACTTTGTAATATATGAAGGTTTATGAAAATCATTCATGTGTTTACGTTTTGAAACCCCTTTCGTCACTGTTACTAAAATAGAAAAAGGTTGGTACTGAATGACTTTGTTTAGGGTTAACATATTGTGACGAAACTGAGTACATGGAAAAGTTTGTCGACACCTTTCATTGGATTGCCTTGAAAAACAGTTAACAATATAGAATATCTTCTGCTGCTGTTCATTTATTATAATTTAACCTTGTAACTGTTCGAAATATAGAAACATGTTTTCTATTGTGTAATATTTTAAGAATATATACAATATCTTCCAACCAATTATAAAAACCAAAAATAGCAATGTGACAGAAGATCTTCAAGCTGTGTCACTTTAACATATCTATTTTTGGTTTTTATAATTGGTTGGAAGATATTGTATATATTCTTAAAATATTACACAATAGAAAACATGTTTCTATATTTCGAACAGTTACAAGGTTAAATTATAATAAATGAACAGCAGCGGAAGATATTCTATATTGTTAACTGTTTTTCAAGGCAATCCAATGAAAGGTGTCGACAAACTTTTCCATGTACTCAGTTTCGTCACAATATGTTAACCCTAAACAAAGTCATTCAGTACCAACCTTTTTCTATTTTAGTAACAGTGACGAAAGGGGTTTCAAAACGTAAACACATGAATGGCTTTCATAAACCTTCATATATTACAAAGTTTTGTTACAATATGTCAATCCGAAATAAGTTTATACTGTACCAGTTGGTTTGGGCGCAATTCGCACGCCCGAACAACGACGTACGTCATTCATATAACCAAGTTTAACAGCAAATAAAACATATAACTTTAAGTGTGACAGATCAAAGTAACTTGAGTTTAAAATTACATAGACTATGGAGACTAAAATGTCAATGCTTTATTTTCTGAACCGTTCACACATGGTCTTTATGCTTTACATTACACCCCGATTTGGGGTTGCTTGGCACGTCATGTTTTGCATTCTAGCCATGGCCTCCAGCTTAATCGTTTGCGCATGCATGCTGCTGGCTGGAAAGAGAACTCTAGATGTTCTTACAAAATATGTTAATAACGAGTTAATTTTTCTCGTACTCGCCTTCTTATTCGGGTCATATTGTATGATTGGCGGACTCGGAACGACGTTTTATATTTCATATTTTAATACAGCGTTGATTCTTCTCTCAGTGACAGTATATGTCCTGTACACAAGCCCTCTGAGGAAATAAAAGATTATTCGAGTATGGAGGCACTTTATACGACAGCAATTTGTGTTGAAGCGCCTGAAATGAACTACCAGCAATCACACTCCACGTTTCGTACCGAATCCGGTTTGATTTATGGTGTTGTTCTACTATTAATGGCAACATCAACTAGTTTCACAGACCAGGCTCATTGGCAGAGTCGCATCGCTGCAAAACCTTCTGAAGGAGTATTGGGATTTTTTATGGCCGCATATTTGTGGTTCGTGTTAGCCCCTTGTCTGTCTGTCACTGCCACAACCACCTACTTTGCAATGAGTTTGAAAAACGGTACGCATCTACTGTCAGAGAGTGAAATTGATAACGGTGAGTAAATTCCAAATAGCCACATAAGACTAAAATCTAGTTGAACATCTATAACCTATTAAACCAAAATGATACCAACAAAAAAGTATCAGGTGTAATTGTAATATGTTAGTTCTATAATGTTTCGTGACGAGCAATATGAGTTGCCCTTTTTCTCAGAGACAGAGTTTGTCAGGTACACAAGCCACTTTCTATGTAAGGAAAACAAAGAATATTCGAGCATGGATGCCCTTTATGTGGTAGCATATTGCTTCTGGTGTTTAAAATCATTTACAAACTGCTAAATGTTTTCAAGAGCAGGTTTTCTGTGTTGTGCATGTATTTGGATATTTTGACAAGAACTTTAATATTTAACTTTTGTAGATAACGACGGTCTGTACATTTATTTCGTATCCAAACTGGTAGGTACGCCAGAAATAACATAACTAAAAACCAAAGATATTATCTTTGTTTCCAACCCCTATATCGTGTAGGATGGATTTCACTTAGGTTGTGTTTTCCCTTATTTTAAAAACTTATGACAAAAGAATTTAAAGAGATTTACAATTCTTCTGATCAAATAATAGAAATGAACGGATACAATAGTACCTGCTTGCTAAGGGGTTCGATTGAAATATCATTAACTTGTCTTAATGTTAGAATGTAATTTTGTTTTACGTGTTTATCCCGTGATTTAAATATATATTTTACAAGTACTATAAATAACTTTGATATGCTGCATGAAATTTCAATGTTTTGAAATGTACTCTTGTATATATGTTTGTTTGCAACAGTGCATACATGGTTATCGTAATTTATTCTCTATTGTCTGGTTGTGTGTCTTTAAATGGGCAAATAGTTTAATTGTTGATTGCTTGACACGTGCCCGTAGTCTCCATTGTATCAATGATATCCCTCAAAACTTATTGTAGGACAACAACATACGAAAAGTAACATTATTTAAACAGCACCTACCGTCCAATCTATATTATTATGGTTTGTATAACCAGTGTTTACTTTTATAAGCATTCTTCTCCCGTCATTAAAGAATATAGTATCCCGTTTGTGATCAACTTCCTGCTGGGTGAAACAGGCAGTTATCTGCTTCTAAGCATGTTGATGATGACTCTCATGTCCACCGGATCAGGGGAAGTAATGGCCATCTCGTCCATTGTCGTCTATGATATCTACAATATATATGCAAAAAGCTACAGAAACATGCTCAGTAGCAAAAAGTTTAAACATAAACCCGGTTTAGTGGCAATGGGCAAACGCCAAAGACATTTCTGGTATTAAAAACTTCTATCTTTTAATTTAAGCTAATAATTCAAATACAATTAAAACGAAATAAATAAAATACCAATTCTGATATTGATATTTTAGCATTGTTGTTTTTCACAGCCGTCGTAAGTAAGCAAAAACTGCTGAAGTTATCTGTAAAAAAATTACATAATGGGCGGAGTTATTGACGTCATTGAGTTTTACTGCTGCTAAAATACGTTACTGCCTAGAAACGATCGATAATCACTTGTCACTTCGGGCGTTTATTACTTTTGACATTTGTTTGTATACATTAATTGAATAGGCAACCATTCAGCACATGGCTTGCAGTCCTGAATCGCAGAGCAATTATCTTTTTGACCATCGTAAATTACGGCGAATCTGACTTCGATTTGATCTTTCCCCGTTGCCAAGGCGACTAATCGCCCTAGTCGCTTGGTAGGACGCATTCTTGAATAATAAGCGTTTAAATACACGACGCTTTACACGTTTAATTGGCATATATTTTTTTAAATTGGCATAAGGAAAAAAACAGTAGCCCGGTCGGGCTAGTTTCTGCGGATAACCGGTAGCTCGAGCTAAAATTCGGTAGCCTCGGGCTACCGCGAATTTTGAACACTGGAAAAGACGATGGTAAACAAAGAACACTTGAATCGTTCTTTGTCTCTAGATAGGTATATGAATGTTATTTCAGTTTTATTAATGGCGACTCAATAACGGCGTAATTATGGCTTTAAAGATGTGATTGCACAAACTACACATTTTCGGATACGATTATTTTCGACTGTGTTGATATTCTTCTGAAAGACCCAATTTTCTGTCACAATGACTGCTTTAAGCTGGTTTATCTTTTCAGCAAGGCGTTTAATCTGCCATGTGTTGATGACTGATCAGGAGGATGAATATTTTGATTGAAATTTCCTTTTATGAATAAAAATTTGTATGTTTTCGAACTTGGGATTTTTTTTACTTGTATCAATGGTATTTACACTCGAAACACATGTAAAATGATGTGCAAAACAGGAATTTTGCTCTTAGGAGAGCTAACTTGACTGACTTAATAATTCTTAAAATCGTTTTTGGCCAGCCTGGACCCCCGGCTAAATAGGGGCTCTGCCCTTAAAATCCCGCTGGGGGAAGCCCCCCAGACCCCCCTTTTACTTTCTAACCTCACCCTCCTACTTCAAAACTTATTGAGAGCCTTGCATATGGATTGCTGATTTCAGAGACGGGCATGAATGTAAATTGGGCAACCTTTGGATGGCAGTGCTTGCTTGTGTTATACATAGCTTTATTGTTTCAAAATAGAACAAAATGCATACAAAAAAACTTTCGTATCATCTTAAGGTATACGAACCACAAGAATTTCGGATGCTTTGTGACCCCATATTACTTTTTGTATCATAAGAATTACAAAAATGTTAATTCACGTCCGATTTCAATTGAAATAAAAAGCAGGCTACAATTAGTTACTGTTCAACTAATTTTATTTTGGTTATTTATATAACCAAGTAGCCTTTCAAATGATACAAATCTATGATGGGTCAGTAGGCATTAAATCCATACATTATGGTTATTTTAGTTGTCAGAGAATTTTATTATTTGTGGTTAGGATTTTTGAATTTTCAATCTATAACATAATGGTAAATAATGTTCGTAGTAGTTAATTGTTGTAACATGTTAAATTCAAAGGAATTCAAACAAACCAAGAAAGCGGGGATTTATAGTCACCAAAACAACACCAAACATGAAAGGTTATGTCGCTAAAACTCCAATCTTTCAGCTACAAGGGAACCTTGCATGTTTACAAAACTTAAACCAATTTCCTAGCTGCGCTTACGCTCATTTTTACGATTTCAGCGATATTGTATGAAACTGTATCTGTTCAATGTAATGGATCAATACTCACAAAATTATTTTCTCGAAACGTGCACTTGATTAAAAACTAGTCGTGGGATTTGAAAACACATTTCCCGGTGATTTTTTTTCCAAATCGTTGACCCTCGTACGAGACACTACTGTCGCATTTTATCGACTCAATTGGTAGTAGAAATGTATAGCTCTACAAATCACCGCAGCCACACGTGGTAGTTTTGCTCGTGTTCGGGGGTACGATAACGTAAAACCGTTGCTTAAATTCCTCGTATTGCCGTTTTATGACTGCATGTACGGTGATCAGGGCACTCAAGTATTATTATTTTGAGGAATTCGTGGAGTAACAAAAACGACAACAGTAAATAAAACACCGAGTTTCACACATTAAAAAGCACAAAATGCACACTAAGCTATTCAGGCAATCCATCAATCATTGAAACCTAACCACAAAAATGCACTCTTACTCCCAAATACTTACTCCAACCATCAATACCTAACAATTGTATGATCGGTTGCAACGAAAAAAAATATATTGCTTTACATTTCGTCTACCGCTTTTCCTTTCCACTCAGTAAGATATACGCAGGCATGCAAGTTATTATCAATTACTATTTAAGATGGATTCGCGGATTTTGGCAATAGTTTTCGTAGTGATCATTTGTGCGATATTGAACCATGATAGCACAACAGAAGGATTGACCACAACATCTTCGACTAGGATGGACGGTTCTTCAGAGGGCACTTACGGCACGACTGCAAGCTTGAACGAGGTAACTTCCTCTACAGTGCAACACTCCCGCAAGACAAAGTTAAAACCCCGTGAAGAAGAAGAAACCAAGTGAGATTTGACATAGTTTATATAATAGCCGTCTTTATTAGCTTTAATAATTGATCAGTTTACCTTTCGCAGATAGCTTAATAATTTGAAAATTTAATAATTTTGTTAAATGTTTACAATTGGCATTATGTACGTTGTATATACATGTACATGTATTATTTATTCCTATGCTACATCTTAGTAACTTATTACTAACAAACGTGTGTAGCGTAACGCTACAAGAACTTTCTAAGTGTCCAACTCATCTCAACTCAAGTTCCAAGTCCATGATATTTATTTACGTTTACAATTTATCATGTCTATTTGCAAAATGAGAGCTACAAGAAAGCAGACTGACTTTTTTTGCTCTCCAAACAATCTCTCTAAGAATATGCCACTTATGTGGGCTACACCTGTCAGTTTCGATGTCCCATTCTGTGCCTCTTTTGGACAGGTAGCTTGTTAAGCTAGGTTTTCGAGGTGTGTTTACAACTAAATAGTGTATTCCGTATGTAAACAGCAATTAACCATACATATATTTACAATAATCTGTCAACAACTGTATCATTGTGTGTCTTAATTATGATTAACGATTTGCCCTTGCTGAGCGGTATATTTACTTTTATAATATTTGTTATTTTGACAATATTTCCCTCTGTAAAATCATGCTTCAGTTGTTTTTACAATAATATATGACGATAAAATCTGTGTTCGATGGGCGACTATTTGTACAATAAATGTTTAGTGAATTTCGAATTTCCTTTTTATCTTCTTTTTTTCTAATTTTTGAACTTAATGTTCTCAACATTAATATTCATAAACGTTCATAACTTGTTATGCGACAATTGTCCCGATATTTAATTTTGTTCAAATAATCGATCATTTCAGTATAAGTCCATCCATTCCAAAAAGCAATGCCGCTCTATTACTTTTGCTCGGATTTGGTGGATTTTCGATTTTGGTGGCTGCCGCGTACAAATCGCTCCGAAAGTACGTGTATCACGAGGAGCACAATCTTCATACAGTGTTTGACGCTGGTGGGAGGGTGGGTCTCAGTCTTACAGCCGTCACTGTCACCTCACAGCTCCTCTGGCCCACTGACTTTCTTCAGAGCTCCATACTTACCAGCAAGGTAGGTAGCCACGGAGTCACGTTATGTGTTCGTAAATGTATCCGATGACCCCAGATTGTTTTGGTATAATTGGAAAGGATTTTACACGCAGAGAAAGAATATGTAAAATTATTCCGAAAAAAATATTGCAAACAAGATTGCATGGTCTCGATAGATTGCAAAATAGGTCAAATAACGTTCGATTTCAATTAAAATAAAAACGAAATTAATAAAATGCAAACTGAAATAATTGTAGCTTAAATGGGGTTTTTATCATTTGTTTTACGTATTGCCAATCAGTGAGCAATTTCCTTTCAAATGCTACCAAAGTAATATGAGGTCACTTTTAAGGCTTCAAACTTCAATATAATAACCAATGATAAGCTGTTTTTGTATATCGGTTACCTGAATTACTAATAAAATACCCCATGTCGTATTCAGAACTATTTTTGAAGGAATGATGGTCGATTAAAGCTATCGAAATTTAACGTTATTGGCCGAGGTTTGGTCAAGTTATGTGACCGAGTATCTTTCTTGCAGTCAGGCCTTGGAGGAACTCTTTGATATTCGATTGGCATAATTGTGGACATATTGCTTTTTCCTGTTTTGTCCATTTATTTGAAGACAAGGGCTCCTTGTGCAAAGACTTTCCCACAGGTATATTTTTTAATTAAAACTGAATATCTTCTGTTGAAGTTCATTTACTATAACTAGACCATGTAACTGTTCGAAAAAAACATGCATTTTTACTGAGTTATATTTTAAGAACATATATATTGCAACCAATTAAAAAATATAGAAATGTTATATTGATACAGGTTTACGTTCTTCTACCTATCACTTTATACATTGTTTCGTCGCATTGCGGCGTTTCTTCTTTGTTATTCAGATCGCTTATGCTCGTTTGGAGTTGCTGCGCTCGTAATGTTTTGTATTCTAGCAATTACCTCCAGCTTAATCGTTTGCACAAGCATGCTGCTGGCAGGGAAGAGTGCTCTAGAGGTTCTTACAAAAGATGTTAACAGCGAGTTCATTTTTCGCGTACTCGCCTTCTTATTCGGGTCATATTGTATGATTGGCGGACTCGGGACAACTTTTTACATTTCATACTTTAATACGGCAATGACCTTCCTCTCAGTGACAGTATATGTCCTGTACACAAGCTACTTTCCCTCTGAGGAAAGCAAAGAATATTCGAGCATGGAGACACTTTACACGGCAGCAATTTGTGTTGAAGCGCCTGAAACGAACTACCAGCAATCACACACCACGTTTCGTACCGAATCCGGTTTAGTTTATGGCGTTGTTCTCCTATTTATGGCAACATCAGCTAGTTTCACAAACCAAGCTAATTGGCAGAGTCGCATAGCTGCAAAACCGACTAATGGGATATTGGGATTTTTTATGGCCGCATATTTGTGGTGCGTGATAGCCCCTTGTTTGTCTGTCACTGTCACAGCCAGCTATTTTGCAATGAGTTTGAAAAACGGTACGCACCTACTGTCAGAGAGTGAAATTGATAACGGTGAGTGAATTCAAATTAGCCACAAGAGAATTATTGAATTATTAATTACTTGCAATAATGAATAAACGATGCCAATCAGAAATTTCATGTATACTTGTGGTGCGCTAATATTTTGGTTCTATACTGTTTCGTGACGATAAAGTTGCCCTTTCTCTTAGTGACAGTGTTTGTCATGTACATAAACCACTTTTTATGTAAGGAAAACAAAGAATATTCAAGAATGGATGCCCTTTATGCAACAGCATATTTGTTTTTCATTTTTAAGATCATTTACAAACTGATCATTGTTTTCAAGAGCAGGTTTTCGGCGTTCCATTGTGTTCAGATATTTATACTTCAAGATTTTTCAGATTTAACTTTTGTAGATAAACACTTTCTGTACATCCAATTTATATTCAAAATGGTAGATACGCCAGAAATAGCATAACTAGAAACCAAAGACATTCAAAAATATTAACAGAGTTTACAATTATTACACTCAAATAATAGAAATGAACGTATACAATAATACATGCTTGTTAAGGATTCACTTTTCTTAATAATTGTGAGAACGTAATTTTGTTTTGATTGATCATTGCATGCTTTCAATAAAGGTTTTACCACTAAAATAAATAAACTCGTATGTACGCATGCAATTGAAATGTTATGTAAAAACACTCGTATATATTTTTGTTTGCTACTTTGCATAACAGGTATGCGTAATTTATTGTAAAAACTGAGTTGATGACGATGTTCGATTTACAAATCATAAATATGTATGTCTTTCTTTTTATTTCATCCGTGTGCCTTTAAATGAGCAAAAAGTTAAATTGTTCACTACTTGACACGTGCCTGAAGTCTTCATTTATCAATGATATCCCATTTAAACATTTTGTAGAACAACAACATAAGAAAGGTAACATTATTAAAACAGCACCTAGCGCCCATTCACTAAAAGGTTTGTTTCACTAGTGTTTACTTTAATAAGCATTCACTTTCCCGTCATTAAAGGCTATATTAACCCGTTTGTGATGAACTTCCTGCTTGGAGAGACAGGCGGCTATCTGCTTCTAACCATGATGATGATGGCTCTCATGTCCACCGGGTCAGGGGAAGTAATGGCCATCTCGTCCATTGTCGTCTATGATATCTACAAGACGTACATTAACCCATTCAGGTATGTAGTCTCGTCAATGGAGTCTTTGACTTACTTGTGATTAACAGTTTATTCAGATTGGTAGATTTCGGACGATTTTTTGGCATCCGTTTAACATTTGACATATACATTACATCTAGCACTTGAACATTACTGATTTCCTTTAAGCTTATGGGGAAAAATGCTTGCCTTTCATGAAGTTTTAATTTTATGTTACATTGTGTTATTATTCAATATGCCTAATATCAACTACCGCTTTGCATTGGACAGGAGAAATCTTTCACCTACGAGCTGTATCTTGTGTGGAAGACAAAAACAACTTTCGGAATCAAAAATGGACGGAGACTTTTGCGCATGCTCTTCGTCGATTGGTTGTGAATCGTGTGGCATAGACATTTTTACGCGTGCGCAGGTTGGAGTTGACAAGGTCGCCTACACGTGCAGCGTTCACGGAGATTACAGACGATATGAAGACGGATTGATGCGTTACAAGGTAAATGACAATCAGTTTTAAATAAAAAGAAATGATATCGTATGTATATCAAATATTTCTTTATAACTCTTTATTATGAATACACTGTCCTGCAAGAAAAAATAGGGCCTGTTTTTTTTCTTTTCCTAACAAGATATTCGTTTGTTTTATTTTCATTGGATTACTTTTAACCAATAGAAGTAAATGTATTTTAGAGTTCGTGTATGGTTTGGGTAGTGATTTTAATAGTTCCCTATGGATTGCTGATTTCGGAGACGGACATGAATGTGAACTGGACAACCCTTGGACTTCAAGTTCTGATATGCCCATTCCTTATGCCTTTGTTTCTCACAATAACATGGTCAAAGGCGACGGCAAAAGGCGTCATATCAGGTAAATGACATTATTTTCTGCTGGGGTATTATCATTAACTTTAAAGAACGTCAAAGCTAATTTTTGAATTATACAAACGTTTAAAGATATCGAATATAGCCATGATAGTATATAATGATATAGTATGCACTTGAAACATTACAATAGCATACTTCATACTTCTAACGTTAATCATTTATTGATATTTTAATTAAGGTGGACTATTGGGCTTACCAACATCGATTTCTGGAATGCTCATTATCGGATCGACATATGAAGGCGGGCTGTCTAATTTCTATGTAAACACAACCCAGGATTACAGTCTCCTGACGTCAATGCTGGCAGGGTTCGTTGTAAGCGGTGTAGTCTCTGTCATCGTTTCCCTGTGTACACATACTATTCGTTCAGAGGCCGATGCTATTCTTGAATGGGCGAAAACTATTAATATTGACAACCCCATCAGCCCATTCCGGCTGATTTATGAAGAAGAATTTGCCAAAGCTGAAGTTGGATACATCATAACGGCAAAGACGATGGACAAAGTATTCAGAAAGGCCAAACTCTACGCCGGCGTGCTCGGAATTTTAAGTTTGGTTATATTTGTTGTCGTTATTCCGGCAATTGCTCTAAGCTCTGGTGTTCTTTCATTTGACGAATTTACAGCCTGGATAAAAGGCTGCCAGATCTACTGCTTCATCTGTACGTTCGTGGTGGTTTTTCTTCCACCATTGTAAGAAGGCTATCAAATATGGGTCCGCTACAAGAAGAACAAGCGAAATGAAACGTTGTCGGTTACCATGTCAAAACAAGAAGACTTGAATGAATTACTGGTCCGATAATCAAATGCTCTGATTATAAATACGTCGGTATGCATATGATCAGTTTAGCTGAAGTTAATCCTGCCCAATGGTAATTATGTACAGTTATTTCTTGTTTAAAAGTTACCACATTTTCAAGTTAAAAGTTTTCACCAGTAGTGCTTACTATTTATAACGATAGATGATTGCATTATTATTCGTTTAAAGGTGTTTTGTACCCACTGCAAACATTTGATAGTAATGATACGTTAACCTCTCTATCAATGTTAATGTTAATTAATTGTATCCATTGCTTGTATAATAATAACCATTCTTTAGAGTTAAAAACATTATATTAGTGTTGTTCAATATTGATAACGATAGCTGATTATATTACTTATTCGCTTAATTGAGCTGTGTACTCAACTGTACAGTTCAATGGACTACATTAGATAGTCATAATAAGCTATGCCTTTATCAATGTAATTATGTGCATCGAATGCTTGTGTAATAGTTACCATATTTTGAAGTTAAAATGGTTATGTTAGTATTGTTTAATGTGAATAACAATATCTGTCTGCATTATTTATTCGATTAATCGATTTTTATAGTCAGTTGCATAGTTCTACCCAATAATAATTTTCCAATATTTTAAAAGCTCATTAAATACTTGATTATATTATTACATCACATCTTAAAATTGACATTATTGTAACTCCCATCTCCATTTCCTAAACATTCTTTCTTGACATTGTTTTGAAAAAAAATCATGTTTCATATATTCTAATTAAGATTTCATCTTTCTTCTTTCTTTTCCTTCTGTTCTCAAGTGTTCATGCCATTTGCTTAATGATAGCTTGTGGGTACATAACAGTGACATTTAATGTCGTCAATATCAAAGTACCGGCGGTCATTTTAAACTTGTTTCTTATTCACTCTATTTCATAAAACTATCTTGTAATATGACCCCGGCAGCTGGTTTGACACAATTATACGTCAGGTGAGGTTGGAAAAACGGTATCATTTTTAAATTTTTTATTCCAATCCTGTGTAGCTTATTAGCTCTGATTTCCCTTAAAACAGACCATGCTCCGCACCCAAAACCAATAACTTTTAAAAATCCGACCTAACGAGATTAAATGTCGCGGTAATGGGTTATGGTTTGTACCCGTCTATTCAGTTTTTGCTTCAATTGTAGTTGTTGAATGTTGGATTGTTGAGCTTATCTCATTATCTGGTGATGTTCACCGAAATCCTGGCCCTGATTCAGTTTCACTTACATCAGAGTCAATTTCAGAGTTATCTTTTTCACAACATCATTCCTCCATAACAATGTGCAAAGTCTACACAGCAAATTAGATATTCTATTCTCAGAACTGAGTGGATTTGATATCATAGCTTTTACTGAAACATGGCTAAATGATTCAATTTTTTGCAAAATTATATCGTTTAATGGTTATCACACATTGAGAGATGCTATAGACAAGATGACAGTCATCGTGATGTTTGTGTTTTCATCAAAGATTCTATAACTCGCGCCGTCCTGTTTTAGAGCTCCAATGTCTCAAATGTCTATGGGTCGAAATCATACTAAATAACCGTAAGAGATTATTATTTGGTACATTTTACAGACCCCCTGACTCCTCTGCCGCATTTTGGGATTCTATAGAGGATTATGTGGGACTTGCCTTTGATACAGGAATTAGTGATATAATCATCACTGATGACTTTAACAACAACACAAGCAATATAAGTTACTCCATACGTACTCAAACTTTATGTTCATTATATGGTATATCGCAGGTTATAACAGAGCCAACTCACTTCACTGAAAGTACCGCATCCACACTAGATCTGATTTTCATTGCCAACTATAATAGCGGTGTTGGAGATATTTTTCTTCCATCATATATTCGCTACCATTGTCCCATATTTGGCATTC
Organism: Mya arenaria; assembly: GCF_026914265.1. Classification (NCBI taxonomy): domain Eukaryota; kingdom Metazoa; phylum Mollusca; class Bivalvia; order Myida; family Myidae; genus Mya; species Mya arenaria. The sequence continues at coordinate 47,097,719 of NC_069124.1, read as the reverse complement.
TTAAATTTGCAAAATGTAAGTCAACCTCTTTTTCGAGACAAGTATAATGATACGATAGGGGTTACTACGATGAGTAGCGTGGTCTTCTCGATGGAACAGATTGGGACTCTCTTTCTGATTTAAATATCAATATATACACTTACAATTTTACCAATGCCATTTTGACTTACGCAAAAAGATGTATCCCGATTAAAACTGTCGTAATTCGACCAGATGACGTACCTTGGATGACATTACATGTAAATATCTTATTCGCAAACGTAATCGTTACTATAGTAAGGCCAAAAATACAAACTCAACTCAACTATGGCGTAAATTTCGAAAGCTTGGGAATGAAACAACTTTGGCCATACGTGAGGCAAAAGAAACCTATTATTCTAATCTCTCAGAAAAAATGCTCTGTGCCGTTTCTTAAAGGTGGTGGACGGTTCTGAAGTCGTTTGTTAATCATCATCCGAAGCAAAGCATTAATGCAATCCATGATCCCTCTGACGGTGAACTCTGCCTAGATGACGCTGGTAAAGCTGTAATTCTCAATACTCACTTTAAAAAATCAATGTTTATTAGATGATAGCGGTGACGTTGTCCCGCCAGCCAAACATCATTACAGTTTTCGCAAAATTGACAATAAAACAGTGCTACCAAGTGAGATCACTGACATTATATCATCACTGCCTGTTCATAAAGCTTCAGGACCTGATGACATAAACAATCGATTCCTAAAAGAATGTTCACACTCTTTAGCTCGCCCGTTGTGTTCCTTTTTTAATATGTCTCTCTCAATCGGTAGATTTCCAAAACCGTGGAAAGATGCCAACGTGTGTGCAGTTTTCAAAAAGGATGATCCCATACTTCCTTTTAACTATCGTCCTCCCTACATAATACAATGGTAAAGGTGTTCGAAAGGGCAATATATAAACACTTCTTTAATCACCTTCGTGACATAAACCTTTTTACCCCGTTCCAGTCAGGCTTTCCCCTAGGCGAGTCTACTGTTAATCAGCTTTCCTACCTTTACAACACAATTTATAAGGCATTAGACAATGGCCTTGAGGTTAGAGCAGTATTCTTTGATATCAGTAAGGCATTTGATAAATTTTGGCACAATGGCTTGAGTTTAAAGCTACAGGAATCTGGTATCAATGGCAACTTACTTTCGTGGTTTAGTAAGTATCTTAGCAAACGTAGACAACGTGTAGTTCTCCCTGGCTCCATGTCTGGTTGGGTCTTCTTGAGGCTGGTGTACCCCAAGGTTCTATTCTAGGAGCCCTTTTATTTTTGATATTTATAAATGACAATATTGTCAAAATTGGAAGTAATGTAAGACTATTTGCAGACGATACTAGCCTTTATATTCTCGTTGACGAGCCCTTAAGGGCCACTGAAATACTCCAGAGAGACATTGATATCATCAGTGCATGGGCTGATAAATGGCTAGTCACCTTAAATCCTGCAAAAGCTAAGTCAATTTTGTACTCCAGAAAACTCCGCGTATTTATCCAGATTTTTCTATGTATGGTCAATAAATCTCGGAAATTAATTCGCATTACGTCTTCGTTTGGTTCTTTCTGTACATGGCATGAACACTTTGAGTATATCAGAAGTAAAGCTCTTAAAAGAATATGCATCATGCGAAAGCTTAAGTTCCGTCAGGTAGAATAGTGGGGTTACTAGGTTAATTTCGATTCATGTTCTCAAATGCGGAGCTATGTTGGCCTGCTATGTCAGAGAGACGCCTTTATCACAAATTATGTCTCTTTTATAAAATGAAAAACGGCCCCAGAATATCTGTCATCCCTTACACCTTTAAATTGTAGTTCACATAATTATCTACTTCGCAATGCATGTAACATACGAACGGTTAAGTCACGCACTGATTCTTACTTTTCGTCTTTCTTACCTTCAACTATACGTGCCTGAAATGAACTTCCATAAGTTGTACGGGATTGTCGTTTTATTGCATCCTTTAAGTATTCTCTTTGTAGTCGATTGCCAGTCTGCCCGCTTTACTATTATTACGGTAACTGCCGATTGCAAGTACTTCACACTCGACTGCGTACTAGTTGCAGTGTTCTTAACTATTACCTTTATTGTAAAAATATTATCAACTCTCCTCTTTGCGAGTGGTGTGAAGTTGAAAGTAGTACTCACTATTTTATGCATTGTCCTTTATATACGGACATTCGACAAAATTTCATTCGTAATATGTCAAATTTCACAGAAATTAACATTGATTTCATTCTCTATGGCGATCCAACCCTAAACAACGAGAAAAACTGCAAAATATTTGATACTGTTCATTAATTCATACAAAACTCGAAACGATTCTGATCATAACCTGACTGGCAAAGTTTCCCCCATATGGTCCGTACCCAACTTCTATTCTTCCTAATATCTTTCCACACCCTATTTAGATATCCTTTATACAATAAGTTGTGCTTATTTTGTATCTATTATATATCGTGTCTGAACTATCTAACCTACATCGAAACACACAATCCTTAGTTCTGTTATGTAGCATAATAACATTCTTTCTCGCATAAAACATATATATCGATTAATCGTCAATCATACGCATTTTTCTGGTAAACGAATAATTCTATTCCAACAGAGAAGAGATCTATTTGCTATGCTTTCGTTCCAATCCATTTCAATATTATATACAACTTGTGTGTGTGTGTATATATATTATGTGTAGTTTGCTTGTATATGTTGAATAAAATTTGTTTAAATTAGGAATATATCCAACATTTCAACTGTGTTAAAGAAAAAAATTCTCATTATCTTTCAAAATGTATTTGATGAAACTAATAAGAATTGTGTAAATATTGATGCTGTGATTTTTAACAGAATGAATTGATAGTTTCAGGACTAGTAAGGACACTAAACAAAACTTAAACTACTTGTGGCAGTGCGTTGATGACTGAGTGATTTTCTTTTTAGAAACTTTATCAATTAAAGAATCGATTAATGTATGTGAATACTAGACCAATGTGTATAAAATACAACGACAGTCCATAAAAGATTCGATATACGATTCGATATACAATGTAACAATATACTTATCTTAACATAGACATTGTTGTATTGTTGTAGGTAAATTTAAAAAGACAGTGCCTTCTTTTGCTGTTTCCAAATAGAACACAAGACACACAAAAATACTTACGTATCATCTAAAGGTATACGACTCACAAGTATGTCTTATAATTTCGGATGACCTGTGACCCAATATTATTTTTGCATCAGAAGAATTGCAAATAGGTCATTTTGCATCCGATTTCAATTCAAATAAAGAGCAGGCTTCAACTGGTTTATGTTCCTTTTTGTTTGGTTATTAATATGATCAAGAAGCCATTAAAATGAAACAAATATACAAGTGGTCTGCAGGCATTAAAATTCATATATTATAGTAAATGGAGCTCTCAGAGATTTTGATTATTTGTGAGTATGATGCCTAAATGTACAATCTGAAACATGGTCTGACACTGTTTAATGCAGTGGATCAATACTTACATGTATGTTGTCAGCAGTCATTTTCTCGAATCGTGCCATTGATTCCAAATTAAGTGTGCGATTTGAAGACACGTTTCCCGATGATGTATTTTTCTAAGAGTTGACTTAGTACGGGACACTACTGAAGCATTTTTACGAACACTACTGTTGGCAGTAGAGAGGGAGGCCTACCTTCGTAAATCAGCGCAGCCACACGTGGTAGTTTCGCTCGTATTCGGGATACGATAACGCATACCCGTGCCTGATACTACTTGTATCGCTTCATTGTTAGTTTATGACCGCATGCACGGCGACAGGGCACTCAAGATATTTTTGGTCGCCACTGAACTAATTTTTGGATATTGACTCTCAAAACGTCTCGAGCTCGAAATATAGTTTTTATGTTACCACATCCTATGAGCTAGCATGCAAATTAAACCAGGCGGATATTTCAATTATTGTAATTAGTACTTAAATCGAAGTATTATTAGTTTTAGGTGTACAGTGGAGTAACAAAACCGACAACAGAAAATTTAACACCGAATTTCACACATTTAAAAGCACAAAATGCACACCAAGCTATTAAGTCAATCCATCATTGAAACCTTACATTGATACTATTAAAGTTTCATTTTAATGTTACAAAATGTTACGATTGCACATAAATTTCACCGAGAGTTTTCTTGATATAAACATTGTGTTATTTAAGAAATAACTATACTCATAGTTTAGTATTGCCTTATTATCTCCCTTTGATATATCATTTAATGATAGAAGATTCATAATTTTGTTAACCAAAAATGTCATCCATGCTTAAAAAGTATACCTTTTAATTAATACAAATGCAACATGTACATCATATCGATGTGGATATCAAAACTTCAAAAATACATCTATGAATCCTAATGATTGAGGGCTTACCTTGATAATAAATTAACGATAGTTTAAATTTCAATAACCGTCATAAATTGACCAATATATCTGATAAAAGCCAGGAACAGGAAAACCTAGGGAAGTCTTGACCTACGCGTACAGCCTAGGTTGAGTTCAATAACTCAGGGCCATCAGAAAACACTGTTATATTACATATAACATTTTATTGAACAACGTTACGCTTGTTTGGCCTGCATGAAATGTCGGACATGTACGACCCCCCCCCTCCCCCAACCCCCTCACCCGAATATATACAGACAAGTTTTGTTTTATGGAACATACAAGTTTTCAATAAAAGCTTTAAATATGATAGTGAAACAACACAAACAAAAACGTTATGCCTGTCAAAAGTCCATAAAACCAACCCTGTGAGTCCTTCCATGTTAAAATACATCTATAAACAATGCATACACGTCTCCTTTCGAAGTACTTCTGTTTTTATACAGGAAATACAAATTAATCCACATTCATCAACGGACGTTTTCAACAGAATGTAGAAAACTTTGAAAGTAATGCATACCTATAAAAAGATTGTAATTTTCTAAAAAGAATGCCCCCCCCCCCCCCCCCTTAAGAAAGGAACTTGATTGTGAGCAAATGTGCACAGATGGTGTCATTTTAGCTGGACTATCATAATAAGCTTCGTAGAATAAAAGCTGCACTGCTTTCATTACTTCTTCCCACTCTTACCGCTCCCAGGTGTGCACAGATTGAACGTTGATTGATTATTATTCATGAATCTATGAATGCATCAAACGTACTCGAGAGACCAAGACTTTTATGTAAATTACCTAAAGAAATACTTGAGAGGGACAACAACTTTTAGCATCAGCTGAGTGAGTAAGTAATTGACATTTTGGGTCTGTTATGCAATCGGAAATTTATACAGGATCACTCAAATCAGCTAAGGAACATATTTAACTTTTTAGTTCTTCTTATTTTTGATTTATCTTCGGTTTAGGAATTTAAAGGCTTTCGGCTGCTGAAATATATCATATTCTTATTTGTCCAAAAATGACTATAAATGTTATATTAAAGTGACATTCTTATTCAAAATCAGTACAAACACATGTGTAACAAACATAATGTTTGACTGATAAACCTCCTGGTTTTAACTACTTTCATAATAATGCATTGATGAAAAATATTAATTACTGATAACAAGATTGTAACCATGTATTTAAGAGCAGAATGCGCAAAATATTACATGATTCGTGAATGCTTAAAGATTTACTGTGGTCTACTTCTGTCTCATAAGGTAGAAATACCGTGTTTTATATGCATTTCTTTCAAATTAAACTCGGTATCCTTCATAAGAACCATTGTTTTCGACATTTATTCATCCTTTTTGGAATATTAAAACAATATTGTTAATTGTGGTAAATCTGATTTGGGAGTGTATCAACATTTGATGTGTGCGTGTGTTGAGTAAAGTAAAACTAAACTGTAGAAGAAATTTTATCTATTATTTATTATTGTTATCTATCTTGGATGGTGGCGGCGATAGCCATTAGTAGATTTATACAGAAATGAAAGTACAATCCTGGTTAACATAATCGGCTACAATGATTGACTGGTCAAAACATCCGAACATTCGTAATTTGTATGTATGTGTTTTAAACAAGCAAATGATTGCCAAGGGGGGCAGAAGGTTAAAAATACCACATTATATGTACATGCATCATAGACAAAAAGTGACTAACACCAGTTCTTTGGTTGGGCTAAAAAAACTGTACTAATCGTCATTTTGAGAGATCTTCATATATTAATTAAATATTATATTGTCAATTAATATACTTTTCATGGTTACTTAATCACCAGCTCTTATCTTAAAACTATTCAATAGAATCAAACTCTAGGGTCTACGTAGGCACAATAGGTCCGGCTCTTGGAACTACTTTTCAGAAAATGTGAGTTTAAGTTTCAGAGAATGTCGGAAAACTCAATTACATACATTAAAGAATAAAATGTGAATAAATATGGTACTGTTTGAATGCGCCACTTTACCTCCTAGCAGAACATGGCATATACATTTGTCTGGCTATATTTCTGTTAAATAAGACTATCTTGCTGAATATAAAGAAATAAAATATGCTTGTTACATTATAAGTGAGTGAGCGAGTCACAATGGTCATACCTTGTAGTAGACTCTGGCTTCGTATACATCCCAGATTCCTGATGTAAACTTTTTTTAAATATAACAAACACAGTACAATGTAAGTATATTTCTGCGATAGAGTCTCGAATTGTAGACCGGAAGGTTGTGAGTTTATTTCCCACCAGATGCAAGGAGTATTTTAGTGTAGCTTAAAAATAAAACTTTATCAGTGTAAATGTTCGGTAATAATTATGGATGGATTGCCTAAACAGTTAAGTGTTCATTTTGTGTCTTTTCGTGCATCCGAAATTAATATACTTGCGGGTCGTATACCTTAAGATGCTACGTAAGTCGTGTATTTTTGTTTGTGTCGTTTGTTCTATTGGGAAATTTCAAAGCGTTTTGTTACAAAAGCAGGCGCTGCCACGAAAATGTAAATTTAACTACACCAATGTTCATTTTAAGACAAATATATATTGGCATTCCTAATATTTTATACACTGTCGTATGTTTTATATTGTTGCCCTTTAAACGAAGTATTCACATACATTATATTAACGATTTTTTAAAGATCACCTCACTCAACGCGCTGCCACAAGTTGTTTAAGTTTTGTTTCGTTTACTACCTTGTCCTGTCCTTAAACTATCAATTCATTCTGTTAAAATCACAACTTTAATATCTACACAATTCTCACTCATAAATCGTTCATATTTTGAAAAATTATGGAATATTTTCCTTGATACTGTTGAAATGTTGGATATATTCCCTTGACATGAAACCATCAAACTACAGTTTGCAACTTTCTCCATTCAAGTCTTGTTGTTTTGCGGTGCATACCAACGACGTTTTATTTCGCTTGTTCTTCTGGTAGCGGAGCCAAATTTGATAGCCTTCTTCGAATGGTGGAAGGACAACCACCACGAACGTACAGATGAAGCAGTAGGTCTGGTAGCCTTTTATCCAGGCTGTAAATTCGTCAAATGAAAGGACGCCAGAGTTTAGAGCAATTGCCGGAATAACGACGACAAATATAACCAAACTTATACTTCCGAGCACGCCAGCGTAGAGTTTGGCCTTTCTGAATACTTTGTCCATCGTCTTTGCCGTAATTATGTCTCCAACCTCAGCTTTGGCAAATTCTTCTTCATAAATGAGCCGAAATGGGTTGATGGGGTTGTCAATATTAATAGTTTTCGCCCATTCTAGAATAGCATCAGCCTCTGAACGAATAGTATGTGTGCACAGGGAAACGATGACAGAGACTACACCGCTTACAACGAACCCTGCCAGCATTGCCGTTAGGAGACTGTAATCCTGGGCTGTGTTTACATAGAAGTTTGAGAGTCCGCCTTCATATCTCGACCCCATAATGAGCATTCCAGAAATTGATGCGGATAAGCCCAACAGGCCACCTAAATAAAAATACCAGTAAACGATAAACTATTTATACAATTGTAATATAATGCAATGTAATGTTCGATATCTATAAATGTTAAGTTCATGTAATTCAGAAATTTATTTTGATGTTCTTCAAAGAAAATGATTGTAAACCCAGCAGAAAATAATGTCATTTACCTGAAATGACGCCTTTTGCCGTAGCCTTTGACCACGTGATTGTGAGAAACAACGGCATAAGGAACGGGCATGTCAGAATCTGAAGTCCAAGGGTTGCCCAGTTCACATTCATGTTCGTCTCCGAAATCAGCAATCCATAGGGTACTATTAAAATCACTACCCAAACCATACACCAACTCTAAAATTTAAAAAAAGTGTTTTATTGTAATTTTGTAAAACATGATCCAATGATCCAATGAAAATATTTACAACGAATATCTAGGTAGAAAAGTGAAAAACCAGGCCTCAATTTTTAAAGAAATATTGAATAGATATCATGATATTATTTAATTTGATATGAGTAAAAATGATTCTTATTAACCTTGTAATGCATCAATCCATCTTCATATCGTCTGTAGTCCCCATGAACGCTGCACGTGTAAGCAACCTTATCAACTCCAACACACGCGCGCGTAGTAATGTCCACTTCACACGATTTGCAACCAATCGACGAAGAGCATGTGCAAAAGTCTCCGTCCATTTTTAATTCCGAAAGATGTTTTTGTCTTCCACACAAGACACAACTCGTAGGTGAAAGATTTTGCCTATCAAACACCATAGCGATGGTTCAAATAAAAGAACATTATTTTGAACCACATGAACGGCATATCTTTACATAAAGTGAAATGTGTATGACAAAAGTTAAACAGATGCGACAAAAATATCCTAAATCAATCGACTTGAAATAGCTGTAAACTCACAAGTAAGTCAAAGGCTTCATTAATGAGACTATTTACCTGAATGGGTTAATGTAAGTCTTGTAGATATCATAGACTACAATGGACGAGATGGCCATCACTTCCCCTGACCCGGTGGACATGAGAGCCATCATCAACATGGTTAGAAGCAGGTAGCCGCCTGTCTCTCCAAGCAGGAAATTCATCACAAACGGGGTAATATATCCTTTAATGACGGGAAAAAGAATGCTTAAACATATATATTATTTGTACAATGGATATCGTCATCAACCCATTTGTTATAAATAAATTAAGTAAACAAGTTATGCAAAGTAGCAAAATATTATATATTCAAGTGTTAGAACAAAACATCAAAATTTCATACAGCACATCAAAGATCTATTATAGTTGCACAATCTATATTTTAACCACGGGTTGAACAAGTTAAACACAATAACGATTAACATTAAGACAAGTTAATTTTTCTTTAAAAAAATCATTAACAGGCAGGTATTGTATACGTTCATTTCTAATATTTGGTTGTAAAATTGTTATTCTTTATAAATATGATTGTCAAATGTTGTTTAAAGAAAATAAAACACAAAGTGAAATCCATCTTCAACGATATAGGGGCTATACACGGAAATAATATCTTTGGTTTCTAGTATAAATGTTTTTTTTCTGGCTTAGCGACCAGTTTGTTCGAATACAAATTGGATGTACAGACAGTCGTAACCTACAAAAGTTAAATCTTAAAGTCTTGTTGAGATATCCAAATACACGCAGAACGTAGAAAACCTGCTCTTGAAAATAACTAGCAATTCATAGATGATCTTAAAAAGGAGAAAACAAGGGGTATCCGTGCTCGAATATTTGTTGTTTTCCTTACATAGAAAGTGGCTTGTGTACAAGAAAATCACTGTCTCTAAGAAAAAGGGCAACTCCTCATATTTCTTGTCGCGAAACATTTTAGAACCAAAATATAAGCCTTACCACAATTATACCTCATGCTTTTTTGGTTTGTATCGATTAATCTCAATATTTTAAAGATAATCAATGCAAGTAATAAATAGTTCACATTAAGTCTCATGTGGCTATTTTTTATTCACTCACCGTTATCAATTTCACTCTCTGACAGTAGGTGCGTACCGTTTTTCAAACTCATTGCAAAGTAGGTGGTTGTGGCAGTGACAGACAAACAAGGGGCTATCATTAACCACAAATATGCGGCCATAAAAAATCCCAATACTCCTTCAGACGGTTTTGCAGCTATGCGACTCTGCCAATTAGCCTGGTCTGTGAAACTAATTGATGTTGCCATAAATAATAGAACAACGCCATAAATCAAACCGGATTCGGTACGAAACGTTGCGTGTGATTGCTCGTAGTTTGTTTCAGGCGCTTCAACACAAACTGCTGCCGTATAAAGAGCCTCCATACTCGAATATTCTTTTATTTCCTCAGAGGGAAAGTAGCTTGTGTACAGGACATATACTGTCACTGATAGAAAAGTCAACGCTGTATTAAAGTATGAAATGTAAAAAGTCGTTCCTAATCCGCCAATCATACAATATGACCCGAATAAGAAGGCGAGTACCAGAAAAATGAACTCGTTGTTAACATCTTTTGTAAGAACCTCAAGAGCACTCTTCCCTGCGAGCAGCATGCTTGTGCAAACGATTAAGCTGGAGGTCATGGCTAGGATGCAAAACATAATGTGCCCAGCAACCCCAAATCGAGCATAAGCGATCTAAATAATAAAGAAGAAACGCCGTAGTGCGGCGAAACCAGGTCACGCTTTTTCGATTATTTCAGATTTGTTACCAGTATTTCTCATTTTCATACAATACTTCAGTTGTCTGTCTTTACATGTTTTCTACAACATTCCTTACACACAGATCCAAATTAAAAACATATACCTGTGGGAAGGTCTTTGCACCAGGAGCTCTTGTCTTTAAAAAGATGGACAAAACAGGAAAAAGCAATATGTCCACAATAATGCCAATCGAAAACCAAAGAGTTCCCCCTAGGCCCGACTGCAAAATAAGATACATGGAGACATAATTTACCAAAAAGAATTTTCTACATTACTCTTAACCAAACCTCGACGAATAATGTTAAGTTTCTATAGCTTTATTCTACCATCACTCCTTTCAGAATATGTCTGAATAAGGCATAGGGCGACTATTAGCAAATTAGGCAAACGAATTAAAAAAAATTATTGTTTATTATTTTAAATCGTGATGCCTTGGTTGTTAACTCAAATAATTTTGGTATCATTTGAAATGAAATTGCTTACGGATTATCAATGTCTAAAACAAATGACCGAAAAAATATCAATATAAATCGAACGTTATTTGACCTGTTTTGCAATATTTCGAGACCAAGTTATCTTGTTTGTAGTATTTTGTTCGGTATAGTTTTACATATTCTTTCTCTGCGTATAATCCCCTTTCCAATTACACCAAATAATCTGGGATCATCGGATACATTTACAAACACATCATTTGACTCCGTGGCTACCTACCTTGCTGGTGAGTGTGGAGCTCTGAAGAAAGTCAGCTGGCCAGAGGAGCTGTGAGGTGACAGTGACGGCTGTGAGACTGAGGCTCACCCTCCCACCGGCGTCAAACACTGTATCAAGATTATGGTCGTCGTGATACACGTACTTCCGGAGCGATTTGTACGCGGCAGCCACCAAAATCGAAAATCCACCAAATCCGAGCAAAAGTAATAGAGCGGCATTGCTTTTCGTAATGGATGGTTTTGTACTGAAATCATGTATGGTTCGGATAAAGTTAAATAACAATGATGTTTTGTTTAAACATAGTCAACTATCGGGACAAGGCTTTTTTTTTTTAATTTAACAGGTAACATTTAAATACATTATACATTTATATACAATGTTCACAATGCTAATCGTAAACAATTAACTTTTTTGTATTTTATAAACAAGTTCAAAACATACAAAATTGTACCTTTAGCTTTATACGAAAGGTAAACTGATCACTAATTAATAATAATAAAGACGGCTGTTAAATAAACTAGGTCAAATCTCACTTGGTTTCTCCTTCTCCACGGGGTTTTAACTTTGTCCTGCAAGAGTGTTGCACTATAGTGGTAGTAACCTCGTTTAAGCCTGCGGTCGTGTCGGAAATGCCCTCTGAAAAACCGTCCGTCCTAATAGTGGGTGCTGTGGTCACTCCAACTGTTGTATTGCCATGGTTCAATGTCGCACAAATGGTCACTAGAAAAACTGTTGCCAAAATCCGCGAATACATTTTAAATAAATATTGACTTAATTGCATGTCTGCTTATTTCTTACTGAGTGGAAAGAAAAAGCAGTAGTCTAAATATCGATGTACATACACTTCAAGCAATATAAGATTTTTGTTACAACAGAGCATACAGTTGTCGTAACTCACTACGCTTGCTTGGTGTTCGTAATAGTGTTCTTATTAATGTATGTCAGATTTTGATATTACGTTGGTTTCTGAATATGATTAACATAATTATGGAGGTCACCGACATGACCATTAATCATTGCCTTGATTATGTGCAATTTACATACATACAAACACCAACTTTTACACTGAATAAATGTAGTATTTCTTCGCAGCTTGATTGTATTTTAGTAAAGTTTTATTGTCTTTGATATTTAAAGAAACTATAAATGAAAGTCTATTTCTAAAAGAAATATTAGAATGCATTAGAATCCAATCTCGCGAAAAATTCTCGTGTTGTTCTGGATAACCCCCTAAAACAGGTTCTGTACGAATAATTTCTCAAAAAGTAGTACAATTCACGTCCAAGTGTCTCTGATTTGGACCAGTTTTGTGTATGATCTCATAAATTACGACTATGGTTTGATAAAAAAACAAAAAAACAATAACAACAACTGTTTTCCTATTTTGAAACTAGAAGTGTGTACAGAGGACACAGAAACCACCACTACCCGTCTCTTTAATAAAAAAGGCCATTATTCCGGCCAAAGTTGATGAATGAACATCAACAATGCCAGTTGCGCAACGTAAGAGTGGCATACAAAGGCAATCCCAAACTTTACTCATTATATTTATATATCATTTTAAGTCTTATTTGAACAAAGTATGTACTTAGTTAAATATATGTTTTATATGTTTAGTAACAGTGACTCTGACCTTGAACCAAAATTGCACAACTTCACATGCAAACTTACAACTGTGAAACAGTTTATGACTCTACACTAGTACGTTTAAGATAATTATAACGCTAATTTCCGTGTACGCATAATTTGATTATAGCATGGTCGTAAAAGTACTGGCACAGTTACAGACAAAACCCCAGATGCACAACTGCACATGCTGATTTACATTCCTGTTATTCTTTTCGAAATGAGGTGACACAATAGGTATGCTATATATGCATTTGTCACTATAGTCAAGGATCATAACTCTACTCTTACTGAAGGCAGCAAAACGCTTTGCCCCAGGTGCACATTGTACATGTTTGTAAAGTTTCATGACTCTGGCTCTTATACGTTTGGAGGCATGCGCGACATGAGAATTGTATGCTCTAAATGGGATACTTTCACTGTACGTCGCGATTGAAGCATAATGCCTACCGCGTTCATTTCTTTAATTTTCCCCGTGTTCCATTGCGTCGAGTCAACGCGATACGCAGCGTTGAGTTAGTTAGCAGTAATTAAGGTAGAAGGCTTTTTCTTTGTTTCCGACATAGATATATAATTCTAGTCGGTTTTATTAAGCTCATGCAATCTCGAACCGTAATCTAAAAAGTTTGGTTCTGTTACCCTTAACAGCCTGGTCTGTAGCTATGATTTTTTTATATTGATTATAACAACCCATAAGAACTAACACACTCGAGAACCAGATCAGAGTTTAGGAATTATAGAGTCTATAGTTTTAATTTTTAAGCCTTGGGCTGGTGGGCCGATTTTTGGAGGAGGAAAAAATGTGTTACCGTTCGAGAGAATTTCAGAGAGGAAAAGGAAGTTACGACATCGTTTCTTTTGCTAAATTATGCGTAGGTCACAAACAACAAATAATTGACGTGTGATTAGTAAATGTTGCATCGATAAAACAGGTAACCGAGATCCGTAACCCTTATTATAACTGAACTTTAAGTTTTATCTTACCCCTTACTTAAGTCAAATTTTGACAAAACTCCCCAGCTCCAGAGATACTGCTAATATATTTAAATGTATTTTGTACAAGTTCTTGTCACTTTGAAGTTTTCATAGATGTCAGTGAACCTATATATGAGATGTGTGTGTGTTCTCTTTTCATAGTCACTATTAGTTCGGAGACGTGTTTTTATTGTGAGCACCATTTATGCTATTTCTCAGGCATGGTTTGAACACATATAAGATACAATTTAAAAAATAGGAATGGCAGATCGAGCGAAGAAGAATATTTTCCTAAATGTCTTATATTGTTTCCTGTTTTAAGCACGGGGAGAATTAATTGATTAAGAAATGTCTGTTAAATTGTAAAACTACAAATCTTTGTGATTAAGCGTTGCACCTTTTGGAAACTGTATTCATTGGATGGAAATGTAGAGTTGGAAAATTGACATAGACCACCCCTTCTAGAGGGCTTAATCAGTAATAAACAATACCAACAACAATTTCCAAACAGTGTGGGGTTTGTTGTTGTTGTTGTTGTTGTTGTTGTTGTTGTTGTTGCTTTCAGAACAGAAGTTTGGCCTCATGTACAATTCTAATATCTATGCTCTTTCCTCGAAAGTGAAAATAAAATTTCAATTTTCGGTTTTTAAAATGAAATATAACACATGAGATATTTAAATGTAATTCATAAAAAAGGAGAACTCTCAACAAGTAAAACAATTTGAGTATCCATGATATGGAGCTTGGAGTTTAGTTTTACACAACGGATGTTAGTTTGCATGTGAAGTTGTGCACCTTGGGTCAAGGTCATGATCACTGTTACTAAACATATAAAAATAATTATACTTAACATCTTTAGTTCAAATTGATCTTTGTATTTTATACTTCGAAGAGGAAAGGACTGCCTTTTTATGCTACTATTTCGTTGTTCAGTTGGAAATGTACATTCATCAACCATAGCGGAATATTGGCCATTGCTTTTATGACAGAGGCGGGCAGTGGTGGCATCTGTGTCCTATTTACACATTTCTAGTTTCCTGACAGGTCAACAGTTCTTGTTGATTTTCAATCAAACCTAAGTTGTAGTTACACGAAATTGGTCCAAAGCATTGACTCTTGATTGTCAATTGTGCTACTTTTTGCGACAGTTTTCATAATAATTATAAAAACAGGTTGTGTAGGCATTTTTCTTAAAACACATGAACTCTTATTCGTAAGTTTGTATTTAACGCATTCTTATATTTTGTTTTAGATATAGAGTTTGAGTTATTGTTTCTATAAATATATATTACGGATAATACACATAAACTAGAATGCAATCAAGTTGTAGTGTAATAGTTGATATTTGTATGTGATGTTCACATTGTCAGGGCAAACATGTCTGTCAAATCCAAACTTATCTCCATGACATTCAAAATCCATCGTCATATCTAAATCTGACATACATTGATAAATACATAATTGCGAACGACAATCAAGCGCAACTTGTTACGTTAAATGACAACGGCAAGTAGGTACAGTGTCGAAATTACAGATAGTCTCAGCACCAAATGTATGCTCGGTTGTAACATGTATTGCTTTAAAGGTTCACAAAACAGATTGATGCAAAAAATGATAATATTAATTTTAATGCATTATCATGTTTAACTCATTTGACTTAAAACATGCATCAACCTATAGTGTACACCTTTTAATTGAAAGATTATCTACATCGTATAGCTAATTTAAAATCTGTCGACTACCGCTATTTCTTCCCAGTCAGTAAGGTGTATGCAGTTCTACAAGTGTATCAATACTAATTTCAAAATGCATACGTGGATTTTGGCAATAGTTTTTCTCGTGACCATTTGTGCGCCATTGAACTATGGAAGTACAACGGAAGAAATCACCACTGCAACCACTATTAGAACTGACGATATTTCAGAGGCCACTTCCGGCACGACTTTCTTTCTTCCTGTTTCTACAGTGCAACACACGTGCAGGACAAAGTTAAAACCCCGTGAAGAAGTAGAAACCAAGTGAGAACATACATAGTTTGTTGTTTCAGCAATTGTTAGAAAATGTTTATTCAATATCTAGGATTTACATTATGAACGATGTAAACAATGTCCATTGCATTTAAATGCTGTTTCTTCAATATTCATGGTTGCTATGCTTGTCCCAGTAGTTAAACCTTTCAGTACAAAACCATCCATTACGAAAAGCAATGCCGCTCTATTACTTTTGCTCGGATTTGGTGGATTTTCGATTTTGGTGGCTGCCGCGTACAAATCGCTCCGGAAGTACGTGTATCACGACGAGCACAATCTTGATACCGTGTTTGACGCCGGTGGGAGGGTGAGCCTCAGTCTCACAGCCGTCACTGTCACCTCACAGCTCCTCTGGCCGGCTGACTTTCTTCAGAGCTCTACACTATCCAGCAGGGTAGGTAGCCCCGGAGTCACGCGATGTGTTCGTAAATGATTATTTATGTACATTTTTGTATATTTGAAAATGGTTTTATAAGCAGAGAAAGAATCGAACAAATTTTACAATCAAGATTGCTTGGTCTTGAAAGAGTAAAACAAGCCAATTTACTTCCGATTTCAATTGAATTAAAAAAAACTGCATTAATTGTATCTGTAATGTTGTTTTTTTCTGTCATGGTTATAAGTCATCAGTAAGCAATACCCGTCGAATGATATTAGCATTATGTGTGGTCACGGGGTATCAAAATACAGCATAATTACCAATGGTTAAATAAACTGATAAGCAATTTTATACATCGTCTACCTCAATTGCTTCAAGAACGCGACTTGCCTAATTCATACTTATATTGGAGGGAATGATGATTTATTAAAACTATAGAAATGTAACGTAATTGGTCAAGATTTTGTTAAGAGTACTTTACAAAATCCTTTTGGTTAAAATACCGAGTATCTTTCTTGTAGTCAGGCTTTGGAGGAACTCTTTGGTTTTCGGTTGGCGTTATTGTGGACCTTTTGCTTTTTCCAGTTTTGTCTATTTTTTTAAAGACAAGGGCTCCGGGTGCAAAGACCTTCCCACAGGTATATCTTTGATAAGTATTTGGGAATGTTGGATAACTTTTTTAAAGCATGTCACCATTACTACAGTATCATATGTAAATGAGGACTACTGATATCAAACCTTAAATGAAATAAACAAAACATCCTCAGTTTTGTTTTGAAACTTTTTAACAGTAAAGTGCGATGTATACAAATACATTCTGGACGATTCACGGGATGATATTTAACGCAAAGTTGTTGTGGTAGGTAAATAATGTCCAGCATAACTCCGGTTATGTGTGAGTTCAGTAAATTAAACAAGGCCAATTAAGTCCTTCTAACATCTGAACTTTTTATACTCAATTTATTATGTACTGTCACATTGTTGGTTATTTGTGTATTTTATTTTGTTAATTCAGATCGCTTATGCTCGATTTGGAAATGCTGGTCACGTTATGTTTTGCATTCTAGCCATGATCTCTAGCTTAATCGTTTGCACAAGCATGCTGCTGGCTGGGAAGAGTGCTCTTGAGGTTCTTACAAAGGATGTTAACAACGAGTTCATCTATCTTGTACTCGCCTTCTTATTCGGGTCATATTGTATGATTGGCGGACTCGGAACGACTTTTTATATTTCATATTTTAATACAGCGTTGACCTTTCTATCAGTGACAGTGTTTGTCCTGTACACAAGCTACTTTCCCTCTGAGGAAAGCAAAGAATATTCGAGCATGGAGGCACTTTATACGGCAGCAATTTGTGTTGAAGGGCCTGAAACGAACTACGAGCAATCACACGCCACGTTTCGTACCGAATCCGGTTTGATTTATGGCGTTGTTCTACTATTTATGGCAACATCAACTAGTTTCACAGACCAGGCTAATTGGCAAAGTCGAATAGCTGCAAAACCGTCTCAAGGGGTGTTGGGATATTTTATGGCCGCATATTTGTGGTTCGTGATAGCCCCTTGTCTGTCTGTAACTGCCACAACCATATACTTTGCAATGAGTTTAAAAAACGGTACGCACCTGCTGTCAGATAATGAGATTGATAACGGTGAGTGAATCCAAAAAAGCCACATCAGACTTGATCAAAATTAATTATTGTTTGCATTGAATATCTATAAAACATTTAAACCAAAACCATACAAACTAGGAAGTATCCTTTATAATTTTGGTTCGCTAATTTCTTGGTTCATTAATGTATCATGAGAAAAAATGTGTGGACTTTCACTTTCCTCTCAGTGACACAGTACGACTTGTACACAAGCTAGATTCTATCTAAAAAAACAACGAATATTCGGGCATAGATGCCCTTTTTACGGCGATATAAATTTACTCTCCTTTTTTAAGGTTACGTTTCCTGTGCATCATTTATCAACTGTTAGTTGTTTACAAAAGCAGGTCAGCATCTGAGTGTATTTAGAAATTTTGTCAAAATGTTCAAGATCCTATCTACGCATATTGCGACACTCGGTAAACTGGTACATATAAATATATAAACCAAAAATAGTGTCTTTTTGCATTAACCTTGATGTTAATGGATCTTACTTTGTAAATTTTGTCCTTCTATCTAAACGACATATTTAAAGAGATTCTGTAACGTAAAACCATCTGTGTCTTAGTATTTACGATTGTTACAATCAAATAATATATATTAATATATATTAATATATTTACTCATGTCAGTTTCAATCCAGTTGTTTGATGTTTTTGTAGCAAGACCCACGCGAAAAAATACGGAAAAAATCAATACAGAGCTTTAAAAATTAATCGCCACTCAACTAATGAAAAATTTCTGTATAGAGTTCAATTGCCAACATTACATCTAAGCAGAGTTAAAGGCATCGCTATTGAAACTTTCAAATGTATTTAAGGTCTCTCACCAGAATATGTTCAAGTATTGAAGCATTTAGACGTTTAAATTTAATCCAAGATATGAAAACTGTGTAATTTGCCGAACAACTATATATCAAATCAACTCTTTCCGCCTTGAGGCAAGGCAGGTATGGAACAGCATCCCATTGGAAATAGGTTGCTCTCAAAACTACCTAGAATTAGGTCATTGTTAAGTTTCGATGTGTTATGTTTGTGTGTTATTCATGTCGGAAAATAGCTGATTGAGCTTATGCTTCTTGTATCTTGTATTCAAACAGCATCTACCGTCCTTTCGCTATATATTTAAGATTTATAAGAACAACGTTTTTCCATCATTAAAGGATATATTACCCCGTTTGTGATGAATCTCCTGCTTGGTGAGACAGGCAACTATCTGCTGCTAACCATGTTGATGATGGCTCTCATGTCCACAGGGTCAGGGGAAGTAATGGCCATCTCGTCCATTGTCGTCTATGATATATACAAGACATACATTAACCCATTCAGGTAACTATTCTCATCAATAAGGTATTTTATGTACTTTTGAATTGCAGCTTACTCAGGTTGATGGATTTCGGAGGTTTCCTTTTGCATCTGTTTAGTCTTTAACAAATACAGTTACAATTGTAAGATTGTTGTTTAAAAAACTATACAATTTAATGCAATTACTTAAAAAATAGTCATTGTGTTAACATTTGAATATAGATTGTTTTAGCTACAGCGCGTGTCGATCATGTAGTCGCAATTGCTTTTATGTTACATTATGATGAAAATCAAAATGCCTGATTTCATCCACCGCTATCGCATTGGACAGGAAACATCTTTCACCTACGAGTTGTGTCTTGTGTGGAAAACAAAAACAACTTTCGGAATCAAAAATGGGCGGAGACTTTTGCACTTGCTCTTCGTCGATTGGTTGCAAATCGTGTGACGTAGATATTACTACGCGTGCGCGTGTTGGAGTGGAAAGGATTGTATACACGTGCAGCGTTCACGGAGAATACAGACGATATGAAGATGGATTGATGCGTTACAAGGTATCTGAGAATCAATTTTGACTCATATCAGCACTAGCCTGACACATGGTACACTTTAAAGAATAGGATAATCAACACAACAATTACAATAGTATATTCGGTGTTTTTACACTACTGAAATTAGTAAGTATCATCTGGCCAAATAACATACTTACATTGCTTTTATTAGAAGAAAAAAAAGAGATCATGATTGTTTTTAAAAGAAGCTTAATTCTTCAAAATGAAAACATATTTAAACCAAAGTAGAATATAGTGTGCTGAGCTTGATCCTTGGTGATTGTTCGAGAAAATAGAGCCAGGTTTTGTCGTAACTAGATATTCAATTACAAATATATTTATTGGGCTAGCTTTTACACAGTTACATCACTCTTTTTTGTACTTTTAGAGTTGGTGTATCATTTTGGTAGTGATATTATTAATTCCCTATGGATTGATTATTTCGGAGACTGACGTGTATGTGAACTGGGCAACCCTTCAACTTCAAGTTCTGACATGCCCATTCCTTATGCCGTTGTTTCTCACAATTACTTGGTCAAAGGCGACATCAAAAGGCGTCATATCAGGTAAATGACATTACTTTCCGTCGGGGTATACTCTTAATCAATTTTTTTTATATATATCGAATATAGCCATTTACAGAATATAATGATATACTATGCACTTGCAGTTTTGCGATAGCATACTTCAATAAATGTTAATCATCTTCTGTCATTTAAATTTAGGTGGAATATTGGGCTTATCAGCATCGATTTCTGGAATGCTCATTATGGGATCGACATATGAAGGCGGACTCTCAAACTTCTATGTAAACACAGCCCAGGATTACAGTCTCCTAACGGCAATGTTGGCAGGGCTCGTTGTAAGCGGTGTAGTCTCTGTCATTGTTTCCCTGTGCACACATACTATTCGTTCAGAGGCCGATGCTATTCTTGAATGGGCGAAAACTATTAATATTGACAACCCCATACATCCATTCCGGCTTATTTATGAAGAAGATTTTGCCAAAGCTGAAGTTGGGGACATCATAACGGCAAAGGTGATGGACAAAGTATTCAGAAAGACCAAACTCTATGCTGGCGTGCTCGGAAGTATAAGTTTGGTTATATTTGTCGTCATTCTTCCGGCAATAGCTCTTAGCTCTGGTGTCCTTTCATTTGACGAATTTACAGCCTGGATAAAAGGGTTACAGATCTACTGCTTCATCTGTACGTTCGTAGTGGTTGTTCTTCCACCATTCGAAGAAGGCTATCAAATTTGGCTCCAGTACCAGAAGAACAAACGAAATGAAACGTCGTCAGTGTGCTCGACAAAACAACAAGACTTAAATGGTGAAAGTTGCAAACTGTAGTTTTATTACCGTTTGTTTTCTCATATCAGAGAAATGATAATTCCCTAGTTAAAAAAGCGCAAAAATATTGCTAATCGTTTTGATCTGTACAAAAAGTATGTGTTGTTTTGTTGTTGTTGTTTTGATCATTAAAGTATAATAATGAATTAAGATTTAAAAAAAAGAAAAATTGCATTAACCTATAATGTGCCGCTTTAATATTTATGATTAATTAAAAACCTTTTAGCTCTTTAAAAGTAGGCTATAGCTTGATTCGAAAAAAGCTTAGCTTCGTCTTGCAAGATAATCCAATTTGAAAATAAAGCTGATTTCGTTACATGATATGAATTTTATACTCTCGTCCATAGTCATAACGCACCACATGGTTCTTCTTTTAATGTTTCATAATTGAATATTCTTCGTATAAACAAAATGAAATGCATTCAAAGACAATCAAACATTGCAAGTAAATTAACTCATATTTAAAATAAGGCATAAAACACTATTTTATGTGGTCATTTTTGACTGCTCGTGATGCGGCATGATACTAGTCTATAACTCTCTTCATAAATGCTCATTAAAATTGGCTCACAAGTTTATAAAAACATGCCCAATATTAGTTCTCTTTTGGCTTTATCTTATCGTTATGAAACTTGAAGACTTTAGTTACTGCAATATAAAAAAAAAATCTAAGATTTTCTAAAGTAATTATAAATTCTAAATTCAATATTTTATGAGACATATGCAGTGTTATCTGTTGTTGTTTTTTCAGTCGTTATCTTGTAAGGTGGCAGCGATAACCACTAGTAGATTTATTAACAAAATATTTAGTCTAATTGGAAACATTTAGACTGGCCGAAATTTATTCTCAGCATTCGTGACTTAAATTGTATGCGTTTTAAACACGTGAAATAGTGCTAAGGGAAGGCAGGAAGTAAAAAATACCGCTCAATGTATGCTCAATTTAAAATAGACAAGTTATATGCTAACAATCTAATTGTTCGTGTTTTTGTAGAAAATTATTCAGAAAAATATGCCATTAAAATGCCTGAGTGAACCTATAATTATACTTAATTTTGCCGTTTATGTATAAAGTTAATCGTTATTTATATATAACGTAAACTTGCTGTATAACACATTCACGTCTTGCAAGTTTTGGAAATCTCGTCTTCAGTGGTTATCATTTGTCGATAATTTCTAGTAAATCAAATAAACCGATAGTTTCAAACACAAAGTCACGAAGTTGACATATAGCTTTAAAACTTTATAAAATGTGATGAGACACTTTTTGATAATGAGTTAGTTAAAGTGACACTCTTATTCAAAATCAATACATACACATGTATAACAAACATAAATTCTGACTGATAAACCTTTAACAACTTACCAAATAATGCATTAATGGCATATATTTATTACGGATAACATGAGTGTAACCGTATATTTAAAAGCTGAATATGCAAAAATATTAAAGGATTGGTGAATGCTAAAAGATTTACTCTGATCTGATATCGTCTCATAAGGTAGAAATACCGTGTTTTATGCACATTTCTTTAAAAATAAACTCGTTATCCTTCATAAGAACCATTGTTTTCGACATTTATTAATCCTGTTTCGAATATTAAAACAATTGTATTAATTGTGGTAAATCTTATTTGGGAGTAAAAGTGCATCTTTAAGTATGTTAATTGATTGACATTTATGTATTTATTTTTGTATTATTGCCAACGTCAATTGAAACACCTCGGCGTGTTTGACTAGTTGTTTTAACATATTTTGCTATAAACATTTAACAGTTAAGAATACCAATGCATTGTTATAAATAAAAATAGGTTGTATTTCTTCCTCCAAATATAAGGCTCCAAATCGATCAAGCGTGAATATGCAGACAGATATGTCTTGTTTAAAAGCTACCATGACGCATTTCAAAGAACTCCAGCAGAATCTTAATATTAAGAGATCTTTTCTATAAAAGACATTATATCTTTAATGGTTGGCCAATACATACCACATCTTGTCCATACTGCGAACCGAGTAAAATGTATCCATCAATAAATTTAAGCATATATGACAGGTGGCAACATCTGAAGATGCATTCACGTCCAATCTTAGAAATGATTTGGTGAATACCAGACTAGACTACAACTACATATGGGTATATTTATTGTGAGGGCATATATTGGCAAACGTTTCTGATTTGGGTTGCATTGTCACATAATTTCGTGACCAGGAAGCCCTATGTCAAAGACATTTTACTAATATCTCCTTTAATTGAAAAAATGTTTTAATACTGTGAACGGATTTAAGAGGCATAGGGTCCACAATTATATAGTTATCATTGTTATATTTCATATAGGAAAGCATTGAAGATTACCAAATACTACAACATAGAACAAATGGTTCGCGAATGGCGTTGCTTTAAAATACATAAATGGTTAAATTTGCAATACACGATGATGAAGGCGACCTTTTACTTTTGCAATAATACTGAGTTTGGGTGTGGAAAATATGGAAAATATGTGTATCTTTGAAAAGCTATTTCCATAAACTAAGAGCTGATTTGATAGCATAGCTTAGTTATGCGCACACGTATGTTTTTAATGCCATCCTTCAGTTTCTATGTTACAAAACGTTAAACATAACATGTTTAAGAACCACATATAATTAAGCCAAGCTTCTTGCTTAAACTTGATTATAACAACCAAAACATAGTTTGTTTAGAAGAAACCCTTTAAAAGGAGAACATTACATAATTTAACCCAATACAATAATAATGAACGTAGGATATATCGAATGATAATTAACAATAAACAAATTCAGTGACGCTGTTGTCAATAAGGGCGTGTGCTTCTTGTTGTCAGTTGTTTTCCCACAATGGACCGATATTGTGAAACGCGACAAAACAGTTTAACCAGTCCACGCTTGTTGTGCCGCACGTGGTTTATGAAATCGTTCAATAATATTGTACTCCTGTAATTTCACATCAGAATAAAGAGTCTAAACATACCACGCCCGTTTACATGACACATTGATTTGGGGATGTGTATAAGAAAAATAGTGTACTCTTGCACGTTTGTAAACATCAGAAAAAAACATTTCCAACTCTCCTTGCCCGTTTACATTACACGTGCTTTTTTGCAATATTTCACTTTTCAGTTTTAACAACAGAATAAACATAATATTACTTAAAAATCAAATTCAGTGTTGTTGTTTTTTGCATTATGCAACTAAAATCGTAAAACGGTATTAAAAGGATGTATGGCAGCAGACAAGCAACTGCAGGGGACGGTTTGCAAAGTCACAGAGACACGGAGTTTTGAAATAAGTTGGTATTCTTCTTAACAAATGTGACGTAACCATAATCAAAGTCCTTGTACATCAGGCCTACCCCTGATAACAATAACTAATAACACAATATTAAAAAAATGTGTTTTTGATACTCGTAGACATGTCTGATGTGCGGAAACAAGCTATTCAAGGACCCGAAGGGAGCTTTGTTTCAACACTGAACTCAGCACAAAAACACGTATGCAAACAACACAATGGTATTTACTTATTCAGAAATGCTTAATCCTCAAGACAAGCTTTATGAAAATCGCTCATTAAATCCGTTAAATCAATAAGCCTCAATGACTTCCTCGTGTCTTTTTCATCGGTTTGGTTGTGCGATCCTGATGATATATTATTCGTCGCGCGTCGGGTACCAGCGGATAATGACACGAGGAATGGATTCTTGTCAAAGGAATGAAAATGGCTGTTAAAATAAAGTTATCATCAATTTTGTAAAAAAAATATTTGCAAGTTCTACAATTCTCGTCTGCAGCGGTTATCATTAGTTAATACTTTCTGGATTATTTCGGACGTTTCTGGAAGAGGCAGTGTGTACTCCATCTGTTGGCCCAGTACACGAGATTGTACACTCATTTCTAAATGCGGTAAATAACATGCATAAAGGATTTGTCAGATATGACAAGACATTCTTTAATTTAAACTAGTTGTTTAAACATATTTTGCTGAAAACAATTAACAGTTAAGCATACCAACGCATTGTTGTTAATAGAATTCAAAATCATAAAGTACACAAACAAGAAATGCGACGTACACGTGCATGCCTGTTAATGCCACCCCACATAGACAGTGAGCAAGATAAGTAAAAAATTAAGGCAAAAATAAGTTGTACACCATAATTGATTGGAAGATATGGCTTAATGATCTCCTTAACTCAATTGCCGAGAGCATTCATTCGGCTAAATTTAAAACTGCAAAATATATGATAATGATACGGTGAAATTTTCAATTGAATTAGAAGTGTATCTAACTGATTTGGAGATACCACTTATTCAAAAGAAGAGCTCTTCAATTCAGGTGATCTTCGAGGTATCTTCACTTGAAATGTAGTGCTTTCTAAAAATTTGGTAAGAGAATAATTTTAATTCCATCGATGATGATATTGACTCGATTGGAGGTCTTTGTAATTAACTTATAACTGTTCGAAGAATCCTTTAAATATTTGAGGGTATGTAGATTTGTGTTCCATATAGATAAATTGTGCTATCATACGGAAACTTATCCTCTGTCTATATATATCGTGTCTTGGTCGAGTATAAAGTCACATACATGTCCTTCAAACTGAGTGTCCGGTTAAGACGCTGCCAATAAGCTTTCAATAGTTCCATTACATTTGTTTCGACTTTCGGTTTAACATTATGTCACATACACATAAGATCAAATTACACTTGACTGATTCCTTTAAATGAAAAGTACATTACACAATATACTTGTCAGTGTTGTGTTCATTTATGCATGTACATTACACAATGTACTTGTCAGTGTTGTGTTCATTTATACATGTACATTACACAATATACTTGTCAGTGTAGTGTTCATTTATACATGTACATTACACAATATACTTGTCAGTGTTGTGTTCATTTATACATGTACACTACACAATACACTTGCCAGTGTCGTGTTCATTTATACATGTACATTTCACAATACACTTGTCAGTGTTGTGTTCATTTATACATGTACATTACACAATATACTTGTCAGTGTTGTGTTCATTTATACATGTACATTACACAATACACTTGTCAGTGTTGTTTTCATTTATACATGTACATTACACAATACACTTGTCAGTGTTTTGTTTATTTATACATGTACACTACACAATATACTTGTCAGTGTTGTGTTCATTTATACATGTACATTATACAATACACTTGTCAGTGTTGTTTTCATTTATACATGTACATTACACAATACACTTGTCAGTGTTGTGTTTATTTATACATGTACACTACACAATACACTTGTCAGTGTTGTGTTCATTTATACATGTACATTACACAATACACTTGTCAGTGTTGTTTTCATTTATACATGTACATTACACAATACACTTGTCAGTGTTGTGTTTATTTATACATGTACACTACACAATACACTTGCCAGTGTTGTGTTCATTTATACATGTACATTACACAATACACTTGCCAGTGTTGTGTTCATTTATACATGTACATTACACAATAAACTTGTCAGTGGTGTGTTCATTTATACATGTACATTACACAATATACTTGTCAGTGTTGTGTTCATTTATACATGTTCATCACACAATACACTTGTCAGTGTTGTGTTCATTTTATACTTGTCAGTGTTGTGTTCATTTATGCATGTACATTACACAATATACTTGTCAGTGTTGTGTTCATTTATGCATGTACATTACACAATATACTTGTCAGTGTTGTGTTCATTTTATACTTGTCAGTGTTGTGTTCATTTATACATGTACATTACACAATATACTTGTCAGTGTTGTGTTCATTTATACATGTACATTGCACAATATACTTGTCAGTGTTGTGTTCATTTATACATGTTCATCACACAATACACTTATACATGTACATCACACAATACACTTGTCAGTGTTGTGTTCATTTATACATGTTCATCACACAATACACTTGTCAGTGTTGTGTTCATTTATACATGTACATCACACAATACACTTGTCAGTGTTGTGTTCATTTATACATGTTCATCACACAATACACTTGTCAGTGTTGTGTTCATTTATACATGTACATCACACAATATTCTTGTCAGTGTTGTGTTCATTTATACATGTACATTACACAATGTACTTGCCAGTGTTGTGTTCATTTATACATGTACATTACACAATATACTTGTCAGTGTTGTGTTCATTTATACATGTACATTACACAATATACTTGTCAGTGTTGTGTTCATTTATACATGTTCATCACACAATACACTTGTCAGTGTTTTATTCATTTATACATGTACATCATACAATACACTTGTCAGTGTTGTGTTCATTTTATACTTGTCAGTGTTGTGTTCATTTATACATGTACATCACACAATACACTTATATATGTACATCACACAATTCACTTGTCAGTGTTGTGTTCATTTATACATGTTCATCACACAATACACTTGTCAGTGTTGTGTTCATTTATACATGTTCATCACACAAAACACTTGTCAGTGTTGTGTTCATTTATACATGTAAATTACACAATACACTTGTCAGTGTTGTGTTCATTTATACATGTTCATCACAAAATACACTTGTCAGTGTTGTGTTCATTTATACATGTTCATCACACAATACACTTGTCAGTGTTGTGTTCATTTATACATGTTCATCACACAATACACTTGTCAGTGTTGTGTTCATTTATACATGTACATCACATAATACACTTGTCAGTGTTGAGTTCATTTATACATGTACATCACACAATGTACTTGTCAGTGTTGTGTTCATTTATACATGTACATTACACAATGTACTTGTCAGTGTTGTGTTCATTTATACATGTACATTACACAATATACTTGTCAGTGTTGTGTTCATTTATACATGTACATTACACAATATACTTGTCAGTGTTGTGTTCATTTATACATGTTCATTACACAATATACTTGTCAGTGTTGTGTTCATTTATACATGTACATCACACAATATACTTGTCAGTGTTGTGTTCATTTTATACTTGTCAGTGTTGAGTTCATTTATACATGTAAATTACACAATATACTTGTCAGTTTTGTGTTCATTTATACATGTTCATCACACAAAACACTTGTCAGTGTTGTGTTCATTTATACATGTACATTACACAATATACTTGTCAGTGTTGAGTTCATTTATACATGTAAATTACACAATATAGTTGTCAGTGTTGTGTTCATTTATAAATGTACATTACACAATATACTTGTCAGTGTTGTGTTCATTTATACATGTACATTACACAATACACTTGTCAGTGTTGTGTTCATTTATACATGTACATTACACAATACACTTGTCAGTGTTGTGTTCATTTATAAATGTACATTACACAATATACTTGTCAGTGTTGTGTTCATTTATACATGTACATTACACAATACACTTGTCAGTGTTGTGTTCATTTATACATGTACATTACACAATACACTTGTCAGTGTTGTGATCATTTATACATGTACATTACACAATAGACTTGTCAGTGTTGTGTTCATTTATACATGTACATCACACAATACACTTGTCAGTGTTGTGTTCATTTATACATGTTCATCACACAATACACTTGTCAGTGTTGTGTTCATTTTATACTTGTCAGTGTTGTGTTCATTTATGCATGTACATTACACAATATACTTGTCAGTGTTGTGTTCATTTATGCATGTACATTACACAATATACTTGTCAGTTTTGTGTTCATTTTATACTTGTCAGTGTTGTGTTCATTTATACATGTACATTGCACAATATACTTGTCAGTGTTGTATTCATTTATACATGTACATTACACAATATACTTGTCAGTGTTGTGTTCATTTATACATGTACATTACACAATATACTTGTCAGTGTTGTGTTCATTTATACATGTACATCACACAATACACTTGTCAGTGTTGTGTTCATTTATGCATGTACATCACACAATACACTTATCAGTGTTGTGTTCATTTATACATGTACATTACACAATATACTTGTCAGTGTTGTGTTCATTTATACATGTACATTACACAATATACTTGTCAGTGTTGTGTTCATTTATGCATGTACATTACACAATATACTTGTCAGTGTTGTGTTCATTTATACATGTACATTACACAATATACTTGTCAGTGTTGTGTTCATTTATACATGTACATTACACAATATACTTGTCAGTGTTGTGTTCATTTATACATGTACATTACACAATATACTTGTCAGTGTTGTGTTCATTTATACATGTACATCACACAATACACTTGTCAGTGTTGTGTTCATTTATACATGTACATTACACAATATACTTGTCAGTGTTGTGTTCATTTATACATGTACATTACACAATATACTTGTCAGTGTTGTGTTCATTTATACATGTTCATTACACAATATACTTGTCAGTGTTGTGTTCATTTATACATGTACATTACACAATATACTTGTCAATATTGTGTTCATTTATACATGTACATTACACAATATATGTGTCAGTGTTGTGTTCATTTATACATGTTCATCACACAATACACTTGTCAGTGTTGTGTTCATTTTATACTTGTCAGTGTTGTGTTCATTTATGCATGTACATTACACAATATACTTGTCAGTGTTGTGTTCATTTATGCATGTACATTACACAATATACTTGTCAGTTTTGTGTTCATTTTATACTTGTCAGTGTTGTGTTCATTTATACATGTACATTGCACAATATACTTGTCAGTGTTGTGTTCATTTATACATGTACATTACACAATATACTTGTCAGTGTTGTGTTCATTTATACATGTACATTACACAATATACTTGTCAGTGTTGTGTTCATTTATACATGTACATCACACAATACACTTGTCAGTGTTGTGTTCATTTATGCATGTACATCACACAATACACTTATCAGTGTTGTGTTCATTTATACATGTACATCACACAATATACTTGTCAGTGTTGTGTTCATTTATACATGTACATTACACAATATACTTGTCAGTGTTGTGTTCATTTATGCATGTACATTACACAATATACTTGTCAGTGTTGTGTTCATTTATACATGTACATTACACAATATACTTGTCAGTGTTGTGTTCATTTATACATGTACATTACACAATATACTTGTCAGTGTTGTGTTCATTTATACATGTACATTACACAATATACTTGTCAGTGTTGTGTTCATTTATACATGTACATTACACAATATACTTGTCAGTGTTGTGTTCATTTATACATGTACATTACACAATATACTTGTCAGTGTTGTGTTCATTTATACATGTACATTACACAATATATGTGTCAGTGTTGTGTTCATTTATACATGTTCATCACACAATACACTTGTCAGTGTTTTATTCATTTATACATGTACATCATACAATACACTTGTCAGTGTTTTGTTCATTTTATACTTGTCAGTGTTGTGTTTATTTATACATGTACATCACACAATACACTTATACATGTACATCACACAATACACTTGTCAGTGTTGTGTTCATTTATACATGTTTATCACACAATACACTTGTCAGTGTTGTGTTCATTTATACATGTACATCACACAATACACTTGTCAGTGTTGTGTTCATTTATACATGTTCATCACACAAAACACTTGTCAGTGTTGTGTTCATTTATACATGTACATCACACAATACACTTGTCAGTGTTGTGTTCATTTATACATGTTCATCACACAATACACTTGTCAGTGTTGTGTTCATTTATACATGTACATCACACAATACACTTGTCAGTGTTGTGTTCATCTATACATGTTCATCACACAATACACTTGTCAGTGTTGTGTTCATTTATACATGTACATCACACAATATTCTTGTCAGTGTTGTGTTCATTTATACATGTACATTACACAATGTACTTGTCAGTGTTGTGTTCATTTATACATGTACATTACACAATATACTTGTCAGTGTTGTGTTCATTTAGACATGTACATTACACAATATACTTGTCAGTGTTGAGTTCATTTATACATGTAAATTACATAATATACTTGTCAGTTTTGTGTTCATTTATACATGTACATTACACAATATTCTTGTCAGTGTTGTGTTCATTTATACATGCTATATTTCTGAGAGGCTTCCAAGCGAACTTTGATCTAAATTTCAGAGGACTTTTACAGAGCAAAATTCGCACAATGTCGACATATAAAATATAAAACTAAATACAGAAATCTGAATGAGTATTAACTTTCATTTATTTATCGCTCTAACTAACATTCAAACAAGAAAAACAAGACATTGTGAATTTACAACACGAGAAAGTATACAATCTTTGCCTAGCACATTCACTTAAGTCAACACTGAGTAATACAATAGAATCTCATCACTATTAATTCTATCATTCATGAAATATTCCAGCAACACACTCTAATTACAACTATGTTTGACCGTCTTTGATCGTACAAAAAAGCTACAGATTGTGTGTTTATTGAATTTTACACTCATACTATTTTGGGCGCTTTACACAGTCAACCTTGATCTAGTTTCTTTTGAGATATAAGATGACTGCCATTATTCATAAGTCCAAACAAATAGCATTGGCATTGCAAACTTTATATATATATGATCCAAATTTTAAACATATATATATATATATAAAATGAGCATTTTATATCGCGAATTACGATGTTTTTAACATCCTTGATTGTATTTCCAGCAGTCGATGAGGAAGGCGATTAAATGACATGGCTGCAAAACTATAAAAAAATTTATACGCATGTATAATTTACCGGTGTAGGTGTAAGTCTGAAACTGGCGATCTGATTATTCCGTTGTTATCAAGAACAGTGTAAAGAAATAACACAAACAGACAAAAGATAAAGTTTACCACATTTAAAAAAATCATAAATGCTATACAAACTAAAAATACATGTACGACGTTATCTGATTTAAGCTTCTTCCGTCTCTTTTATCTCGAATTCACTTTTGAGAACATTTGTCACGTGCTTTCTTAAGCGCTGCTCTCCCCTCCCGGCCGCTATTGACAAGGTCCTGCGCATTGCCTGGATCCTCTGTTTGTAGAGAGAGCTTCCGGACAGCTTGCGCATATATACTCTTTGAATGGCGTTCATGATCGCTTGTTGTTCTCGAGTGTCTCTGACTTCAGCTTCCGTTGGCACATCCGTATCCTTGCTTTCCTCGCGAGCCTGTCGTTCTCGCTCATACAAGCGGATGCGTTCCTCTCGCTTCTTGCCTAGCGTCCTGAATTCGGAATAAACCCCATGAGATTTTTCAATCTCCTACACAGTGATCTCCCCTGACAAGCATAATAGATCTCTACCATCATGGGTGAGTATAGCTGTATTTCATCTTTATAAATTATATACACTAAAGCATTGAAAATTGTAATTACGGTATCAGAAAGATATTAAACTTCGCTAATATATAAATTCTATAAACAAATCCCGACCTACATTACCATATTTTGGTTGTTATGAAACCGGAAACAAACATATTATTTTTAGGCCTTAGCAACCATGGTATAGCTTTATTTTTATGTGTGCATCGATATCATGAAAACAAATCAGTAAAGGTATTGTTGATGTAAATGGCAGAATGGATCTACCTGATGTCAATGGTATGGCCGTGCTTGAGCCTGCTGACGAATATTGCAGTGCATCGTTCACTCAGAGGGTTGTTCAGTAACTGAAATTGTAACATAGCAAGTATAAGGAAATGTACATGCAAGTTTTATCTTGCTGACATTGATAACACACAAAGAATACCAGCAAAATTCAATTGCCGATC
This sequence comes from Mya arenaria, assembly GCF_026914265.1. Classification (NCBI taxonomy): domain Eukaryota; kingdom Metazoa; phylum Mollusca; class Bivalvia; order Myida; family Myidae; genus Mya; species Mya arenaria. The sequence goes on along the minus strand of NC_069124.1, from coordinate 47,064,686 downwards.
GCACAAAATTTGTTATGAAGCAAAACAAGAGGTATTTACTTGCAGATACATCTCTCCAGCCCTAAATACAAGTGTTGCATGTTTGTTTTCTTCCACGATGAAATGTCTTTTTATCGCTTGAAAATGAATCAAAAATTACAATTTCATTTCAAAAAATAAATAGGCAACACACATATATAAAGAATATCCAAAATGCAAGCATATTTTACCTGGAGACAAAGGGCAACCTGGTGGCTGTCCAGCGCTCTCCCGATATCGGACGAAACACCTTTGTCATATGAAAATAGGTTGTTTTATGCGATATGGCATTCATAATATATTTTTTTATTTGCATTGATTTTATTACACGGTCATAGTCATAAACAATGAAATACAATCAAAAGCAGTGACACAAGTTGTGCAAGGAAGAAAAATAACCATTGGTGTCAGGAATTATCAATTTTGATTTATATTACAAAATGCAAAAAAAAAAACAGTTTTGGTCACTTCAAGGCAGTTTTTAAGCCCTCTGTGTTTAGGCGATACCAAGAGAAATAGTATTCATTTTCGATATCTCTAAAAACATATTTATTACATAGATTATTTTTGGTCAAGGGGTGTAAGTATATCACCCTTTTATGTCTGAAGATTATAAGCATCTTCCATGGCCGGGAGTGCAAGATATGTTGGTCCCATCCAGAGCGTAGGGTGTTTTGCGGAATCGAGGTTTACTAAGTTTCCGCAGAACACCCTGTGCGAGGGTAGGGATCAACCTATCTTACACTCTCGGCCATGGAAGATGCTTTTCTCCCACCTCAAATAAACAAAATAAAGTAAAAAAAAATCGCTGTAACTCTTTTGTGCGTATAGATATGTGATAATTCGTGGTGATTCAGATTATGTAAATAGTCAAATCGTCCTTTAAATAGTTAAGAGAAGAGTGCAGCATTATTTTTTTAGATGGAGCGTGATTTTTTTATTATGGTGCTATTTGAAGCGATTTTTTTTAATTTGAATATTTAATACATATCATGGAAACCTTGTCTTGTGGCAATATTTAGAACGCTTATTATTTATTTCTTGCTTCAAATGTCACCATAAAACAGTTTTCATGCACCTTTCAAGAAATAATGCTTCACTCTCCTTAAAACTGTTTAAAGACCGATTTGACTATTAACATAATCTGAATCACTGCGCGCACATCCATGACAACCACGAATTTTCGCATATCCATAAGCAAATATTTTCATTAAGCACAAAAGAGTTCCAGCAAAACAATACATTTTTACTTAATTTTGTTTGTCTAGAAAAAGCATCTACCATAGCCGCTCGTGTAAGATAGGTTCATCCCGACCCTCGCGCAGGGTGTTTTGCGGAAACTCGGTAAACCTCGTTTCCGCAAAACAACATAAGCTGAATGAGTTCGGAATGAACCTATCTTACACTCTCGGCCATGGAAGATACTTATAATCTGAGATGGGAGTATTCGTATACGTTTGTATTTATCCTAATGGCTTTAAAGATAATTTAAAATATTACACCGTTAATAAATGCCTCGAGGTCAATTCCTATTATATTCTCAAGCTCCTTCCAAACAAAAAAGTCAGTAGCCTGCAGCAGCATTCCTTCATTCACATCCGGTACGCCTATCTCCGCCCCTCGCAGGTGGCCATGAACAATTTCCAACTTCCGGTCCTCATGGAGACGCCCAAGGAGCACGAGAAAACCATTGTCGACGCTAACTCCCTGAAAACATTTCCGAGTAAACCGGGTTGTTGTTTGCCTTGTGTTACACCACGTGGAAACTACGAAAATAACTGCTACATAGTTTGAATTTATTCCGGTAAACTGTGATGTTACGAAACCGCACGTTGTATGTTATAAAACCGCACGTTGTTTATCGCACGTGACTCAAAACATTTACCTCTAAGTCGACCGCATTCAAGCCGCTTGCTGTATTCTCCACCAAAAAGTCCAGCACCAGTTTTGCCTCGTTCTGCTTTATGGGGTTGTGTCCAATCTAGTAAGATTTGTATACAATAAACGTAAACGTGCATACTCTCTGGAAAAATCAACATTATACACATGTAAAGTTTAAAATGGCAAATGATGAACACAGATAAACACACTTTTCTACGTTATCTTGACGTTGCCATTGGTCTTTGCATAGATTACTAGAAACTGCAGGGACTGTCCATTGGCAGCAACTGTTCATGCAACGCTGTCCAGATCTATCAAAGCCCCCCTTTCCTATGACGGCATTTTTTAAGATTTAAGAATCGTTGTGTTACTAAAGTAACCATTTCTTGTTTTCATATGGTCAACACGATATTGTACATGTTTGAGAGTAATACAAACGTTTATGTGTGTTGGCTGGGACATTTTTAATAGTTGTTCGCGAAAAAAACCCGGTTATTTTGCCATTTTCTGTGATATGGAAGTTCGGAGCTTGCGAACCAATGACATGGTCTACATGGCCGTTTTTAACCAATCATATAGTGTAGCGTTATGTGTAGAAGTTGAGAAATACGAACATGCACATGCCAGTTAAATTCCGAAGTGATTGAAGAGTATGTATCTATAGACGGTTAAAACAATGTAGACATGTATGACAAACTAACGCTAAGTTTCCGCAGCGATGTATTTTTCTTGAGTCCAGCGAAGAGCGTTTCCAGACAGCCCCGGTCCAACCTGTTTTGTGAGACGTCCAGACTTTCAAGCGTACCATTCCGCTCAAGTGCCCGCGCTATGGCGGCACTTCCGGTCTGATGAACCCCGTTACCGCTTAGTATTAACAGTCGTAGGCTGGCATTTTTCTATAAGAAATAAAAAGAATCAGCCCACGAAAACTCTGTATGTAATGATACGTAACTCATTTTTAGAATAACACTGCTATTAAAGGAACAAATACAGTCGAACAACGTTGGCTCGAACAAGAATAGGGACTAGCAAAAATACCTCGACCCTCGGGAAATTCGAGCCAAGCGTGAATGTTGACACTAAGTAGAGACTGTCGGTCCTTAACATCCAGTTCGAGCCAACGAGGATATCGAGCCAAAGGAGTTCGAGCCAACGGGGTTCGACTGTAATTATTTAATCAAGATTAGCTAAAATTGGAATGACTTTAAAATAACGTTGTTACATGCAGTATCATATATATCAAAAACCAATGCCAATTTCAAAACCTGAACGTTGAAATGTTATAAAGTAGCAGACGATAGTTACTGCGAGTGACTCGGCAATCTTGGAGATATCCCGAAGTTGGTTCCAGCCTAGGTCCAGCTCTTCCAACGTGTCGTTACCGGCTGTAAAACAACAGCCAACATTATAAAAAAACATTCGGAAAACCTCGGCCTTTTCCCATAGAAAACAACCTCGCATGTTTGCCGCTACATCAGTAAAAGTAGATTGGTTATATTAAAGATATTTTTAAACATTTAAGAACTCAGTTTGTTGAATCCGAAACTAAGACTCTAGCGAATCCGGACTCTTGCCCCTATTGCTCGAAAACGCGTTTCATGTTCAAGTATTTCATTTCGCTAAGCTAATTGAACTTGATTTTAGAAACCAGACATTGTTTTAACCTAAACAATGACCGTTTCAATGATAAATAATATGAATTTCCAAAAAGAGAATAAAGGAAAGCATAACACAATTGGCCGATTGTTCGGAAATGTTTTTAATTTGGTGTCATCGTTGTTAACTTTAAAATCGATACTGCGCTGGAAATGTTATGGATACACTTGTTTTCTGCTGTATTTTTAACAAAATGTTGAGCCAACTAATTCAGCTGTACTTGATTATATATAACATATAAACACATAATCAAAAAAATCACGTTTAAAAGGTAGCATGGATATCGTTAATCACGTTGTGTACCCTAACAAAGTTCTGAAAAATTGGCTCAATGTATATTAAAACTAACAGACAAATTGGAAGTACACTTAAGATCGTTCGAGAAATGTTGGCATAGCTGTTTGTGTATCCGGAAAAAACTGTTCAACAAACTGTAGATTGCGTAAAAATAAAAACAGCACAAACTGTCGCAAATATGAGTCAAGTATACAGACCTAATGCCTCTCCAACAATTGCTCCTCCCATATCGCCCAAGTCGTTACTGGAAAGATCGAGTTTCTTAAGGTGCTGAGTGTCCTATAATGTAATATTAATGTTGATACTTGTGGCCAAATCGTTATTTGAAAGATTGTGTTTCCTAAGGTGTTTTGTATCCTGTAATGTATTTAAAATGTTGATATTTAATACCAAATCGTTCTTTGAGGGATCAAGTTTCTTAAGGTGCTGCGGGTCCTGTAATATATTGATAATGTTGATACTTGTGGCCAAGTCGTTACTGGCAAAATCGAGTTTCTTAAGGTGCTACGTCTTCCGTAATGTTTTTATAATGTTGATATTTACGACCAGATCGTTATTTGAACGATCGAGTTTCTTAAGGTGCTGCGTGTCCTGAAATGTAATAATAAAGTTGACACGTATGTCAATTTCCATGGTGTAACAGTTCACGGCGGTTTTTATAATTTTAATTATCCACTCGGACATTTCACCTGATGTGAATAGTATATTAGCCATGCCAAGCGTTTGTTTTAATTTGTTCGCTGTCTACACAATAACAAAACGTCAGTTGTCTTAGAGAATGCTGTTACGAAGCAAGCGATGCCATCGATCTTCATTGATCACATAGTATTCAATTAGTGGAATATTTTCTTTCATTAAGAGGAGAATTGATCTTTTTGAATTGTCAAAGATAGGTTTCTTTTTATTTTCGCTATAAAACTAACAATGCCTAACAAGCTTGCTTCTCGCCAAGTTCGATGACCAGTCTGGCCGAATAGTTAATATGTTAGCTTCTCGTCAAGTTCGATGACCAGTCTGGCCGAATAGTTATCATGTTAGCTTCTCGTCAAGTTCGATGTCCAATCTGGGAGTAAGCTTCTTACCAAGTTCGATGTCCAGTCTGGCCGAATGGTCGGTCGAATATGTTTGATTGATAGGCTTCTTTAAGGCACACGCGTGCAATCGAGCCAGAGAATGTGCCATGAATTATATTGACATTAATTGTCTCTAAACCGTTGTAAAAATAAGTAAGATCAATGTTAACTTTGAGATATAAGTACTTATACAAACCTCGATAATTCGTTTCAGACACAATGCCCTTTGTCCACGTATACAGTTACCTGCAAAAATATTCTGATATCAAGTGCGTTTTTTTCCGCACATATTCCGTTAAAAAACTCCAACCAATAAGCAAAAGTTTAAAGGTCTCCATTAACAGTATAAGTAAGTGATAATTCTAACGAACAACTTCAGTGAAAATGTTGCCGATAGACTAAGGGTGTGTTTTTCTTGTTGTTAGGAAGTTATCCCACTAAAGGCCAAAATTGCGAAACACGACACGCCTTCTTTCACCCCATGTGTTGAATCATGCCATGTCAGACAGTATGAGTCAATGGTGTGTTTAATGGTACTTGTATTTTCGCATGTTTAACATCCAAATATTATTATTTTATACGATTAAACACGTAAACAAGATAGGGTTGAGTGACAGACTTGACGTATATGTCGGTAATTGCAGACCGGTGACAGACTTGACGTATATGTCGGTAATTGCAGACCGGTGACAGACTTGACGTATATGTCGGTAATTGCAGACCGGTGACAGACTTGACGTATATGTCGGTAATTGCAGACCGGTGACAGACTTGACGTATATGTCGGTAATTGCAGACCGGTAGGGTAAGCAACCATTGACAGACTGAACGTATAATCAGGCAATTGCAGACTGGTAGGGTAAGCAGGTAATGACAGACTGAACGTATAACAGACTGAACGTATGACAGACTGAACGTATGACAGACTGAACGTATGACAGACTGAACGTATAATCAGGCAATAGGAGACTGGTAAGGAAAACAGGCAATGACAGACTGAACGTATAATCAGGTAATGACAGACTGAACGTATAATCAGTTAATGACAGACTGAACGTAAAGACAGGCAATGACAGACTGAACGTATAGACAGATAATGACAGACTGAACGTATAGTCAGGTAATGACAGACTGAACGTATAGTTAGGTAATGACAGATTGAAAGTCGGTAAAAAAAATAAAATATGAAATGAGTGTTTGATAAAGGAGAATGCCGGTATAATGAGGTGGAAAATGAACGAGGAAAGACAAATGTCGATATATTGAGTAAGAACATGAATGGATTGTGTGATAAAGAGGAATACCAGTATAATGAAGAAGACAAAGAACGAAATGTGTGATAAAGTGAAATGGGCAGTTTAGAGTTTGTACGTCCGATATTGCCTCACCTGCTAGTATTAGCGTCTCGATTGAGTCGACCGTTTTAATCGCATCTGCAAGCACTTCAATACCTTCTTGCCCTAGGTTGTTGTTCGATAGGTTCTATTTATTAAAAAACAATCATGTTTATTACAGCAATGTTGCAAACTGTCTAACTGTATAGAAAAACGCCTATAAACTTGGCTGGTTGCAGCTGGTCGACAAAAGTGTTTTTCCAAAACCTGAAACCGTTGCGGAGTGCTCGTACATAAATAGGTATTTGTTTATAGCGTTGCCGAACGTATTCATAACATGTATGATACCCTGCTCAAATCGGCTGTAAAAATCTCGTACTCATCTATATTGAGGTGAAATCCAGCCGTTTGACTGGTCACATGATAATTATATACCTTATGCGGTACGAGAAATTACGGATGAAATCTCGATTCCGAATGAGTCAATGAGATCGAGGCTTTCAAATCGTTTAAGGCAGAACACCAAATCGTCTCAAATATAATGATTGCTCTTCACAAAGGAGATTCTTTCCTTTCTGTTATCGGCACTTTCGTAGAATGGAAAATGTTTATACATATTCAAGCTTTACGAAGTTTCGCTGGCCAATATTACGCTTGGGTGTCGAGGATGAGCGTTGCCTAGCCACAGATAAATGTGTGTCTCACAGTTATCATTTCGTTGTAACCGAAACATTTTGTTCGCATACAATTCAAAGAATTCCTGATGTGTTTCCATGAAGCAACAAGTTGCTCTTAAAAGTGAATTCCTGAAGGTGTACACTCCATTCCCGAGGTCAATAGGTACGTTTGATTCCGGCCAATTTAGCGATACATGTACATTTGTATTCAAGATGCCGAGGTTAGGTACGCAGGATTTCAATGGAGTAAACTGGAGTCGGATTCCAGAAGAGAACAAGAAAAAAGTTGATGCATAGCATCAAGTCGGCGCAATAAAATTAGAAGAAAAACGTGCATGCAGAAAACCAAAAATGGTTATTATTTCAATGATAATGGTTTTTTTTATGTTTTGTCTACATATGCGCGAAGGACATTAATAATATTGTTACAATAGTTAAAGCCCGGAATTAAAGATATTCTGTTGTTTTTTCCGAGCTAATCCTCTGGTTAAAACTAAATTATACCAAAAATATACATAAGTTTCTTCGGAAGAAATAGAGTCAATGGTGTAATACATAGATTTCAATAGCATGAAATTCACCTTTTATTTGTACCGGCATGTTATGAGAATACTAAACATCAAGAGGGAGTTCGTTCCTTCGAATGACATTTTCAAAACAAACAATTAAGCTCAATGTTTATTCTTCAAAACTCGGCATTTTTGTTGTCGCCACGGGAGATTACTGCGTAGAAGGTTTACAAACATAAAGGATATTGTAATAGTACCGTGTAACCTTCATCTATTGAGTTGGTATCAATAGGAACACCTCGGCCTGTATCTATCTCGGAGATGGCCGAGTTGTTATTATGATTGAGTTGGTATTTAAAATCAAAATTTTCAAAATAATAAGCATGGCTATTATAATTTAAGGTTTCATTATCAATAAAAGTGAACAGTTTTATAAAACATACTAAACTTCATATTTTATCATGCAACATTGAACCTATTGAAAGGATTGTTCTGCATTTCATGAACAAGTCCCTAAGTTAGAATATTTCTAAAGTAATATCAAATATAGTCGGCGCCCTTCTGGGCGCCGACTAACAAGACGAAATTTGATGCAAGGCATCAAAGACGGCTGAATAGGTTCAAGCGTGAATATAATTTATTTTGATATAATAAGAAGATTAAACGTTCTTATAAGTGATTGAAATAAGCATGGGTTACATTAATCGATATATCCCGATATATCATATCAAATCAAGAGAGAGCAATTTTGTCAGAAACATGTTTAAGATAAAATAAAACATGTATCCCGAACCACCAGAATGGCAGCAAATAAATCATTTCGCATTAAATGCCTGCGAGACAATTGAAGAGATGTGGCAAATATGCCATTCACGTAAGGTAGTATCAGGTGCGTAATCGCCTTCTTTATGTTTATATAACAGTAGTCTGAGCAATCTACAAATAATCCATAGACACTTGCCCATAGGAAATTCTAAACACGTATCCCTATAAACGCAGAGGGCCGCGGCTTACATGCAAACTATAAATGACAATAAAAATAACTTTAAATTATAAATCAATTGTCAATGTGCACCATTTTCTTAGAATCCAGTTAGAAAGGTTATCGACAAGGAACCCACAAAAACCCAAAATCACATTAACACGCTTACTTGTTTGTGTTTGTCTCAAGAAAGTTTTCCGAGTAAACACATCTCTAAAAGGAAACACAATAATTTCACGCGACCTACAACTAATAGTGTTTTAATGTCCTATCTACTTTGGTGTAGCATTATGTTGTCTTGTTGGGTTTGCATGTCAGCGCTTTGATGAGAAACAACTATGCTGAGTATGCAGTGTATAGCACAAATTACATTCAAATTCATTATCATTGCTGTTCAAACAGTCTAAAGCAGTAAAGGTAATATTTGTATATGAAAATACAAAATATGCATGATGACATATAAAGTAAATTTGATGATGCGCTTCAAACAGATATAAACAACATAATGGAATGGCGACTTACCAGATATCTGAGGAAGTTGTTTTCTATAATGAGTTCTCCCACATACCGGGCTCCCTCCACTCCGATGTCATTCTCCGTCAGGTCCAGCGCCTGCACCGTAAGCGTTTCCTACAGACGACGTCTTGTGTTTAACACATGATATAAAACGTACTAATTTAAAATAAGATGAAGATGACTATGTTGGTGTAAAGATGGAGGTAGTCTATCAAGCTTACTTTGGTGAGATCTTAGCGATTAGATTTTTCACGTTTATTATTATATTGCTTCAAAGCATTTTTTGAGACGTAAGTGAGATGTCAGTAAGAACTCGAAGTAAGCAACACATGAGATATAAACAAAATACTAAGACATGGTATATTATAAAAACATGTATGCCACAGAACGTGATTTTTTCAAACGATATTTTTTAATTACAAGCAGGTTAAAAATAAATAAAGGTAGACCCTCCAATATTTTGTTCTTTGTGCAGCTCATATTGCTTAATATGATTGATATTGGCATGTTTGTATGGGCCAATGACAATCTAGGAGTTTTATTTAATTTTCAGTTCATTTGTTTAACGTGCATCGATTCTGGCGAATTAACCAAAAACTCCAAACAAGTTAGAGTCCAATTTTGACGGTCTACAGAAAATAGAGTGGGCTATATTTTCTGCAGAGCGCCAAAATGAAACTCTTACATAAACTTAATCCTGAACAAAGATAAGATATATGGATTCTTAAGCTAATCTTCCATCTTTAACGAATGTAATCGCCAGAAGATATGTTACAGATTCACAAAACGTTGTTGTTTTTTTTCATTTTGTTTTTTCCTTCGTCATGAAATGGCGCCAAATTTGTAGCACTTGTATCGATGGTGAGCTATGTTAAAAATCCGAGGAAATCTTTTGGATGAATAAATTGTACACGAGCGTGTACAGAAAGCATATAATGATATTGGAATTGATTTCCTTTAAAGAAAACATTTTTAGGAATTGTCTATTGTCTATAATATATCATGTTCTGTCATGTTGAATGATTGTAAGCGCTTTGGGCAAAACGGAAGGCGAGAGGCGTAGGAACAAAAGTTTGAAGGCGAATGAGCGAAGATACACAGGCGACTGAGCGAAGTTGTATCGAGTATTTAGCGCAAGAATGTTATAACTACGTTTAAAAACATTAAAAAATACGTCCGTCTTGATCTAAGAATGTATATGACTTACGGCTAAGGAGATGGCTACTGCCTTCACACCTGTCGGACCTAGACATTGTCGCTGGGCGGAGACGCGTTCTCCGGTGAGGCTGCGGTAGACGGCCGATGAGGGTGAGATCTCCAGATGATTGCATGCCTTCATGTACACTTCCTGGCAGTGAGTCCCTGGCTTGTGCACCAAGTGCGGATACAAAGGTGGTTCTTCCGGCTCCTCACCTATTTGGAAATGAAACGAATAAAACGACAAGACATCTTCACGAGATGCAAAGTGATAACATCCTCAAGGTTACAGACTACTAAATACATTCCCTATATTGTCTTTGGACAAATGACCATTTTACGGGTGAAATAATATTGATTTATGATGGAAGAAAGTTTCACATGTGTACTAAAGTTTAAAAAAACGTTTGAAAACAGTTACGTTTCTCATAAGAAATGTGTTAATTAAAAGAAACAAGGCATCATGTTAAAATGAGTAGGCACTTCCGAACTGGTGTTATTTGTTTGTCTGGTTAGCGCAGTGGTTAGCGCACTCACTTTTCACCAAGGCGACCCGGGTTCGATTCCCAGCCTGGGCGCATGTGAGTTTGATTAGTGGTCACCAAGCCGGACAAGTTAGTTTTCTTCGAATACCCCGGTTTTCACCACGACACAAGAAAACACGCTAGCACAACATCGTGCCAACAGGAGTGACTAAGTATTAGTCTGGTTCCCTGCTTACTGATATTCCATAGTCTGGTTCCCTGCTTACTGCTATTCCATAGTCTGGTTCCCTGCTTACTGATATTCCATACAGTACCGATAACGATAGTGTTAGGGGAAGGAACTCCAGACTTGACTAAGTATAAGCTATCATAGCTTCCTTCACAATCGTTGTAAAATATATAATGGTTTAAGTTACTGGTGTAATTTCCCTTCGATCGACGGACGGTTACGAGTTCACCAATGTTTTTGAATGGACAAAGATGGCCTTGCCGGTAACGTAAACGTAAGGTTACGAAATGGCCAGATACCCATCCAAGGTACCCGATGTGCATGTATGTGATGTTTACATACAGAAAATGGAATGATATAAAAGTATTCAAAACATGTTAGGCCTTGAAATATTGCAGTAAAGGTTATTTCACAGTTAACAACACATGCGTCATTTGGTAGCCAAAGTGCGAAATTTGTATGTGCATTTCCGCTTGTTCTTTGGTTGGAAACGGCCAGACCAAACCTTTCTGTTAATTAAAATAAGTCAAAAACATCATAACGCACAGGTGTTGAAGTCAAAATCCTCTTTTCATTTAGTGATCTAAATAACTGATCAACGTTTGACGTCAAAGAACACAGGTGTTTAAAAAACAAAATGACCAGGCCCTCGTATCAGGGAAATGCTGACGTCAAATCTCAATCTCATGGACCAACCCATTTCACCACTTCGTATCAAAAGTCAGATTATATGTTTTTTACGCCTTTTAAAAGCTCATTCTATCATTTAATATGTTGATTTAAACCTTTGTCAAGATTTCAAGGGAAAATATTCTACAACACAAACTATATTTGAGTACAATTCATAATTTAATAACTACCCGGTAATAACAATTATTCAAGAATTTTTTTGCTCAAGAATTAGTTGTTGTTTTTTCGAAATATTGACAAAATGTTTTTATCAACACATTCTTAAAGAAAGTACGTTTCCAAGAAGTATAAAAAAAATAAAACGATTTTAAATCATACTATGCTTTTATTTGGTAAAATGAGTTGAGATCGATATTGAGTTTTGACGTAAGTATTTTGTTGTGGTATTTGGGCCAGAGTTTGACGTCAAAATACAAAATTGCTCTGTTTGCGGTAATAATAACCAAACACTAAGTAGCCATTTGTACGCTGATCGTGAAATGCAAAGTCAGCAGTCTTGTAGGCATGGACATTACTATTTTCTTACCGTCGAAGTCAAAATCTTCCTTAAAATAATTATCGTTGTCCGGTGTTTCATTGTTTGAGCTGAGCGCCGAGGACCGTCCGTCCATCGCGTCCGCCGCCATCATTGATTCGGTGCGCTTCCGGCGCCGATGGACGGTCGCCGGTGTGTTCGTCCGCGACCGGGTGAGGACTACCGGGTAGATGGCGCTTCGGAAGTGGAGGACTTTCTTGTATATGCTGTCCACGCTGCATCTCTTAATCTGGTCCCAGTCGTTAAACTGACGGACATAATACAATATTTGTTTCCGGTTATTCCGGTACTTCACTTATACTGTCGATAGAGTTGTGTGCATTCGGAACTCCACGGCCATTTTTATCGAAAACAACCTCGAATGTATGCCGGTATATCAGTAGAAGTAGTTCGTATTTTTTTTAATTAGGCCAAATAAAATTGTTTGTTTAGGATAACCTTCCCAAAATATCTAGGTAGGGTAGGTAGGGATTTTTTTATTTTATTTTTTTCAAAATCTGTCGTAAGTTCATAGTGTTTTCTTGCACATGGCAGTCTTTCCTACATTACTGTCATTGCCTGACTTTGTTTTATCATATAAACAATAATTCTGATTAAAATCTGCATTAATCCGCCCTTCGTAACTGTCTATTCGCTGACGAAATTTTTTTTTTTTTGCTCAGAAACGGAAAAAAATAGTTAGGGTCGGCGCATTGTTATAGGTAGGGTCGGGTTACCCGAAACAGACATATTTTTTAGGCCTCACAGTCGAATGTCATCGACTGGGAAAAGGTCGAGATAACGAACATTCCACACATCCGAATTTAAAAAGAAACTATCACCAATCCCAACACATTTGAATTTGATTTATGTCTGACTTCTGCAATTGAACGGTATTGTTACCGTCATAAAAACAGTAAACGTATCATTGGAAATAAAGTGATTTTTTTTGTTTGTGTCAGATTTATTTAATTCACTTAATGATAACACAAAACAGACATAAAGCCACAATTAGATACACTTGTACATTGTAAGAAAACGGAATAGCACATTCGTTATGCCTGTTTGTTTTCTACATGCAGTATTGAGAAATTTCTTCGACACGTAACTATCAAAGTTGTCGAATTTTCCGATGATGTCATTAGAGTCCTTATGCGTTTCAATGAATAACTTGAGCAATAAATGTTTCTTTAATCAAAAACATAAACAAACAACTTTAATTATTCACACTAACCAATTAAACTCCAATTATGACAGTGTTATTTTAACACGCATGGTAATTTAGCGACATGCCGTAAACCGTCTTGAATATTTTCGCACAGGTCTACAACTCGATCTACATGAAAAAGAAAAAAAAACTCGATCTACATACAGTTCGACATAAGAAATATGTGCAAATCGACCACAGGGACTGAAGTAGGAGGTCGACATAGCGAACAACTCGAGATAGAAAAATCGACACAAGCAAGCAGATTTATTTTATATAGAATACGAAGGAACAAATTCGGGACGGAGAAAAAAGTCGACACAACCGGAAAGTGGAGATATCCGACGTCGACATAGCGAGTTTGGATTGTATATCATTAATTAAGTTTAGTGCTTTAGCTAGTATTTATTGATCTAAGTTTAAATTGATTGCCAGTGAAGTGTATTATTGCAAACATGATTAAGATTCCCAAGAGTTTTGAGTATTTAAGTTTAACAGCTAAATCAAATTACTACGCTGTCTACTTGCAGCGGACTTAAACCTACCAATTTATGAGTATGTAAAATGACCATATACATCCGAGGTTGTTTTCGAGAAAAATGGCCGAGGAGCTCCGAATGAGTTGTGTGAACGATATTGTAAAAGCTCATTCGGAACTTCTCTGCCATTTTCTATTTTCAAAACAACCTCGGATATATGCCGATACATCAGTAGAAGTTCGTGAACTTTTAAATAATAGTATTAATTATCTGCAATATTTTAACGTGTATTTTTACTAAGTTTAAATTGATTGCAGGTGAAATGTAAAATTGCATAAATAATTAAAAATCACAGGAGTTATGTAATTAAGTTTGACTGGTAAATTGAAACTACTACTCGATCTACTCGCAGCGTTGTTAAATGTAAATGTTTCTGACATTGTAAACAGTCCATTTACATTCGAGGTTGATTTCGATGGAAAATGGCCAAGAAGCTCCGAATGAATTTAATATGTCAAGGCCATGCACAAACGCGAGTAACGTGCTTTTTCCGTCTGTGTATCCATCTCTGTATAATTTTATAGGTGTGAATTTATTGATGATAGCAATAAAAACAGTTCTGGTTGGGGCTTTACACAACACAAAAATGGGATGAGAAAGTCAAATATTAAAATGATTCTACATGTCATTATTTATTTGATTTCGAGATACAACATTTTGCCAGATTAAAACATACATCCATAAACATGGTTTACGAAGTAATATTTCCTGTAACACTCGGAAAACTTTCGTTAAGGGGTCACTATGATACTGTTTCCAGTAAGAAGGCAGTATACTTGAAAATTGTCAATCCATTTATTTCAGCAAATCAGTAGTCAGCCGTTATTGTTTTTAATTAGGTGAAGCGGTAGTTAAAAACAGTAGCTGGTCCACTTCTTCGGTAGTTTACACACTACTATGTAGACCACCAAAAAATTAAAGATTGTTATTATGTACGTACACAAATAAATGATTATGAGGCTGCGTCGCAACAAACCATTTAGTTTTGTAAGTGCAGTCTAACCCCGATGGCTCTACTCCTTGGGACCGGCGAAAAAAAACTCGAGCTTCGGAAAATTCGAGCCAAGCGGGAAAACATACGTTCAGTGTGAAGAAATCGGTCTTTTACATTTAATTCGAGCCAACGAGGAATACGAGCCAAGCGAGTTCGAGCGAACGGGGTTCGACTGAACATACTAACAGCCTTGAATTATTACATAAATTATCTGTTTTTGAATGTGCTACAGCGTTAAAAAACACACACAATAAAAACAATATATACTAAATATTAAATAAGTTACCTCTGACTTCCTGCATTCCTTTGGTTTACTCCGCTGCGTTTGAAATGCAACAATTTTAGACATTTCCGACGTCTTATTTTCACCCAAAATGCATGTTTCAGATTAATGTAAGAACGAATATACAGACTAACGCAAGGTTTCATATGATACGAAAATGTTTCACTATATAGCTGCAAGTTTTAGCTATTTATTGCAATTATAGCTATTCATATACAATTTCAAGTATTTTGGAACCTTTAATTTCATTCGTATCATTCAACTATCAAAGTCGAAATTGCTTAATTCATGGTCACCTTGTAATATAAACTTTAAAGCCTTTTTAATTTACTAATTTATCCTGATTAAATTCAAGTGAATACGAAAAATAAGTAAAATATTCATACAGATACAAAACCAATTCTATTTTTATTGAGTGTTTGTTTACGTATTGGGTGTGTTTGTGCTGTGTGTTTGTGTACGAATGTTGTGTGTTTGAGAACGTTTGGGCTGTATTTGTGTTGTGTGTTTGTGTACGAGTGCCGTGTGTTTGTGTGTGTGTACGATGTGTGTTTGTGTTTGTGTACGTATGCTGTGTATCTGTGTGTGTATGATGTGTGTTTGTGTATGTATTATGTGTGTTTGTGAATGTATTATTTGTGTTTGTGAACGTATAATGTGCGTTTGTGTCTGTATTATGTGTGTTTGTGTATGTATTATTTGTGTTTGTGTATGTATTATGTGTGTTTGTGAACGTATGATGTGTGTTTGTGTCTGTATTATGTGTGTTTGTGTATGTATTATTTGTGTGTGTGTATGTATTATGTGTGTTTGTGAACGTATGATGTGTGTTTGTGTTTGTGAACGTATGATGTGTGTTTGTGAACGTATGATGTGTGTTTGTGTATGTATGCTGTGTATCTGTGTGTGTATGATGTGTGTTTGTGTCTGTATTATGTGTGTTTGTGAACGTATTATGTGTGTTTGTGAACGTATGATGTGTGTTTGTGTATGTATGCTGTGAACGTATGATGTGTGTTTGTTAACGTATGATGTGTGTTTGTGTATGTATACTGTGAACGTATGATGTGTGTTTGTTAACGTATGATGTGTGTTTGTGTATGTATGCTGTGAACGTATGATGTGTGTTTGTTAACGTATGATGTGTGTTTGTGTATGTATGCTGTGAACGTATGATGTGTGTTTGTTAACGTATGATGTGTGTTTGTGTATGCATGCTGTGAACGTATGATGTGTGTTTGTAAACGTATGATGTGTGTTTGTGTATGTATAAGATGTGTGTTTGTGTGTGTGTTATGTGTGTTTGTGTATGTATTATGTGTGTTTGTGAACGTATGATGTGTGTTTGTGTATGTATTATGTGTGTTTGTGAACGTATGATGTGTGTTTGTGAACGAACGTATGATGTGTGTTTGTGTATTTATTATATGTGTTTGTTAACGTATGATGTGTGTTTGTGTATGTATGATGTGTGTTTTTGTACATATACGATGTGTGTTTGTGTACGATGTTGTGTGTTTGTGTACGATGGTGTATTCTATGTAAGAATGGTATGTGTTTGTGTACGATGGTGTGTGTTTGTGTACGATGGTGTGCGTTTGTGTACGAATGGTATGTGTTTGTTTTATGTATGCTGTGTGTTTGTGTACGATGGTTTTTGTTTGTGTACGATGGTGTATGCTTGTGTATGATGGTGTGTGTTTGTGTACGATGGTATGTGTTTGTTGTATGTTTGCTGTGTGTTTGTGTACGATGGTGTGTGCTTGTGTACGATGGTGTGTGTTTGTGTACGATGGTGTGTGTTTGTGTACGATGGTGTGTGTTTGTGTACGATGGTGTTTGTGTACGATGGTGTATGTTTGTGTATGATGGTGTGTGTTTGTTGTATGTATGCTGTGTGTTTGTGTACGATGGGGTGTATTTGTGTACGATGGTGTGTGTTTGTGTACGACGTTGTGTGTTTGTGTACGATGGTGTGTGTTTGTGTATGAATTATATGTGTTTGTTGTACGCATGTTGTGTGTTTGTGTGTGTATGATGTGTGTTTGTGTACGCTTATTGTGTGTTTGTGTACGCTTATTGTGTGTTTGTGTACGATGGTGTGTGTTTGTGTACGATGGTGTGTGTTTGTGTACGATGGTGTGTGTTTGTGTACGATGGTGTGTGTTTGTGTACGACGTTATGTGTTTGTGTACGATGGTGTGTGTTTGTGTACGACGATGTATGTTTGTGTACGATAGTATGTGTTTGTGTACGATGGTGTGTGTTTGGTGTACGATGGTGTGTGTTTGTGTACGATGGTGTGTGTTTGGTGTACGATGGTGTGTGTTTGTGTACGATGGTGTGTGTTTGTGTACGACGTTGTGTGTTTGTGTACGATGGTATGTGTTTGTGTACGATGGTGTGTGTTTGTGTACGACGTTGTGCGTTTGTGTACGATAGTGTGTGTTTGTGTACGATGGTGTGTGTTTGTGTACCATGATGTGTGTTTGTGTACGATGGTGTGTGTTTGTGTACGATGGGGTGTTTTGTGTGCGAATTGTATGTGTTTGTTGTATGTATGCTGTGTGTTTGTGTACGTATGTTATTTCATTGGCAGTATGTCTTGTTAGTTTATATAGCTACCCAAGTTCTTTACAGTCCCACATTCCGTTTTACCAGTGTTTAGTATATATTTACGTATCAAGAAATAAATATCTTGTTGCAGACTTCTGGTTAAACTTTGACTGATAGCGAGATATTTCGACACATTGATGATGTAAACGTGTCTTAAGACTGTATAGCTAACCTGGTTCTTTAAAACCCCACTCTTTTTTACCAGTGATATTGGATATACACTCAAACCCATTCGCTTGAACTCGAAGGGAACTTGGTGTATCAGTCCCTTTAAGATTGAGATTGGGAAATGACTTATGTACTTTCGTGACAATGGGACCTGCTGGTATATGATGGACATATAATTGAAAATGACAGAACAAGAATCAACAATGCATGGTAATTAATATTTTATTTCATGAGTATACATCCAATAGTCTATAAAATATATGCATACAATATACAAAACAAGTCCATGAATATACACTCAAAGCACCTTTTACTCCTAGAGATATGGCCATGAATAAATCAAAACGTTTATCATTAACAAAATGAATAATTGCAACTGTATAACAGAATATGAATGAATTATACAAATAAGATGAACGATTTGAAGTGTCATTTTTCAGTTTGTCATACTGTCATTTCAAAACAGTCTTGGTAATCATGAATTGAGGTACATTTTATATAATCAGTTAATGAAAGTTACCTTTACAGTCGATGTGATTACAATGATAGGTATTTTTGCATAAAATACTTAACAGCTTCGGACTTAATTGTGACGTAAATCAAAAATAAAATTTAGGCACATCCCTCCGCCAATAGGATCGCCGGACAGATCCACATTTAACCATTAAGCAGGGCTCTGGCAACTAACAGTCCATAAAGTAGATAACAACCGGCAAATTTCCATTTAGGGACGAAAACAACTGCCAAATTTCCATTTAGTAACGAATGCAACTGCCAAATTTCCATTTATTTACGAATGTTACCGCCTAATTTCCATTTAGTAACGAATGCAACTGCCAAATTTCCATTTAGTACGAATGCAGCTGCCAAATTTCCATTTATTTAAGAATGTTACCGCCTAATTTCCATTTACTAACGAATGCTACTGCCAAATTTCCATTTAGTAACAAATGCTACTGCAAAATTTCCATTTAGTAACGAATGCAACCGCCAAATGTCCATTTAGTAACGAATTCAACCGCCAAATGTCCACTTAGTAACGAATTCAACCGCCAAGTTTCCATTTAGGGACGAAATCAACTGCCAAATTTCCACTTAGCAACAAAATCAACTGCCATATTTCTATTTAGCAACAAAATCAACTGCCAAATTTCCACTTAGTAACAAAAGCAACTGCCAAATTTCCTTTTAGTTATTGATTGGTTTTATTAATTGATTTATTTAGACGCTCGCGCATGCGCACTGGCTTATGTAAAGGCATTCGCGGGGTATTTGCCGCTGGGCACTAAAAAGGTTTTTATTATTGCTATTGGTACTCTAAACAATTAGGCGGCGTCAGGTATACAAATCCAATGACTTAATTAAAGTTTGGCTGTCGAGTTCGGCGGATGCTTTCTAAATGGGTACAACGGCATCTGTCTCACATTTAAACTTTTTAAGTACACTTTATCATCTCCTCACGTGTATTATAGAAACGCAATGTTTTGCTACTAAATGACAAAAATCCAACGGAAATGTGACGTTTGTCAAAAAGTCCCGTCACAATTAAATAACAAGTAATAATTATAACAATAAGGTAGAAGGAAAGTTTATCACGAAAACCATATTTATAGTTAAAATGCCTTCTTTATATATACAAGCAATAATAGTTAACAGTTTAACTGGCTTCTAACCTTGGCAACAAATAGCTTATAGGCATAAAACAACGTCATCAATGAGGTTATTTTAAACAAACAGACGTTGGTTGCCGGACTGTTCGTACTCCTAATAAACAAAACCAAATAAGACAGCTTGGCTGACTGTGTAACTATAAACAGATCATGTATATAACCCATAGTGAGTCACAATATCCATTTATGGCACCGATTTAAACACCAGCTACTGCGCTTTATGTCTCTAAGCAATCTGTCATACCACTGTGCTTGATGACGGAAACCTAGATCTTTGTTCATGGTCTTGCTCATTTGTCTGAGGATGCTCCGAATACGCTCTCGAACGCTGCTGATGTTCATTCGGGGAACGCCCCCCTGGCGATAACCCTCGCGAGTGAGCCTGCTCCCGGTGACCGGGATCTAGCGTTCGTCCCGGAGAAGCGCCTCTTGAACGAGAATTTTGTTGCGTAACTGGCGGTTGTTGGTGTGGTTGGTCAAGCGTCCGTCCTGGAGATGCACCTCTTGAACGAGAATTATGTTGTGAATATGGTTGATGTTGGTTTGGTTGGTCGAGCGGTCGTCCAGGAGACGCACCCCTTGAACGAGAGTTATGTTGCGTAACTGGCGGTTGTTGGTGTGGTTGGTCGAGCGTTCTGCCCGGCGACTTGTCTCTAGACCGTTGTTGCTGCTGTCCACCAGGGAAATGTTTGCGCCCCTCGGGGTCTTGGTATCCCTGAGGCGAGACGGGGGAACGGTTGTTCTGAGTGCCATTTGACAAATGATGTTGTTGGTTGCTGGGTGACAACCGCTTTTGCTGGTTCTTTGGGGCGGGATACTTATCTGCTACGGAGTTGTAAAGGGGCGGTTGATCTTGTGACTTGACCTCACTGTTGATAGGCCGAAAGGAAAACTCCCCGTCAACAGTTTGAGGTGGCCTGGGCTGCTGCCCGGTGGAACGAGGATCTGTAAGTGCCCTCGGTTTTTGGTCGCTGGAGCCCGCCGGTGATCTAGGCTCTGAGGGGGCACGTAACTTAGGATTTTGGTAAGCGTCTCGGGACCGGGGATCCGAGGGCGCCCGTGGCCTTTCATCCGAATAGACACCCGGCGATCTGGGGTCTGAAGGTGCCCGTAACCGTTGCTGCTGCGAGGTAGGCTGTTGCCCTTGTGCGGGAGACGTTCGTCGCTGGTGCACTTGAGCTTGATCAGATTGTTGAGAGGTCATGCCAGACCTCTGTTCATTTGGCCCGCGTCGTTGGCCAGCTTTGTTGTCATACAACTGTCTCTCATTTGAACCTGCACGCGCCCTTGGCTGTTGATACTGATTTGGTGACAAGCTTGGCTCAGTTTGTCTTTGGTTTTGATTTAAGTTTGCTCCTGGCTGTTTAAAGTTCCTATCACGGGCATGTGCGTCAGATCTGGGTGCTTGGGCTTCGGGGCTTCTATCTAGACTTATTTTTGGTGTAGCAGCGTGCAGTGCAACACTGTGATATTGCTGAGATGGGGGACTTTTGTATGACTTGTTGTCCTTCTGTGCTATGTAGTCGAATACGACGTCGTGAAGAAACTTAAATCCTTCCTGAAAAGAAACAAATGATTCACTATTTCACAAAATGTCATGATGATAAAACGCTGGTTTATCCGTATATTTAAGCGTTTGCCTTCTGAGAATACAACCTACGTTTACAGTCGATGTAATTGCAGATAAGCACTCATTAAGTTCTAGATTAAATCATCAAGAACTTCAACTTTCGCGGATGGTTTCAAGTCCGCCTGCTGCCACTCATCCAATACACAATCCCTGCTTCAGATTTTGAGTTGACAATGTATCAGCCAATGAGGTTGTATTCTAAGTCAGTAAGATGACCCTAAGTAATATCTTAAAAAGAGCTCGTTCGCTACGCTCGCTAAGTTCACTCCGCCCATTTTTAATCATGAAGAATTTACTGAATGTCATCTCACTATTACTAGTAACTTAGTAAGACATGTTGATAAAATAATTTTAAGAAACTTTCTATATCCAAATCTTTATTAAATGTTCCAACTGAATACCAGTTACTTACACTACGTAGGTTAAAGGTACTCGCTCGTGTTTTTTGTAAAAAAGCACTTTTTTGTGTATGACAAAGTGTGGCAAATCATGAGGAGTTAAATCTAAGAAACCAAAAGCTGGAACCCTTTAGTAAATGTTGATAAAAATCGTCTTTGAAGACTACAATAATCATTAGCGTTAACAATGCTAATAATCGCTTTATAACAGCATTGTTGTTGCTGATTGGTTGACTGACATTATTAAATGATGTTATCAATGTATTGCTAAGAAGTCAAATTATTGACCTTGCTAATTTCCCGGTGGCCTTGTAGTTTTAATAGGTGCCGGTTTCTCATTTTTTCTTGACTTTACCGTCGTGGGCTCGCACCCCACTAAATCCAAAATACTTGTTTATACTGTAACTGTATTTTTTCCGCAAATTCGATATCATAAAGTAAAATGATGATAAAATACGTGTTTTCAGGTGCATTACCGGGAAAACTAATTTTTGATCCAAAAACATGAGCGAGTACCTTCAACAAATGATGATTATCTCAGTTAAAGTCATAAACCATCGAATACGAAGAGCAAAACAAATTAAATTTAGCTACTCACAAACGTCCTGACGGCCTTGTCGGTGGCCTTACCGCCTATGGCGACGGTGCGGAGGACGTCGATACGCTGTGACTCCGCGAGGATCTCCAGACAGGAGGCGGCCAGGGTGAAAAACACCGCCTGCTCCGACATAGACCTGCAGCATGAGTGAGGGTGGTTTTACAGTGGATGTGAGATCGTCAAATGTTATATATAATAATTTGAAGAAATACTAATAATAGTGTGCACAAACTTCTGTTGTGAAGTATACATAAAGGTCATGGCCGAAAACAGGTTGTACGGAGGCCAACATACTGCATGTGACAGCCGCCATTTTGGAATCGAAATGTAAACAACAGGCGATAGATACGGATTTAACATGGAGGTTTTTCAAAGATAAATGAATGTTGTTGTTTATGAATGTTGTTGTTTTTTATTATCTCTTTGTGAATTTAAAATTGAAGCTACTCATGCGCTCGAATATAGGTTGTTTTGGGGTATTGATTCGAATTCATGGTAAAATATTTACTTCATTTACTCATGATTGAAAAAAACACATCAGGTACACATGCTTCTAGTCTAAAATAGTAGACGTGTTATACGGGATTCTTCTAATCCCTGCCGTTGTACATTAAGGATTTGGCATGTAAAAAATCGTAACAAAATCCGTCAACGTATAATTATTTGGACTACAGATAATCACTAGTCGTAATTGCCAATAACTGCTGGGTAAATGTTTGAAATGGTTGACTAAAACACTACTATTCATATCAATTGTTTCAGTGATAAAAAATATTGAAAACCCCACTTACAGGAAATTGACAATGATGGAGCGTTCCCGCTGCGCTCTGTGGAGGGCCTGGAACGTCTCCATGAACATAAGGAGTGTGGAGACGTTCGGATAGAGCTCGTCCGCTGACCAGAAGTAGAGCTCCAGGTGCCGCACCGCCCGCCGACCTTGACCGCCCTGAGGTAACGACAAAGTGAATCTTAAAAAAAGCTTGAAAGATGGCATTGGAACAGCATGTGAAGTCGAGTTATCGCTGTGACCATATCAATGAACGTGTGCATGTTAGTTTTGGCCACACTCTCTCATCATGTTACTACTATATTTGTCATTTGACTAAAAATATCGAACAAAGAACATTCTTCTCAACAAATATAATGTGATGGTCCACTGGCGTAGGTCATAGTTGGAACTGAATGTTCGCTCAAAACGAAAAAGCATGTTTTTTGTGTACAGATGAAAAATATTAGTAGTCATTTTGCGCTTTTTCCCAATGTTATTGACGTCATTGTACGCTGATCCCCAACTTTATTGACGTCATTGTACGCTGATCCCCAATGTTATTGACGTCATCGCATGCTGATCCCATATTGCTGTTTGATTTCCTTTTTTTTGCTTATTTGCTGATGTATTTTATTTTGTACCTTGCCACGAACTTGAAATATGTTTCTCATAACATGTATGTGTGTACTCGTGTGTAATTTTGCCTTGATCTGTTTGTATATAAACTCTATGTTAAAGGCCAACAATTTAGGTTTAAGCCAAATGAACTATTATTTCAATTTGAATGCATTATTATGTTTATTTCATTTGACTGTCATGATAAAAAACGTGTGAATTGTGAACAGAAAAAATAATAGCATTAACATTTCTAAGAAAATCTTTTAATTAATAGCTACCACGTAGCCACAACTACTGTTTGCATCAACCTATATGTATATTGTTCCCTTTAAGATTATAACGAATTTGACGAATTCAAGAAGAACTTCAGTGATGTCTCTCATCCCGTCTTTAAGTGCTAGGTAGCAGACCATGCCATAAAAGCGTGTAATTTCGACATAATCGTACAATGACGTAAATAACATTGGGAATAAGCGTGCAATGACGTCAATAACATTGGGGATCAGCGTAAAATGGCGTCAATAACATTTGGGATCAGCGTGCGATGGCGTCAATAACATTGGGGATCAGCGTACAATGACGTCAATAAAGTTGGGGATTAGCGTACAATGACGTCAATAACATTGGGAATAAGCGTGCAATGACGTAAATAACATTGGGGATCAGCGTAAGATGACGTCAATAACATTTGGATCAGCGTGCGATGACGTCAATAACATTGGGGATCAGCGTACAATGACGTCAATAACATCGGGGATCAGCGTACAATGACGTCAATAACATTGGGGGATCAGCGTACAATGACGTCAATAGCATTGGGGATCAGCGTACAATGACGTCAATAACATTGGGGATCAGCGTGCAATGACGTCAATAACATTGGGGATCAGCGTACAATGACGTCAATAACATTGGGATCAGCGTACAATGACGTCAATGAGATTGGAGATCAGCGTACAATGACGTCAATAAGATTGGGGATCATCGTGCAATGACGTCTATAAGATTGGGGATCAGCTTAGAATGACGTCAATAACATTGGGGATCAGCGTACCATAACGTCAATAACATTGGGGATCAGCGTGCAATGACGTCAATAACATTGGGGATCAGCGTACAATGACGTCAATAACATTGGGGATCAGTTTTCACGCTAACATTTTCCAGGTGCTTGATTATTTCCTACAAAACAATAGGTGGGACTTAAAGGCTTCTAGAAGTTGCTTCTAGCCCAATCCTACTGGTTGATAGTTTGTATATGGCGTATATACACACAATATTTCTATAGAAATAAAATATGTACCAAGTAAATATGTGTAAAAAGGGCATTCCCCTTTAATTCATATTGAGTGTAGCATTTATGTATCACTTGAATACGTTTGAAATGTAGCAAGGTCCGATTACCTGTACAACATTGTATAGTTATATCGTTCTGTTAAGCCCATTCTCGCTTCATCTCTTCTAAACCTGATTAATGGATGCAATTGTGATCTGCTTTATTTCTTACAAAATTTGAGAAAACTGATACAGCTGTGTCTGTTTAATCAATAATTTGTGAGCTCATCATCAAATAGTTCACGTTTAAAAGTTAACAACGATGTCATTAATCACGTTGTTAACTTTAACAAAGTTTTTATAAATCGGCCCCATATTACATTGCACTGTTCCTGTGTTGTTTTCTTTATCATTTATTGTGTAAATGTATCTCCATGCAATAACATGTGATCAAATTAAAAGCAGCAAGTATAAGTTTATGTTTTTTTGTGTGTATTATTTGATTTCTTTATAAACGTATGACATTGTAGGGTTAAGGCAAATTATTTGAAAACACAATTTAATATCAAGAAACGTATTAACCATGTCCCATTTTTACCAATTAATTCTAAACAACTGAATGTTCCCCATGCCTTGCCCACACCCTAGAATCGAGTATACGCGTACCCTCCTCTGTACCACCCAACCCCCTAAAACCTATGGAAAAGGTGTACCCTCCTCAGCACCACCCCGCCCCCTAAAACCTATGGTATACACGAACCCTCCTCAGCACCACACCGCCCCCTAAAACCTATGGTATACGCGCACCCTCCTCAGCACCACCCCGCCCCCTAAAACCTATGGTATACGCATACCCTCCTCATCACCACCCCGCCCCCTAAAACCTATTGTATACGCCTACCCTCCGCTGTACGGTGAGTTTGGTCTCCCGGTGACAGGGATGTAGCTGCATGTCTATAACCTCCACCACGTCAGGACCGATGTTCAGCCGCTCCCCCGGGCGCCAGCTGTATGTGGACTCCTGCGGATAAAAATATTATAATTCACTCGTGTCTTTTCAAACATGTTAATGCATAAGATATGAAACGAAATAATTGGCTACTCGGTCATCCCCATGTATAAGTTTGATTGAGAATCGTTATTACCTCCATTCATACTTATCAAATGCATGGATTTTTTAACTGGCTAGATCTTCATATTACCGCTTGATTACCCACAAGGCTTATGAAGGCCGTTAAGTACGTTTCGCTATCAATGAACGTGTGCATGTTAGTTTTGGCCACACTCTCTCATCATGTTACTCCTATATTTGTCATTTGACACAAAATATCGAACAAAGAACATTCTTCTCAACAAATATAATGTGATGGTCCACTGGCGTAGGTCATAGTTGGAACTGAATGTTCGCTCAATACAAAAAAGCATGTTTTTTGTGTACAGATGAAAAATATTAGTAGTCATTTTGCGCTTTTTTTAAATGAGGATTTCGTGGCCACGTGGCTATAAATTAAAAAATGTCTTTTTTATCGGTACTCAAATCATACTCTTTTGTATTGTAATTTAGATAATTTAAGTCAAAGTAAAAAAATATTACGCATTTAGATACGAAAGTAAAAGAAGTATTTTTGCATCAACCTGCATGTACATTGTGCGCCTTTAAATACTCATGAAAACATCACCATACGCAATTTTGAATAAATAATTTCCCGAGGAATTATACAAATAGACCTCCGCCAAAGCAGTACAGGTAAAAATCTGCTGTAGCCAAGCTACGCTCCTGCATGACGGACGAGAGATGGGAGCCATACCTTGCCGAGTGAAATGATGAGCTCTATCTGCCGCTGTTGCAGGTGGTTCCACAGCACGTCCGACACCACCGGCTCATTGATCAACAGGAAACCGCTCAGGTTGGAACCCAGCTTGATAAAGTTAGAAAGTTATATAAATTTTAAAGACGTTCGAGTTAAGCGGGTTTCCGAACAAATTCGAGTTGAGCGGGTTCTTAAATAAATTAGTAAAGTGTAAATCACGCTTTTCGGGAAGTTTCTTTTTAAATTTTATCGCACATATTTACCAAGGACCATTAGAAAAACAGTCTTTATTGTTCTACTTACCGGAAGAAAGGAAGGAATCGCCGTGCCCTCTCCATTTAAATGTATTTGGACATCTTCCGCTGCAGAGATATCAGAATACATTAAATACATTATGCTGAATGCTGGCAAGTTCTATGAATTGCTGGTTAGGCAATTATGGTTCAGATTGTCCGGTTAGCGCAGTGGTTAGAGCACTTGCTTCTCACCGAAGCTACCCGGTCGGGTTCGATTCTCGGCCTGGGCGCATGTGAGTTTGGTTGGTGGTCGCCAAGCCGGAGAGTGGGTTTCCTCCGGTTACTCCGGGTTCTCCCACAACACAAGACCACACTCTCTCGTAACATCGTGCCAACGAGAGTGATAAATATAATGTTGTAATAACTTATTTCATAATCACTGTAAACTAAATAAGTTAAAATTAAATAGTACGTTAACTGGTACTGTCATAGTGCTATGTTATGTTTTTGTCTTTCAAATACTATGAACTTACACGAAGCTGCATTATAATAAGCTGTGTTCGTGTGACCAGCTGAGCCGTTTTGTTCTTTATGTGCTTTCGGCCTTTGTGCTTGAAATGACTGAAAAACAAAACATAACATCATGGGCGAGTGTTCAGGACTTTTTCCAAAGTTAACAATGTGATAAACGATATCGTTGTTAACTGTCAAAAGCCTTAAATCAAGTAATAGTTAGATGGCATGAGTTAAAATCTTAATGATTAAGATTCGGTGGTGTGAGGGTATCGAACGGGCCCTTCTTAATTATTATGATTTTAATTCAGGTTATCTTACTGACTTAGAATACAACCTCATTGGCTGACATATCATCAAGGCAAAATCTGACTCAAGGATTGTGTATCGGATAAGTGGCAGTGGGCGGACCTTTAAACACCAGCGAAAGTTGAAATTCTTAATGATTAAGCCTAGTACGTAATGATTGCCTATCTGCAATTTCATTGGCTGAAAAAATAGATTCTATTCTGAATATATATGGCTGAAATAGTTGTCTCAAATCTTGTTATAAATACTGCAGAACGCAAGTGTATCCATTAAACCTTCAGAGCAGTAAATAGCTTAAAGTTAAAAAGATGACAGTAACATCGTAATTATCGTTTTCAATCATTTTGCAACATAAACAGTGTCAAAACCAATTCGAAAATATGTTGAGAATAATTAATAAATTTTCTATATATCCCTACGTTAATGGCCGTTCTAAGTATGACACTATTAATCAACTGGTCCGGCTCACAATGGCCGTTCTAAGTATGACACTATTACTCAACTGGCCCGGCTCACAATGGCCGTTCTAAGTATGACACTATTACTCAACTGGCCCGGCTCACAACGGCCGTTCTAAGTATGACACTATTACTCAACTTGCCCGGCTCACAGTGGCCGTTCTAAGTATGACACTATTACTCAACTGGCCCGGCTCACAATGGCCGTTCTAAGCATGACACTATTACTCAACTGGCCCGGCTCACAATGGCCGTTCTAAGTATGACACTATTACTAAACTGGCCCGGCTCACAATGGCCGTTCTAAGTATGACACTATTACCCAACTGGCCCGGCTCACAATGGCCGTTCTAAGTATGACACTATTACTCAACTGGCCCGGCTCACAATGGCCGTTCTAAGTATGACACTATTACCCAACTGGCCCGGTTCACAATGGCCGTTCTAAGTATGACACTATTACTCAACTGGCCCGGCTCACAATGGCCGTTCTAAGTATGACACTATTACCCAACTGGCCCGGCTCACAATGGCCGTTCTAAGTATGACACTATTACCCAACTGGCCCGGCTCACAATGGCCGTTCTAAGTATGACACTATTACCCTACTGGCCCGGCTCACAATGGCCGTTCTAAGTATGACACTATTACCCAACTGGCCCGGCTCACAATGGCCGTTCTAAGTATGACACTATTACTCAACTGGCCCGGCTCACAATGGCCGTTCTAAGTATGACACTATTACCCAACTGACCCGGCTCACAATGGCCGTTCTAAGTATGACACTATTACCCAACTGGCCCGGCTCACAATGGCCGTTCTAAGTATGACACTATTACCCAACTGGCCCGGCTCACAATGGCTTTTCTAAGTATGACACTATTACCCAACTGGCCCGGCTCACAATGGCCGTTCTAAGTATGACACTATTACCCAACTGGCCCGGCTCACAATGGCCGTTCTAAGTATGACACTATTACTCAACTGGCCCGGCTCACAATGGCCGTTCTAAGTATGACACTATTACTCAACTGGCCCGGCTCACAATGGCCGTTCTAAGTATGACACTATTACTCAACTGGCCCGGCTCACAATGGCCGTTCTAAGTATGATACTATTACCCAACTGGTCCGGCTCACAATGGCCGTTCTAAGTATGATACTATTACCCAACTGGCCCGGCTCACAATGGACGTACTTGGTTAATTAACGAAGTATTCTTAGTTATATAAACGTCGTGTGAGAGCGTTCTCGTATGAATCCCGCGAATTACGTATTATTTTGTTTCACAAACAACCCTAATTTGGATCCCGCTAATAGCGTACTAACTTACTTAGCGATCTGGGTGGGCCGCCCAGGGCTTGGTTCCCCAAACAACTCTGAGACGCCAAAGTTTTCTAATCAAGTTAGGTGTGATTTTATAACTGACTATTTGGGCAATTAGTTTTCACGCAAAAATATCTAAAATAGCCGATAAATAAACACCTTCACGTGTATAGTTACCATAAACGCATCATGTAGGAGCGTGCGTCCGTCCGCGGTGGCCTCTTGGAGGCGGAGATAGAGGTTGGGGAAGTTGTCTTCGTGCAGTGTGTTCGAGTGAATCTTCACACACTCGTACATCCGGGCCGTATTATGATGGCCTAAAAAGGAAGTAGAGAAGGCTTGTTAATTTAAAGGTAAGTTTAGTCATATCATATAATTTTGACACATAGTATGTTTTTTGCATACATGTAGCACTTTATACCAAAGCTGATTTGTCCCCAAATTGAGGCTGTCTGCCCAGCAACCACAATTAAATCTCGTGATGTGACACATATCTATTTTCGTTCATACTTTTTAAGATATATTCTGTGCACATTCGACTGGCGTCGTTCACATACAAAGAAAATGAATAAAACTTGCCTCAACACAAATAAATCTATTTTCGGATACTTATACATATATGTTGGGTCACATTCTCAATTCGCCTTACCTTTCACCCCATTAGTCTTGGCCGGTGGATCTATGTCGGTACCCAGTTTCTTTTCGTCGTTTTGACGACGGCCTCGGCGTGAGAGTCTCTGGATTGAGCGGCGGATGCCGTCGCCGCCCCGCTGTGACATCCGCCGGAAGGACTGGCGAATCGAGGACGCCAAGGCTTTGATATGGATCGACTTACTGGAATTTTCATATCACAGTGTTAAACTACGCAAACATTAAACATGTATTGCGGAATGCTTACCTTCGGTATATAGAAATCAGTCCCTTACATTCAGTTCGAGTCAATGAGTAAATCGAGCCAAGCGAGTTCGAGCCAACAGGGTTCGACTGTACGTACATTTCTAGACAGGTTTTTTTTAATCAAGTACTACCATCAAAAAATATAAGTGCAAAGTCAAGAACTAATACACTATTTCACCCAAAGTAAGATGAAAGGATTGCCGGACGTAAATGAAAACACATAGGCATATTAGTACTGAACAACGGGATAGTCCTGGCGTAAATGTAGAAAACAGGGCGACAGCCTTGAGAGAAGCTAGTGGAACATGCCGGTGTAGATGTTATATTTGCACATTTACGATAGCAAGGTCTTTTGGCGACCAGGCAAGCGAGAGACTATGGTCTTCAATAAAAGTCTGATGGGCGCGTTCACACTTTTCATGTGACTGAAGAAAGACCATGTACAGTGACCCGAATATAGCGCAGAGGAAAGTGGAAAGCAAAAGGTCTGCGAAATTCTCGCTCATATTCAAATATTGTTGACAAAATAAAACCTCTCTCCTCTTTTTAATAAGGGTAAAAATGATGTGTCACCCTAACGGAGCTTGATTGATGTACTAAATCTTTAAATCTTGATAAGTTTAACTTTTATCTGTAAGAATGTCATTGTCTTCAATGGGAAATGGTGTGAAAGTTACCTTCTATATGAAGCTTTCAATGTTTTTAAACTGCATATTAAAACACAACTTTTTTTTTCTTTTTCTTTCTTCAAACGTACTATGAAAACAGTAGGGTCGACGCCTTTTTCGTTGGTAGGGTCGGATAAACCGAACCCGAAATATTCTTTAGGTCTTATATAATATTCCTTCTACAGTCAGTTCTGCTGCAGCAAAATATAAATCAATGTTAAATCGCCTTCACAAAAACGCACAGATTGGATAACAAAGACGCTATACTTACTCCTTCCGGTATCGCCAGACGACCCAGACGACGAATGCTATTATAAGCCCCAGCGCGATTACTCCGCCAATCACCCCGCCTATAATGTTTCCATAGTAAGGCTTGTAAACTTCAACGATCCGCTCTGGAAGTCAAAAACAAACACACACATGTATTCTTATAATGCAGCTTGAATCAACCTTAAAGTGACATTCACAACATCCCATGACGCCCCTTGGTGCACTGCAATTTGCACAGGGGTTTAAAAAATGATGTTTAATACAGCAAGTCAATGGTAAGAGTGGTCTAGTGGTTAAGGTATCCGCATTTCACTCAAGAGGTTGCAGGCTCGATCCCAACTATGGTACCTTTTCATTGACACCATTCCCGTTTTTTTACCCAGGAAACGGATTCGAGAGTGATTTTATAAGCTGTCAGCTTTCGTCACATTCAAGCTTAAACAATATAGCCTATACGAAAATGGTCAGGTCATCCAGCCATCAATCATTCTAAAATGTGAATATGGACCCTGGGTAATATGGACCATGGGTAAAATGGTCCCCGGGTAACATTGACCCTGGGTAATATGGCTAAGGGTAATATGGACCCAGGATAATATGGACCCTGGGTAATATGGACCTAGGGTAACATTGACCCTGGGTAATATGGACCCCTGGGTAATATGGACCTAGGGTAACATTGACCCTGGGTAATATGGACCCCTGGGTAATATGGACCCAGGATAATATGGACCCTGGGTAATATGGCTAAGGGTAACATTGACCCTGGGTAATATGGACCCTGGGTAATATAGACCCAGGATAATATGGACCCTGGGTAATATGGTCCAGGGGTAGCATTGTCCCTGGGTAATATGGACCCAAGATAATATGGACCCTGGGTAATATGGACCTAGGGTAACAATGACCCTGGGTAATATGGACCCTGGATAATATGGACCCTGTGAAATATGGAACCTGTTTAATATGGACCCTGGGTAACAGTTACTCTAGGTTAATTTGAGCCGGGGTAACATTGACCCTGAATAATAGGGACCCTGGGAAACATGGACACTGGGTAACATTGACCCTCGGTAACATGAACCCTGTGTAATATGGACCATGGGTAACATTGACCCTAGGTAACATTGACCCTGGGTAACATGGACCCTGGGTAATATGGACCCTGGGTAATATGGACCCTGGATAATATGGACCCTAGGTAATATGGACCCTGGGTAGAATGGACCCTATGTAACATTGACCCTAGGTAACATGAACCCTGTGTAATATGGACCCTGGGTAATATGGACCCCTGGGTAATATGGACCCTGGCCAGGTAACATGGACCCTGGCTGGGTAACATGGACCCTGGTCAACATTGACCCTGGGTAATATGGACCCCTGGGATAATATGGACCCTGGGTAGTATGGTACACGGGTAACATTGACCCTGGGTAATATGGACCCAAGATATTATGGACCCTGGGTAATATGGACCTAGGGTAACAATGACCCTGAGTAATATGGACCCCTGGGTAATATGGACCCTGGATAAGATGGACCCTGGGTAACAGTTACCCTAGGTTAATTTGAGCCGGGGTAACATTGACCCTGAATAATAGGGACCCTGGGAAACATGGACACTGGGTAACATTGACCCTCGGTAACATGAACCCTGTGTAATATGGACCCTGGGTAACATTGACCCTAAGTAACATTGACCCTGGGTAACATGGACCCTGGATAATATGGACCCTGGATAATATGGACCCTGGGTAATATGGACCCTGGGTAGAATGGACCCTATGTGACATTGACCCTAGGTAACATGAACCCTGTGTAATATGGACCCGGGGTAATATGGACCCTGGGTAATATGGACCCTGGCCGGGTAACATGGACCCTGGTCAACATTGACCCTGGGTAATATGGACCCTGGGTAATATGGACCCAGGATAATATGGACCCTGGGTAATATGGTCCACGGGTAACATTGACCCTGGGTAATATGGACCCAAGATAATATGGACCCTGGGTAATATGGACCTAGGGTAACAATGACCCTGGGTAATATGGACCCCTGGGTAATATGGACCCTGGATAATATGGACCCTGTGAAATATGGACCCTGTTTAATATGGACCCTGGGTAACAGTTACCCTAGGTTAATTTGAGCCGGGGTAACATTGACCCTGAAAAATAGGGACCCTGGGAAACATGGACACTGGGTAACATTGACTCTCGATAACATGAACCCTGTGTAATATGGACCCTGGGTAACATTGACCCTAGGTAACACTGACCCTGGGTAACATGGACCCTGGGTAATATGGACCCTGGATAATATGGACCCTGGGTAATATGGACCCTGGGTAGAATGGACCCTATGTAACATTGACCCTAGGTAACATGAACCCTGTGTAATATGGACCCTGGGTAATATGGACCCTGGCCGGGTAACACGGACCCTGGGCGGGTAACATGGCCCTGTCAACATTGACCCTGGGTAATATGGACCCTGGGTAATATGGGTAACATGGACCCTGGGTAACATGGACCCTGGGTAACATTGACCCTTGGTAACATGGACCCTGGGTAAAATGGACCTCTGGTAACATTGAGCCTCGGTAATATGGACCATTTGTGACGTTTATACAGATTTAAGGTTATTGAAGTTACTTTATTGAAATGGGTCCCAGAGCGTGTTAAGGCGCCTAATTCTAGGGTCAAGTCGTGCCGATCGTGTTTCTTAATAGAACTAACTCCACTAGCGGGTCCAGTTGGGCGCGCCCTGCGCGCCCGGCGCGCCAACTATCGTCCAAGTTTACTTTTAATTTACATATAAGAGAACATAGGGAAAATATACGGCCAAAATGCACCACTTAGGGCTAGAGAATGTTAAAATGTTCATGATGGAGTACTCCCAAACCCCTTTGTCAATACTTCAGACCATAAAATCCCTTTGCCGCCCCTGAAATCGCCCTAAAACTGACAACAGAGTGTGGGATTGTGCTTTGTACAAAGAAATGTCGGTTCTTGACCCCTTTGTTCTTAATGTTTTTTTGTGATTCGAACGAAAACAACGGTACAACCAAAAAACATAAAAACATCCCAAGATGGATGAGTTATGAACCTATGTCACACTTGTCCCCAATCCAGCCTTCCATACATCCATTGAGGCACCAGCCGTCCACCTGGCGACACATCGTCCCTGCCGCGCATTGGTTGCAAGGTGTCGCGCATCCCGGTCCGTAGTAACCGAGACTACAGCCTATGAGCGAGGGAATGATAATCACGTTATATGAATTATAAAATTAATCCATTGAGCAAAATAACATACACTCGAACCGCGTTGGCTCAAACTCGCTTGGCTCGAATTCTTCGTTGGCTCGAACTTGATGTTAATGACCGATTTTGTTTCTAATGAATGTAAACATTCACGCTTGCCTCGAATTTCCCGAGGTTCGAGGTATTTTCGCCGGTCCCTGAGAGTTCGAGCCAACGAGGTTCGACTAAATGTTATTTACTGTAATTGCAAATGATACAGGATGGTCACATTAGCAAACTCCTCAGGAAAGGTGGGGAATGATAATTTTAGATCAAGGAATGGTCCACCTACAAGACAATGACAAAATATAAGATATTTACTTATATTTATGAAATAGGATGATCGCTTTAGCAAACTCCCGTGGATAGCATGGGAAATCTAGGAATGGTTCTCCTACAAAACAATGACGAAATGTTTGCAAACATAGGCTCGGTGTTGGGCTTAGCTGTATGCAATTCTTAGTAGCACATTCTAAATATAAACAACAGTAAGTATTTCCAAGGGTGTTTTGGGCGGCCCTGCAATAATACGCAATCCTTTGTTTATTTTTCATTCAAACAATTTAAGGTTAGACCATTCCTGTTTGTTGCAACTCTATTTCTGACAGGAAATTATTAGAACTGCACTCTTACAGATTGACCGTTTAGACATTTTTTTTTTAATTTTGTGTCTTGGAATGAGCCAATTTTTGCGTAAATGTTTGAAAACCAGTGATATAAGACTTCAGACAAAACATCAGACCGCAGTTTTTCATATCTATGCTCGAAAATTGAGGTTTAATGGCTTATAGCGTAAGTAACGCTTTAAGAAAAAATGTGTTTTTCAGTAGTTTTCAAAACAATTGAGACCTGTTCTTTAGTGTGAGTTATCTTATAAGACTGAATTGAAGTCTTTGATGCCAAAATTAGCTGATTCTAAGACAACAAAATAAAAACAAAAGTCAAAACTGTCAATCTGTGAAAGAGCTGCTTTAAAACACCGTTTGCAGGTATTTACGAATGCTTGCTCTTCATGAAATTGCAGAGAAGTACACATCGGGCCGATTGTTCAGTTTTTCTTAAAGTTAACAACGTCGTTAACACCAGTGTTGTTAACTCCAAATCGTTTCTGCTCCGGAAGGTTAGTAACCACATTTGTCATCTGCTGTGTTTCACACAGGATGGGTTACAAATGTTTCAGCTGTACTTGCTCATATCTAAATAAGTGAGCACATCGTCAAATAGTTCATGTTTTAAAGTTAACAACGATGTCGTTAATCACGTTGTTAACTGCAACTGTGTTCTGAACAATCGGCCCAATATCTATTGACGTGTCTAGATATAAATCACCTTCTTCACATCGCGGTCCCTGGTAGCCATCTTTGCACGTGCAGGAGCCATCCTTCGGTCCACACACCGTGGTGCACATGGTATTACCGCTGACGGTCTCCACCTTGCAGTCTTCCGCACAGTTGCTAGGACAACGGTTGGCACACCGGTAACCATAGAAACCCGGACGGCATTCTGAAAAGTTGAAAACAATGGCTTTTACGTCTAATTGTGAAATGAATTAGAATCCTTTATACTGGATAGTACGTCCTGAGTATAAGGTACCTTAAATACTTTACCAGTTTTGAACCTTTTTAAAATAAACACAACTAATAAGAATATGATCGGACTGCAAAAATAGCTGTGTCGTATCCATAGAACAACTTGAGTAATTTCTTATCTTAAATGCCTAGTTTAAAGATATCTTAAATGCCTAGTTTAAAGAATGTTTGGCATGATAATCCCCTGCTGTGCATATTCTGCTAATTGCACTGGTGTCACAGAAGGGGCCAATTTCCTGTGTATTCGTGTATTGGCTCTGGGCTATTTAGGGTCCATTTATATTATAAAACATCCATTACTGCACAGCAGGATGCTCAGATCGGAGATCTGACAAGACAATTAGGAGATTAGAAGATCAGTTTACCGAGGTTGTGTACAAATACAGTTTTTTTGTTGTTTTATTGGGTATTTTTGGGATGGGGGTTACTTATAGAAGGCTTAAACTAGGTCTTTGAGACAAATTCCTATGTTTTTCATTCTTAAATTTATAGAGAAGTGCAAGCGGTTTTTTACCAAAAGAAATGTATATTTCATAAAACTTACTTAGAATTAAGTATTTTAGATATGGTTAAGTTATTATACCATATGACCAGCGAGATATTTAACTAAAGAAAATGACTAAACATGTTTTATGAATACCGGCCGTGACCCGTAAACTGAATGGAATCACTGAGTCATATCTAAGGATAAGTTTAAGAATTATATGTATTATTGTGCAATAAACACGGGGTCTGTATGTTCAGTTTATAGTTATGTATACACAACAGTCAAAATTGTATTAAGTGGCCACCTGTGTAAAGGTCACAGTGGTTGCTTAAGACAGGTGGCCACTTAATCCAGGTGGGAAATTCCGCCACTTAAACACACTGTATTTAATCCCTGCAATCCACAGACATTCGAAGCTCGCTGCAGGAGCGAGCAGACATGCTCATGGTTAAGGCAGATACAAGTTATAAAACATGGAGGGAGTATTTTTATTTAGTGACGCCACCAAATTATCCATAGGCGTCGGCTAAGAGTTTTAGTTCTGTTAGATTGTGGAGCATAGTGCTCAGAATGCAAGAATCGTCCATGGCTGAGAGTAGTAGATAGGTTCATCCCAACCCGATCGTAGGCACTTTTACGGAAACGAAAGTTACTGAGTTTCCGCAGAACCCTGCGCTAGGTTTGGATAAACCTTTCTTACATGAGCGCCATGAAAGATGCTTTTTAGCCCACCTCAATTAAACAAAATTAAGTAAATTGTATTTTAATTGTATTTTTACATCTTTGCCCTTGTGGGGTCGAACCAGGCATAGACCACGGATCAGCCACCTTCTTAAACACATAGCTAATAACTACTTAATAATATCACCTGTTTTGCAGGTCGTGTCCGACGTATTATAACCATCCGCGCACTCAAAATCCGGGCAGACGCCGTCGATGATGTCACATTGTCCAGATCGGCAGTTTCCGCATGTCTCCGTACAATCGATACCGTACAGGCCAGGATCACATTCTAGACAAAATGTTCTCAATTGACAATTGATAGACAATGGGCCGATTGTTCAGATTTTTGTTTAAGTTAACAACGTTGTTAACGGCATCGTTGTGTACTTTTGAAATTGAAATAGTTTATGATGTGCTGATGTTATAAAGAAAAACAGGCATAGCTGAATCAGTTATTTTGCTATTTGTGAAAAGTACCGCAGATCGCGTGTGTCTTCGAAACTTTCAGAGTATTAAAGATTTGAAAGCTAAAAATTATTCAGTTAACAACGTTGTTAACTTTAACAATGATCTTAACAATCGGTCGAATGTTTTAATGTACAATTTTCAACAGTCCGTTCACAAACATAAAAAACATTCGCCATGTTCGCTTTTTTGTCTATGCATTGACTCCTATATCGGAACGGTAGCAAGAAGGCGGAGCTTAACCGTTCAATAACTAGCATAGGGATAAATTTCGACGCTATTCACTAATAACACACGCAAGATATTGAACGTT
This sequence comes from Mya arenaria, assembly GCF_026914265.1. Classification (NCBI taxonomy): domain Eukaryota; kingdom Metazoa; phylum Mollusca; class Bivalvia; order Myida; family Myidae; genus Mya; species Mya arenaria. Next base: position 47,026,490 of record NC_069124.1, on the reverse strand, counting down.
GTCCTTGACAGCCTACCTGTTACCGTGCCAATATGGAAGTCAGTGTGTAGTAGAAAACAAAGAACGCACTTTCAAACATGCTACAACTTTCTTAAATACTGAAGACCAAATAATTTATTGAATTTTAAGCTCATTTTTGTGCGTTGCATTTGTCTTTACAAAACATTTGCAAAAATGCTTAACACAGTTTCCGAACACACGAACCTTTGTCGCAAAAGATGCCGCTCCAGCCATAGATGCAGCCGACCCCACACGTGCCGTCGATGTTGTTACAAGGCACGAGCGTCCGGTTCTCGCCCTCCCCCGCCCCGCACTTCCCGCAGTCCTTGTTGCAGTTCATACCATACTTGAAGTATGGACACTCTAGAATAACAGCATATAAGGTTTGACAAACAATTAAAGACGGGTTGGTATTCAAAATACAACTTAAGTTATTCGTATTGCCATTATACATCATTGACTTCATTCACACTACTGGCCAGTTGTAAATAACAAGTAATCCGCTTAGCTACATCGCTCTTGGGTCTAGTTAAGAACAATACTGAATACCAGTCCATGCACCAAATTTCAACAAAATAATTAAGTCGAATCTAAACTCGTTAACTTCATAACATCAAAAGTTATTCAAAGCCGTTTTTACTCTTAATTTTAAAGTGCATTTATAGAATACAATGGAATAAATTGACGTTAGGCTTTGGTCAAGTTTTAAAAGGAAAACTATTCTATAGCAAATATTGAACTTATTCTAAGTACAACTCATTGTTTTTACAATAACTGATTTTCTGCTCTAGAATTAGTTTCCTTTGACAAAATGTTTACACCAGCACAGTTTATGAGAAATACGTTTTTAAAAAAGAATAAAAACATACAAGATTTTGAATCAAACATGTGGTAAAATAAGTTATGTATCAAATAAATTAATTGTAAACTATGTAGCACGTCAGTTAGTAAGTTTCAATGCATTGTATTGTACACATCGATACCAAGTTTATGTCAATTTTCTACTTTTTTTAGTTATTTTATCATACGGAGTACAGCCCCTTTAATCATCAACGTGTTTCTGATAATATGGCGTTTACTTAGTTTCATATGGTATATATCTACCCACCGTTTCAATAACTTATTTGAATGTTTAGATATATGTTTACCCTCATTCGAATTATGATGAAAAATATATACTATCACTTTACCCTATTCAATTGCATCTTTGAATCAAACTTTTCATCTTGTTCTTCTGTTAGAAAAGTATACATACCGACTTTACAGTTCTCTGTCTGCTGGTAGCCAGAGGCGCATCCATCCGAGCAGAGGCCGGTGGACGAGTTACAGGTGCCGGCCACTACTTGGCCGGGCACGTGACATTTCCCGCACTCGTTTTCGCACGTGTCACTGGAGGCTTTGCCCCACGCTCCATCCGGGCACACTGTAAAACAGGGAACATCGTTAAACAGAGAAAAGCTTTAAGTATTAACGATTGTTCACATAAATACCAGGGCGTCTGGAGATTTTAAGAGAAGTAATTTTCAAATTTCAAACGGAAAGAAGAGCAAATAGCAAGTTGTAAAATAGGTACATAGTAAGTTTACGTCGATAAGAGCAGCACAAGCATTGGCATTAAAGGGGCTGTACTCCGTATGATAAAATAGCGAGAGAAAAAAAGAAAATTGTCGAAAACTAACATAAACTTGGCATCGATGTGTACAATGTATTGAAACTTACTAACTGAAGTACCACATAGTTTACAATTTATTTAAGTTTAGCAGTTATTTCGTATTTTTCCATTAAAAAAGATAACTGGGTATGTCTACCAGGTAGAATTTATTCCTTATGCGTGATTGGCTAGTCGCCTGTCGGTGTTATCACGTGATATTACCGAGGTAGGTGTATAGCTTAATTATACCACCCATTTAGAGTAAGCCGTCGTAGCTCAGTGGATACGACGTTGTCCTGCAATTTTGGCGACACGGGTTTTTTTACATTTTGGTACCATTTTTTACAATTATGATATCAAAGCGCAACACATTCTATTAGATAATTGTCCTGAGATTCTTTACAGAAAAACTTTTTTTGGTGCCATTCTGGTGTACAGTCCCTTTAAAGGCGCACAAAATGGGTTGATGCAAAAATGTCATTGATTTTTACTGTGCGCCTTAAACAAGGTTTGCATGTACAGATAAAAAAAATATACTCGGAGTTGTACAAATTATATCAGGAGTACAGTGAATTATATTACCTGTGGTGCAGGTCCTATCCTGTTCGTGGTAGATGTAGCCGGTCTCACATCCGGTGTAGCACGTGCCGTCTGTGTGGTTACAGGCGGCCCCACCCTCACAGTGGCCACACGGCTGGCAGCCTACACCCGTCGTACCGTCGGGACAGGCTGGAAGGAACACCATGAGGTTGCGTTAGATTTCCCAATGCTCAATTGTGAAAACAGCTTTAAGCTACATTTGGAACTCCTCGGCCATTTTCCATCGAAAACAACCTCGGATGTATACCGGTATACAACAGTAAAAGATGAAAGTTAAATTGAAATTTCTACTTGCAGCGTAGTTAAAGTGTTTAGATTTCTGACATTGTAAAATGTCCATATACATCCGAGGTTGTTGCCGATAGAAAATGGCCGAGGAATTCCGAATGCTTTAAACTTATATGAGGTACTCTCAAGTCCATTTGCTGGGTAGGAACCAGTATGTATGTCTTTTTTCTAAGGCCAGGGGAACGTGCAAGCTCACGTCTTCATGGGTGAGAGGCGGACATGTATGCTATTGGACAGATCTCACCTACTTACGTTTTCTGTCGGGGGAGGGCCGTAACTGATGTTGGCATAACTCGTGGCCCAATCCCTTCACATGCTTGATTTTATAATGTCGCTTTAAATATTGTGTTGAAATTTGCATTGATATTCTCATTGTCAAATGTGTTTTCACGCATTAAAATATTATTGAATCAAGGTTTTCTGTTAACCACAATAATGCGCTGTCGGACCGTATTTGGTACAAAAACGAATATGGTACAAATTTGTACCATATTCGGCCGAATATGGTACAACTGTCTAATTGTACCATATACGTATCTGCAGTTTTGGGGTAAAATGCCTGACCAAATATGGTACAAACTTGTACCATATTCGGATGAAAAATGTACCACATTCGTTCCGAATATGGTACACACTCATCATCGTCATCGTCATCATCATCATCGTCATCATCATCATCATCATCATCATCATAACTACAATTTGCATCAACGTCATCAATACCATCATGAAAATAATCATCATCGTCATCATCATCATCATCATCATCATCATCATCATCATCATCATCATCATCATCAGCATCATCATCATCATCATAATCATCATCATCGGCGGCCGGTAATCATTGGCGTCAACATAATAAAAAACTTTTTTCATCATCATCATTATAATCATTATCATCGGCCGATAAACATCGCAGTTATCATCATCACAATCATCAAACCCCAATCATCATCACCATTGTCATCATCATCAATTACATCATCATCGTCACCATTAACGCCATTATCATCATCATCGTCATGATGATGACAAAAGTTTTGATGATGATGACGACGATCAAAATTACCGTCATCATCATCATCACAAACTTTTATCATCATTGTCATCATCATCACCATCATTATCACCACAATCATCAAGGTCATCATCATCATCATCAACACCATCATCATCATCACCATTATCATCATCGTAATGAAGATCACAAAAATGTGATGATGATAACTGCGATGTTTTTCGGTCGATGGTGATGATGATGACAAAAGTTTTGTAATGATGATAACGACGGTCAGCACATCATCATCATCATAATCTACCGATAAAAATCGCCGTCAGCATCATCAAAACACATTTGTCATCATAATCATCATCATTATAATAATCATCATCGACCGATAAACATCGCTGTCATAATCATCAAAATACGTTTGTTATCATCATCATCATCATCATCATCATCATCATCATCATCACATCAATTATCAACACCCCAATGATCATCATCGTTGTTATCTTCACCAACACCACCATCATCATCACCATCAAAACCAACATCATCATATCCATTATCATGATCGTAATGGTGATCACAAAAGTTTTTTTTGTGATGATAATGACAGCGATGTTTTCGGTCGATAATGAGGATGTTGTGATGATGATGACGACGATGAGAATATCATCATCATCATCGGCCAATAAACATCGCCATCATCATCATCACAAATATTTTGTTATCATCATCATCATTATCATCATCGTCGGCCGATAAACATCGCCGTCATCATCATCTAAAATCTTATCATCATCATTATAACCATCATCATCGTCCGATAAACATCGCTGTCATCATCATCCCAAAACGTTTGTTATCATCATCATCATCATCATTATCATCATCATCATCACCACAATCATCAAACCCCAATCATCATAACCACTGTCATCATCATCACCACCACCATCATCATCACAATTTTTTTACCATCATCATCATCACAAATGTTTTGTCATCATCATCATCACATATTCATTTTACATTTTGTATTTTATAATTTGTTTCATTCAAGAGATTCAACAAACTTGTACTTTTTTCATTTATTGGTATACTGACAGGATTTTTCAAAGTAATATTGAAGAACATAGAACAGCATTTAAATTTTAATCCAACTGTAGCATTTTGACCAGACATAATATACATATATACATTCATTTTAGTAGCAGCCAAAATATCCCAAATGTGCTTCGTAAAAAGTTACCATTAAATGAGCAAATGACAACAAATTTCCGGTAGAAGAACATAATCATCAATCACAAAAATAACATAACAGGTTTCCAAACACCGATATACATGTATATTTCACCTGTAATGTCTGTACATGACATCTATGATATCATACCAACCGATTCCACTAACACGCAAACGCAGCCATGCGTTTGCCCATTTTGGCCCCTTGATGATTTCTTTTATTGCCGAAATAAGACCGCTGTTTCTGCCCGCTCTTGTTAATAGGAAACGAACGCTAACAGGATTTCTGTTACTAGTATCTAGTCCAATATCCGGCCGAATGTAAATTCTAGGTGTTTGCAAACTCATTGACCTTATTAAATCTCTAAAGGGTTTGCCGACCTTCGCCAACACAAACTGGATTGACGGGTTTGATTGTATGCAGAACTTAAAAATTTCAACTTGAATGTGAAGTGGTAACATCAGAAATGGAAAAGTCGTTCGCCTCTGTGCCCTCCTATTGTTTATCATATCTTGAAGCTCTTTCAGGGCTGAACACACAGAGACGTCACCGTTGTCGCCAGAGTCACCGTTGTCGCCGGAGTCACCGTTGTCGCCGGAGTCACCGTTGTCGCCGGAGTCACCGTTGTCGCCGGAGTCACCGTTGTCGCCAGAGTCACCGTTGTCGTTGTCGCCAGAGTCACCGTTGTCGCCGGAGTCACCGTTGTCGCCAGAGTCACCGTTGTCGCCGGAGTCACCGTTGTCGCCAGAGTCACCGTTGTCGCCGGAGTCACCGTTGTCGCCGGAGTCACCGTTGTCGCCAGAGTCACCGTTGTCGCCGGAGTCACCGTTGTCGCCGGAGTCACCGTTGTCGCCGGAGTCACCGTTGTCGCAAGAGTCACCGTTGTCGCCAGACGCAGCGTTGTCGCCAGAGTCATCGTTGTCGCCAGAGTCATCGTTGTCGCCAGATGCAGTGTTGTCGCCAGACGCAGCGGTGTCGCCGGAGTCACCGTTGTCGCCAGAGTCACCGTTGTCGCCAGACGCAGCGTTGTCGCCAGACGCAGCGTTGTCGCCAGACGCAGCGCTGTCGCCAGAGTCACCGTTGTCATACGACTGTTCTAAGCGTGATATTATGTCCATGTACACGCGTTGATTGATACGGATACTAACGTAATGCATGCCAAATCCTTCTGGGAAATACCCCAATGCAATTGTTCCAACATCACCATCGAACTTTCCATCTGCTGACACAATTGATGAGTGTTCTAGTCCTCGGGTACAAACTACCAGGCACTGCAAATTATATTCTCTCATAAGTGCAATGAGCGTGAGGTTGTCGCCGTATGTCCCATTCTTAGACATATTCTTAACGTATTCATCAAATGTTTCATCATAGACAAAAGTTTCATAGAAATATCTGTTTTCTACAATGTGATGGACTGCTTCCTTACGTAAAGCATCTACGTCTTTGTATATACCAATTTTACCAAGTTGATGCGATATAGCAGCAAATTGACAATTTCCATCCGGATTTGGGTCCATGGCAATATTCACCCCATCCAACAACTGCAGATTTTCATGGTGTGTTGAAACATGATAGTACTTAGTTCTGTGATTTTGTTTCTCTGAGCGGTTCTGTTTTAATGAATGATTTTTAATTTTTCGTTGTTTCTCTAACGCAACAGTTAGGCTAGTCATGTTTTCGACCCCAACCGATTTGCTTACGAATCCAAGTTCGGGTTTGTTCGGTACTTGAAATGACACGATATAAACACCATTTCGTTTTACTTTTTCTACCTTGCCTTCGATAACATATCTTTTGGTTGGCACCCTGGATTTTCGAAAGGGATAGCGAATTAATACTGTCTCTCCTACTTTGTACTTGCTTGGGGAAGTTGCGTTTTTCAACAGCGACCTGTAAGCCTTTTTATTTGCTCGCCGTATGGTTTTCTTTATTTCACGAGAACTATGACGTTCTTTGGTAAAAACATGACTTCTTCCGTAGTAGGCTTCAAAGGGCGTGAGACCCCCAAGAACTCGTTTGAAACTTGTGTTTATGGCATAGGCTAAATCTTGAAGCCCTTCGACCCAGTTAAATCCACGTTTACTTTTTGTTGCAAATAGAATCTTGGCCTTTATAACACTGTTTGACCTTTCACACTTGCCCTGTGATTGAGGATGATACGGCCTACTATTGATCATTTTGATGTTGTACTTGTTCAACAAAAGTTTCATACTAGGGCCTTTAAATTCCAGTCCGTTGTCACATTGGATGATGTCAGGGGCAAGGTTAACCATCAACACGTCCTCTAATGCCTTTGCAACTTCACGCGAACTCTTCGTTTTCAGGGGTTTTGGCACAACGTACCTAGAATAAACGTCCACGACTTGTAGAATATAACTGTATGTGGACCCCTTGTAGCTAACACTTTGATTTTTCATGTTAATTAAGTCAATCTGCCATCTTTTGCCTGGTTCCTCTTCTGTAATTGTCTTTGGCGTTGGCTTGTTTGTAAATCTCGGATACTTCTCATGGTAATACTTGCTATTGTACAGTATTTCAAGGATAGCTTGTTCCGAGAACCCCGTGTAATTTACTTTCAGTTTGTTGTAAATAACCCTTGCTCCACATCCTTTGTTTTCCATGAACATCTTCTCAACAAATCTAGGAAGATCTTCTTTCACAAGGACTTGCTTTCCGCCACACAATAAAGAACCCCGGTCACCAAGCTCGAAGTCCTTACGTTTTCTAATCATGGCCAAACAATTATTCTCTTCAGGTGTCCGTTTCTTCACAGGGACATCGAACGATCCGTTTAAACATCTGACAATAATGTCGTACTTCGACCTGGGCAAGCACCCTAATTGCTTCCTTTTTCTCCTAATTGCTTCCTTCATCTGAAATAATATAATAAGTTATTATACATTTATACTTCATTAGTTAATAGAGCTTGTATTGAACACCGCGTGTCGAAAACGAATGTCTCACGACATGAGCTGAGCTAAAATCACTCGTCTGATAGCTCCGCTAAAATTTACAATCCGAACTTCCGGGCAATATGCGCAATGAAAGTAGCAAGTACTTCATGTAAAGTTTCATTGAAATCCAACCGAATTCAAATTCAGGGGAAAAATAGCGGGCAAACTTATGGCGGTCAACGGACAAACGGTCTGTAGAAACCAATGCTACGTGGATGGAAGGGATATAAAGAAGGGGCCCTGGGGGCCTAGGTCGCTCACCAGAAGTCACGACTAGGCAGGGTTCGAAGGTCAAAGACCTATAAACTCCATAAAATTTAAAATGTTCAAATCTACAGATTAAAGGAGCTCGATCTGATTTTGGTGGAAAATACACTTTCGAAAAAAATTGTTTCCAAAAGTCGCTATTAATGATTTTGTGAATTGTTTGGGTTAATCTAAAAATACTGACCAGAGGACATTGCATGACATCAAATACAATCCGAAAAAATAACAAGATTTTTTATTTTTCAATTAAAATACACCAAAATTGGTATTTTTGTCCTATTTATTGAATAGGAATGGAATAGGCCGAAAATATCGCGTTAGTAGATCTAACGCGAAATCCATTTTCCATGCATTTTCAGTTGTTTTACGATAGAATTTCTTCGATATAATTCAATATCCTTTGGTCAGTAGTTTTAGATTAACCGAAAACAATTCACAAAATCATTAATACTTTAATAGCGACTTTTGAAACAATTTTTTTCGAAAGTGTATTTTTCACCAAAATCAGATTGAGCTGTAATAACTGTAAGGAAAATAAAGGCAAAAGCTTCAAAATTAAGTCACTTGGTCAAGGTTTAATTCATCAAAAGTCGAAAGTTCAATAGAAAATGTCACATAACAAATATCAAAGCTCTGGGCAAAGTGGTTTTAGAGAAAAAGATATATATTTTTAAATTTCTCTATATAATAATTATATAGTTAAACTAAGCGTTTTTGTACCAAATACTGTCCGACAGAGCAGTATAAGTATTTCAAGTATGTTTTCATTTATTTTATGCTGCGTTTTACTTTAATTTTCATTTTACAGTGATTAGCGTTTATTTTCTGGGTTATATGGAAATCCACACAGTCATTTGAACGTAAATGAACTAAAAAAGCATTGCAATTTGAAATGCTAACGTCTGACAAGCTTTACCAGTCGGTATATAATTTATTTATGAATCTTTAAAATAAATGTCTGTTTTCATGGGCAAATCTTGCCCAATGTTTGGCTTGGGAGTTCGTGCATTTTGTTTTCAGAAGAAAAGTTAACAAAAATGAAACAGTAGAAGTATGCAGATGTATATTATGTAAATATTCAACACAGGCACGGGACGGTGCCAATTTTTACCCCAGGGGCATAATTTGAACAATCTTAGTATAGGACCCCAAAATTATGTCACATACCAAAATTATGTCACATACCAAATATCAAACCTCAAGGCCTTGCAGTTTCGGACAAGAATATTTTTAAAGATTTCACTATGATTTGCCTTTTCGTTGCCATGACAACCAGAGTTCTTCATGAAATGGAATTCTTTGAACAACTTTGGTAGAGCTTGATGCAAGGACTATTCCTGCCAAGTTTCATTGAATTTGGCTTAGCGGGTTAGGAGGAGAAATCGTTTGAAGAAATTGTTGACGGACGCACGTACGGACGCACGCACGCACGGACGATGGACAACTTGCCATCACAATAGCTCACCTTGATCACTTTGTGCTCAGGTGAGCTGAAATGTATCTTGAGAGCTGATGATGGACAACATTTTTCATGAAGTTTCATGACTGTAGCTTAAATATTTTAGCAGTTTAGGAGTTACGCACCCGGAAGGAATGCCACGGACAATTGGATAGACGGACGGACAACTGCAAATGCACTCTGAGGGGGGGGGGGGGGCATAAAACATAAAAATCAATGCATGTTAAAACATCAATGCATATTAAGACAACTGAAAATTAAAATTATGTACAGTACTTACTGTCAAGAATTCTTTTGAAGTTTGAAGAAAGTTTGGATTTCAATTCTTTCTAGTCGAAAATCACAACTTTTCTTGCCGACCGCCAAGTCAAATATGGTTACTGACTTCTGAGTAAGACTCGTGTGCAAAATTCCCGCCTTTTTAAAGCGGCACGTTATCAAAGAAAAAATCGGAAACTTCAAAGCTTTGTCGGCTTCTCAGCAATATGACGTCGGAACGACAAATCAACTTTACAAAGTAAGGCCAAATAAAACATTATGTCTGGTTCCGGTGACATGCCCCCAAAAAGTAGGTAGGGTAGGTCGGCATTTCTTTTTATTTTATTTATTTATTTATTTTTACTGATGCTGAGTGAAAGGTGATATAATAACGTTATTTTAATGTATATTTTGTGTGATTAAAGTCTTCTGTGCGTGCAACACTAAGCTTTTTATGTACTGTAAACATGCATAGTGTGCAAGCTGGAGGAGTTTTATGCACATTTAACCCTATAGGTTTAATAATTGTTTCTTTCTGTACGTGTTATATTTTGAAAATATAATTCGCTATAAACGAGACCATTTTCGGTGCTTGCTATGACTAGTACAGTATTTATGCAATTATATGGCAAAATCATGGGTTGTAGAACATTTTAAATTGACTGAATATCAGCGTAAAAAGAAGTCGCAGGGAATGCTTTACGTTGAATGCTTTAGTGCTGTGCAAATTCGTACATTTATTTAAAAATATGAGGTTTTGATTCGAACCTTGCCACAAGATCAATGTATTTCTATTTTCAAAATTTACTTTCCCTTAATCAAGACAACATATTATAGATTCAAAACTTAAACTAAAATTATTAAGTTTTGTTTTATTTTTAGAATGTTTACATGAACGCTTTAAAAACGTTCTTTACAATTCTCTTGAATATTGAGTAAAAAATCGGACCAATTTTTTCGTATTCAAATAAAAAAAAGTTTAGGGTCGGGCGAAAAAAATAGGTAGGGTCGGGTCACCGGAACCAGACAATTTTTTTCTTTTCGCCTAATGTTTAGGAATACAGTCACACCTGTCTAAAGCAGCCAGTCAAACATCCTTATTTTTGGAGAGATATATTCATTTAAAAGAGCTCAAAATCTCTTAAATCGGATTTTGGTGAAAATACACTTTCGAAAAAAAAAGTTTTAAAAATTTGAAAATTGCTATTAATGATCTTGTGAATTGTTTGGGTCAATCTAAAACTACTGACCAAAGGATATTGAATTATATCGAAGAAATTCTATCGTAAAACAACTGCAAATGCATGAAATATGAATTTCGTTAGTTATTTTTTCGGCCCAATTTCTTGTTTATTTTTCGGATTTTCTCATGCAATATCTTCTTGTCAGAAGTTTTAGATTGACCCAAACAATGCACGAAATCATTAATATGGCTGACGCGACGTCATTCGACCAATCGAATGCGACGTCGACATTCCTGCAACGACGTTTGCTTAAAGCAATCATATCTGGACAAAACCTACCAATTATTATTAAAATGTATTAAAATATAAGCATTAATACCGAGGGGTATTAAACGATCAAATTTTCCAAGAAGCGCTGGCGCGCTTCATGGATTTGCTCGCCTACCTTTACCCTTACAAGTTCACACTCTATGAACATAACCAAAATGCGATAATCCTCAAACTTTTACAGAGTTACCTGGAGCAAGCACGTCTCTAGTCTTAGAGTACTAGTACTTAGTAACCAGTACTAAGCAGATACATTCGCCAGTAATTGACAACTGCCCTACTTGAAACAGCGGTAGGGGAAGAATGGCCGTAGAAATCATTTCGTGACCAATCTCCACGAAAGTATCTGGCCCGCCCGGGAATCGAACCCAGGCCGCCTGCGTGCCAATCTGACGCGCAACCGACTGAGCTAGCCGGCGAAACAGTTACACAACCAGCTAAATCCATGTAAAGTGTGGTTAGGTTAGCTGTTTCTGTTACTGCTACTTACGACGACGACGACGACGACGACGACGACGATGATGATGATGATGATGATGATGATGATACTTTTGTCACTTCCAATATTAGGTTAATACAATGTATTTGAGTTTGAAAAAAAGTTTACACATTGGCAGACTATTTCATTTATTAAGAAATACATAATTTATGTACCATATACGTAGGCCATTTTCATTTTATGAGTTTTTTTGGTATGTACCAAATACGTTTTGGCGAGCATAGAAAAACTTATTCCAACCGAATATGGTACAATGTTTGTACCATATTCGGTCGAAAATTGTACCATATTCGGTCCGAATATGGTACATTTGTACCATATTCGACCGAATATGGTACATTTGTACCATATTCGTTTTTGTACCAAATACGGTCCGACAATGCGCGTTATGGAAACTTTTTTAACATTTGGACATTCATTATGTTCCCCTGAACGCGTAGAGTCGCGGAAACAAAATTCGTCAAAGACTCTCAGGCGGCTGTTCATGTGGACTAGGTTAACTGTTTGATTGCAATACCTACGGCATATTCTCAAGATACCGGTTCCACCTTCTCGTATGAACATACTAGCTTACAGTCATTAACATATTTTTTTATTATATACAACTACTTTTTTATTTTTAACTAACATTCATAACCTAAACTTGTTATAAATTGTATAGAAATATAATATTTTACATTTATATATTTGTATAGAAGTATGTTCGAACCTCTTAAATATAAAAATGTATAATATGATGGTAACCGCGTTTCTCTTTTTAAGTCAAAGGTTCTTTATGTTGGTACCCCGAACCAAAATTTATTTTATATACACTACACTCGTATACAACACAAGCACATCCTCGGCACCCAGCTTATTCATAACCTATATAAATAAATACGCTGGCGTGCCGAGAATGGACACTGATATAGCAATACCTGGTACCACGGGTATCGGACCGGAAGTAGACAAAAATAAGCGTTTGATCTCTACCCCACACCATTCCTTTTACTTGGGGAAATACTACCGGTACCTACTTAAAGAGCAGTTTCCGGTGACGTAGCCGGGTTCGCAGAGGCCGGCGTTCGGGCATACCCCTGTGAAGACGCTGCAGGGCGCTGCATCCGCGCATTTGCCGCACGTCTTCGTACATCCTCTCCCCCACTTCCCGTCATCACATCCTGCGAGAATAACACCGTAATGCAATAACAGTTGCCGGATGTAAGCGGCCATCTAATCAACGACCATATCGTACGATCGATGTTTCTAATATTTTATTCTTGGCTGCAGATATATGGATCAATATATATTTTAGTTTATAGCTATTTGAACTTATTTTAGCTCGAAGGACACAAAACCTGACAGCCTTATAGAACTACCCTCGCGTCAGTTTCCTGAGTAAACTCAAGTTCTGCAGCGGGGGCCGTAGCATCTTAAAGCATCTTAAGTTTAAATTCTACCCTTTTCCTTAAATTCAACAATTTCCTAACCTGTTCTTTTTCACTGAAAGAAAGTATTATGCTTAGTGTAAATTCTACAATAAAATATTGACATTTAGGTTTTTAAAAACGAAAAATCAGTTTTAAAGAACTAGTTTTTTAAAAGAAATAAAATGTTAAATATATATTAAGATGCTTCAGTAATACGGACCAATTTTGAGAGGCCATGGAAAGGTGCTCATGGCCCCAATATCACCAAAATACTTAAGTAAAATCTCAATCTCAACTCATTTTACCATATAACACCAAAATTTATTAAAAACCATATATGTCTTTTTACACCTTATAAGAACACTTTCTATTACAGGATTTGTTGATTAAAATATTCGGTCAAGATTCCATTTGAAAAAAATGAAAAAGTATTTGAGTTCAATTCATTATTCGTTAACACTTACTCAAGTATATTTTTGTTCTTCAATTATTTTTTCTTTGAAAATTATATATATTTTTATCAACACATTCCATAAAAAAAACGTTTTCAAAAAGCATAAAAACATGCAAGATTTTGAATCCTACCATGCTAGTATGTGGTAAAATTTTGAGATCAAGGTCTGAGATTGAGATTTGACTTAAGTATTTTCGTGATATTTGGACCTGGTGGGCACCTTAACCATTAGACAACTCTCGTATTCAGTAATATGAATCGGAAAAAAAGTTTGGCTGAACACATTTCTTCCATTTTACATAGATCTCTATATGAAAAAAAATAAAAGTAAAATATATCATATTTCTGACACAGCCTCAAATTGAAATCTTTATACGATACTTCAATACGTATATTTACAAGTTAAATATATGTATTGCACGTTGTCCTTAACAATATGGTACAAAATGGTATAAAATGCACCATTTCGGACTAGAAATTGTTGAAATTATCTTGGGGAGTACCCCCAAACACCTCTGCCAACACCTTAACCCCCCCCCCCCCCCCCCCTAAAAAAAATGGTACTGAGGGAAGAGCGCATGTCAAAAATGTTGCCCCCATAAGTTATGCCCCCACTAAAGTCAGATCCTGGATCCGCCCCCGAGGATATTGCCTGACACATTAAGTACATTTTTTGTTTTGGTTTAAGGTGTTGGCCGGGGTGTTTGGGGGTACTCCATTGAAATGGTATGATGAAATATGATCTGCTTATTTGAAGGTCCTTCCGCAGTGCAAACTCGGGCAATTAATCTGCAATTGGTGATGAGTAAGTCTTCAATGGCTTCATACAAAACATATTCATTTTGTAGAAAGGCTTTGCCGAAAAAATACAAATCCTTTATGGGCCAAAATCTGATAAAATCTTCTGTCATAAAATTTGCTCAACTCCTCGGTACACAGGGGAGGATCCAGGATTTGACTTGATGGGGTTAACTTAGTGGCGTAACCATTGGACTTGCGCCCCTCCCGCAGAACCGAAATTTATTTCATTTCAAAAGTTGGCAGGGGGGGGGGGGGGTGGCGGGGGGGGGGGGGGGGGTACTCTTCAACTCAAATTTAACAATTTCTAGCTGGAAATAAAATGTAACCTTGGACAATTTTATGGGGGGGGGGGGCGGGCGTCGGGTGCCCCCTTCTCTTTTGATCCACTTTTGTTACACCTACACATGTTGCAAAGGATGCTAAATATTGAAGCTAAAACCCACATTAAACATGACAAATTGACAACTTTTCAAATAATGATCACTCAATCCAACTTAAGCACTGGTGATGGCCCTTACATTCTCTTAACGCACTGCATAATTACGAAAGTATTTGTGTGTTTTTCTGCAAACAAAAATGACCTTGATATATCCGTGATAAAAAAGCCACGCTTTAGGCATCGCATATTTTACCTACCACTGTATACCTCATTTGCCTATAATGGATTTGACCTCCACACCGCAGTTAAGAAGAAAATTAAGCCATATCTATATGATGTATAATAAGATAATAAGACAAAAAAACACAATGTTTATGTGAATATGTGAAAAGTAATAGATGTAATTTAACACAAAACATTATTATACCTGGTTATTGGTCCCAGTTTTTATCGATATCCTTTTTAATATATTTATGTATGGTCATCACTTCTAGAATTCTCATATATTGTTTGTGGTTTTATAAATTATATGTACAAGAAAGCTAGGTTGTTTTAAAGAGGCGGAGCCTGAATTTGACGTAAGAAGGGGCGTTCCTAACCTTTTTATTTGCGCCCCACCCTCAGCACCAAAATTTATTCTCCTTAGACAATTTAAACAATTTCTAGTCCGAAATCGTGCATTTTGGGCGTATTTCATTTCTCTTCTTCAGCTAAATTTCAATAAAAATAAACTTGAACGATTGGGGGGGGGGGCGTTTGCTTAGGGTTGCCCTTACTTTTGTCACATGTGTTTTCGTGGTAACCAGCTTCGCATCCGGATGGGCACTCCCCTGTATTCGTGCTGCACGTTTCTCCCGCTAAGCAATTGCCGCACGTTTTCTGACAATAGTTTCCATACGACCCGCCCAAACAATCTGCGGAACATGCATAATAGATTTTACGGAGGCAAAAATAACATAACAATACGATTATTTACTGACAGTCGAAACATTGAGTATGATAAAGGTATACTAGCTGACCAGCGGACAAGCTTTAATCAATTCTAAATATAGGTATGCAAACAAAATACAGTATGCTATGTGTTTGTTGTTGGTGTTGTTTTTTGTAAAATGACACTTTTGTATGAATGTGAACAGCTAGTCTATCCTGCAATTCCTTTATATTAGTCATTACGACACTAGAATGACGTATTGTCGATGGTATGACGTAGCGTGCAATGCCGAGCACGTTGCTGTGTAATACTCGGACAAGGCCCATTTGGCGAATGCTTCGATAACATCGCTAGTCATATAAGGTTTTTGGAGCATATATTTATAAAGTGGACATAAAGAATTTAACCCTGGTTAGAGCTACCCTGGTTCTTTAACGTTCACCATTGTATGGCCCAGTCACACGGCAGCCTCATTTAACGTCCCCCAGAATGACGATTTGTATTACGTTACTAGTGCAGGGATATCGAACTTGCGACCCCTGGATTGACAGTCAAGTGTGTTACCACTAGACCACGGATCCCCCACAATCTAAGCTCGTTCGAAACGGTACCCGTTTTATAACATAAAGTACTTACATCCGTACACGCTGACTTCACATAATTCCAGCTTGAACGCTTGATGTAGGGCCGTCACTTTAACGTATTGGCCATTGACGGCGCCCGTCCGGCAGGTGGTTTCTAAGCGAACGGGCATCGACTGGTTGAAGTGGTTACACATCTGCCACGCTGTAGCTCCCTCTTTTCGTATTTCAATGGTGAACGTCCTTAATTGTGCTAAAAATATACAAAATTTAAGACGAGGAAATAATTCGTGACTTCATGAAAATGTAGCAGATAGTCCATGTGATTTTTCTTCTTTTGATTTCTTTCAATATAAGGTAATGATGATATTCTATGTAATAATTGGCTATACATGTACTTTTATCAATTTCGCTTATTTCGTTTCGCTCGACACAATAACCAAAACGTGTTATTTGATTAAGAAGGAATAAAAGAATAAAAATATTTTATTATTATTATTATTATTATTATTTTTATATTAATAATAATCATTATATTCAACGTTATGATAACAAGAGATGTTTGTCAAACAGTATGCACCCCCCCCCCCCCCCCCACCGAGCGGCATGTTGTCTGGATGTTTTTGGACAATTGAATGAAATATGCAGGGACCGAAATGACAGCTGATTTGCCATTGACATTGGATGCCTGTGTGGCAGTTTTAAGACTATGACCTTTCAAAGTGTGAGGATAGAAGGTTCAGTTTTAATCATATTCAGATGACGACTGATATTTGCAAAAAAAATGTATCCTCTTAGGAGCAGGGAATAAGTAAATATAACATAATTTTAATGAAGGATATGAATTATGACCTTGACCATTGACTCTATGACCTCAATATCCATATAAGTCATCAACTTGTCACCCAAAACCAAAATTTCAAGTCATGTGAGGGTCATGTATGCATGCATTGTCAAGTAATCAAACATACAAGCTTTTTGTATTCAAGGTCACTCCGACTTTAACCTTAGACCTTTTGACCCTAAAATCAAAAGGGATCATCTACAGGTCAGGCCCAACCTCCAAGGCAAGTTTGAAGGCCATGAGTGAAGGCATTGTCAAGTTATCACTCCAACCACATTTTTGCATTCAAAGACACTGTGACCTTGACCTGATGACCCCTTAAATCAATAAGGGTCATCTACTGGTCAGGCCCAACCTCCAAGTCAAGTCTGAGGGCCATGGGTGAAGGCATTTTCGAGTAATCACCCGGACAACCTTTTATCATTCAAGGTCATTTTTGACCTCGACCTTAAATCAATAGGGGTCATCTACTGGCCAGGCCCAATCTTCAAGCCAAGTTTTAGGGGCATGGGTGCAGGCATTGTCGAGTTATCACTCGGACAACATTTTATCATTCAAGGTCACTGTGGCCTTGACCTTTAACCTGATGACCCTAAAATCAATAGGGGTCACCTTCTCGTCAGGCCCAGACTTCATGTCAAGTTTGATGACCATTGTTGAGTTATCACTCGGACAAGCTTTTAAATTCTTTTATCATTTAAGGTCACTGTGACCTTGGCCTTTGATCCGATGACCCGTAAAACCATAGGGGTCATCTACTGGTCAGGCCCAACCTCACTGTCAAGTTTGATGCCCATACGTCCAGGAATTGTTGAGTTATCACTCGGATAAGCTTTGGTCTGCCGACAAACAGAAGAAGAAGAAGAAGGAGGAGGAGGAGAAGAGGAAGAAAAACAAAAAGAAGAAGAAGAAGAAGAAGAAGAAGAAGAAGAAGAAGAAGAAGAAGAAGAAGAAGAAGAAGAAGAAGAAGAAGAAGAAGAAGAAAAAGAAGAAGAAGAAGAATGATAAAAAATAATATCATTATAATAGAAAGGTTTCCTCACCGGTGGTGTTATCGTCGGCGTAAATGATAAGCCCCTCGACGGCCATGTCGCGGCCCAGGTCAACCGTCCAACTTGGCTGGTCCACCACCTTCGGTGCTACGGTGCACTTGGTGATGTCGCCATCCACCGCGCGACCGGCGGACAGTGTCTCCCAGGATTCCTTCTGGTATGCTCTCTTCTGGTATGCCAAGTCGTCTGGGGCGGGGGGGGGGGGGTTAAAACAATTAATTTAAATGCAATTTTAACAAAGGGGTGTGCAATAAATGTGTAAGAGTTAAACATTTCACATAGGAACCGAGACAAGACTTTGATTCTGAAGGGACTCGTTGACATTTTATGGGGTAAGACATTAAAACATATCGTGTGGAATGTGAAAAAAACATATATGTATTTAAATTTACGACACAAATTTTCTATTATATTGAAAACCGTAAGTATTGCTATTGACTTTTTATCTGACTTCCGGGTTGGATTTTCAAAGTTCTTTTTCAAATCAGTATCTGCCACTTTTTGTTTCTTGTTATCGTTTTTTTTTTTCACTATTTCTTCACAATTTTAAATGAAACAAAGCGCAGTCTAGGCCGCTTACGGAGCCCCGCCTTTGGCCTTTTACCTGAGTTGGATTAAGAGTTTAGTTTCTTAAAACACTTCGAAAAAAACTATTAACAAAACGGCTGCCTAACGAAGCACTGTCAAAACATTATTTTGGTATCAGGTTTGTCAAAGTGTTTGATGAAACTAATCACCTAATCAAACTCCGGTAATAAAACGAAGGCGTGGCTCTTTAAGCGGCATAGACTGCCCTTATTGGTTCGTTTAAATTGGTGTTGTAAAACAAGTTATCTTTATGACGTAATTTATCACGTGGTATACACAAACTGATTTTTAGTGTTAAAACAAAAATACCAAAAGCTGGAATCCTTCAGCAAATGTTGATATTTGCTCAAAAATCGTCTTTGAAAAACACAATTTTCATTATCGTTTATAACGCGATAAAAAATTAATTACGGCTGTGGTGTCGCGTGATTGGTTGATTGACATTATAACGCGATGTATCCTACAAAGGTCAACATACCCTACACTTTTGTTAAAGACCCGGTGGCCCAGTGTACTAGATAAATGATAACAGAAGAGTTTTCAGATGCATTCCCGGGAAAACTTATTTTAAAGCTGCACTCTCACAAATTGAACGTTTTGACATCTTTTTTCAATTTTGTCTTAGAACGAGCTAATAATGCAAAAATGCATGAAACCAGTGGTATAGGACTGCTGACAAAAAATCAGATTGCATATTTTCATATTTAGTTTAAACATATTTTATTCAGTTCGTATATACAAAAATAACAGTACAGCAATAGTATGATGACATGGATCGGAAAACAAGCAATGTAATTGCTTATATTAATTCCTTTCCATGTAGCAGTGTACAGTTAGAATTGCATAGAAAAGTCAGTGTATGATGTGAAGTGAACAGTTTGACGAAATATATTAGTTTAATAACTGTTCAAACTATTATTTACATTTAATTTGAATGTTTTGGAATAATAAGATAACTATTAAAAAAACAAACAATCAAAAAGAAAAAAAAACGCAAAAATATTCTGTCACACACACTGTCCCGATGAAAAGCGATCGATACACCAATGGGGTCGACTGTTAGGCATCAAAACGCTTTGATGCTGTAATGAATCTCTGGACTTTTAAAAACAAGCTTGAATTGGCATCAAGAGTAAGGCGATCATTACCGAAATGAAGATTTTCTACAGTAGCAGCACAAGGTAAATCATGGATAAAACGGTTACGCATTAATTGATATCTAGGACACTGAGTGAGATAATGTGACACAGTTTCAACGGCACCACAAGCACAAATGCGAGAAGGAATTATATTTCTTCTGTGAAGGTCATAATTTAATGAGCTACATCCTAATCGCAGACGAGCATTATTAACTTGATGTTGTCTATTTCCTACATTATACAGGAGTTGTGATTTCTTTGGTTTCGTGTTAAGTTGTGATTTAAACTCGCTGAGAGTAGGTGCATGTCTGATATCTTCAGGAAGTGAGTTCCACTGGCGAATAGTCAGGGGTAGAAATGAAGTACCATAGGCTTGAGTTTTACAAGGGATGACTGGAACTTCTGAGCGATTTCGTAGGGCATATGGCTGAGCTCTCGGCTGAGGAATTAGATTTGTAAGATACTCTGGAGAAAGACCATTTTTCATTTTAAAGAACAGAATGAGGCGATGTTTGCGTCTCCTTTCCGCAAGTGTATCCCAGTTAACGTCAGCTATAAGCCGCTCAATACTACAAAGTTTGGTAGCACCGGTTACAATTCTAGCCGCCTCGTGTTGGACAGCTTCGATATCATTTTTTTAATTCATTACTACAATTGTCCCAGACAACATCGGCATACTCGAGTAAAGGTCTAATAAAAGTGACATACATTTTGTCCAAGGCTGCACGGGAAATTACAAACTTTAACGTCCTAAGAATACCAATTCTCTGCCATGCCTTGTTGACGTTTGAAGATATGTGGGATTGCCATTTGCCATCTGAAGAGAAGGTTACCCCAAGATGTTTATGAGTTCTGATTTGAGATATGGGTACATTGTCGAGATAAAGTGGGGGTTGATTTTGTTGTTGACGTTTACGAGAAAAGAGAACAGATTCTGTCTTGGATGGATTAAAAGTTACTAGCCATTTCTTCGACCAAGATGATATTTGAGATAGATCATGGTTAAGGTCGGCTGCAGAAGATACGGGATCTTCGACAATAATGTAAAGACTGGTGTCATCTGCGAATAAGCGTATGTTTGCCTTAATGTCATTGACAATGTCATTAATGAAAATAAGGAAGAGCAATGGTCCAAGGATAGATCCTTGAGGAACACCAGCTTTGATAGTGAGGATTCCTGAAGCAGAGTTGGATAGGACTACCCGTTGTTTGCGGTCAGAAAGATAAGAGGAAAACCAATGAAGAAGTGAACCACTTATACCGATGGATGACAGCTTATGAATAAGGCCATAATGCCAGACTCGGTCGAACGCCTTTGAAACGTCACAAAAGACAGCCCTTACTTCTTTCCCTTCATCTAAGGCTTTGCTGACGTCGTTGTAAAAGAAAGCTAACTGGTTGACGCTAGAATCGCCTTTGATGAAACCAGATTGGAAGTATGTAAGTATTTTATTCGAGATGACGTAGTTGTAGAGGTATTTGTGGATACAGCGCTCCATGAGTTTGCCAATACAACTTAGAAGTGATATTGGTCTATAATTGCAGGGACTAGATGGATCAGATTTTTTGAAAATGGGGCAGACGTTCGCCAACTTCCATGGAGAAGGGAAGGTAGAGTTTGCCAACAATCTATTAAAATATTTCGAGAGAGGCACAGCAAGTTCGTCTTTGCCCTCTTTAATAAGTTTAGGACTAATCGAGTCAGGACCACTGGCTTTACTAGTATCAATACAGGAAATTGCATCTCTAACGTCCTGGCTTGTCAACAATATTTGTGAGAGGAAAGTGGATGGAACGTTCTCAACTGTAAAAGGGGGATGTTGCTGGGGTTCTATGGTTGATTGTTTGCTAAAGTATGAGTTTAGAAGGTCTTCCTTTTCTTCATCGGACTCTGCCTTAATTGTTCCATCAATAAGAGTTGGAACTGGTGAAGATGTTTGTTTTTGAGTTAGTTGTTTAGCTAGTTTGAACCATACTTTAGTTGTTATGTTATCAGAGTTAATTTTGTTTATTATTTTATGTTCGTATTCCTTTTTATTTTTTCGAATTATATTTGTTGTTTCGTTGCGATAGTTTCTGAATTGTTCCCAAGCCAGTGCATTATTTGAAAGTTTAGCTTTTCGGTGTAATTTGTTACGTTTTCTGATTCGTTGTTTTACCTCAAGGAACGTCGCCTGGACGAATAGTTACGTTTTTATTTGGAATACTCTCAGAGGCTGATTTTAAGATTGAGCTTGCGATTGTGTCTGCCGTAGCATCTAGATTTTGATTGTTTTCGATGAACGACCAGTCGGTGGATCTGAGTTTATCGTTATATTTTACATAATCGCCTTTGTCATATAACCATATTTGGCGCTGAAAGTAAGTCTGCTTAGGTTTTGTGAATTTTAAGACAGCAACAGTCGGACAGTGAAACCGGACAAGATTTGGAACAAAGGGATCTGCGACGAAACTTGAAATAACTTGATTAGTGTGTTTAATGAACATGAGGTCAATAAGTGAACTAGAGTGCTCGGTGAAGTGAGTTGGTGAGTTAATGAGCTGTTCAGAATTTAGGGAGTATATCAATCTACACATTTTATTTGACGAATTCAAGCTGATGTTGATGTTAAAATCACCCGCTACAAGTATGTTGTCAACATGCTGGTTGAATGCTTGGTCGAGTGAATGTTCCATGTTAAGCCAATGTGTGTTGTTTGAGTTAGGCGGTCGATAGATTCCGCCCACAAGTAATTTGCGCTGGCATACATGTATTTCAACCCAAACCGCTTCGACACCATTAACATCAAGATCATTTCGTTGGATTGCATGCAGAGTATCTCGGACATATATTGCGACACCCCCACCATGACGATCGTTTCTGTCATAACGAAATGGTTTTTTAAAGTTTGGGAGTTCGACATGTTCGTCTGAAATTTTATTTGACAG